>NC_090317.1:31871226-32184451 GCF_039906515.1 Pseudorca crassidens
ATTCTTGGCTACTTCTGCCCTCAATACATTTAGATAAATTTACCTATTACCGGATTTTTGCCTCATGGTATCCATCTAGGCTCCTACTGCCTCTGAAAAATGACTCATATTTTGAAAAATGACACATAACAGCGTTGCAGTTAAGTAATGAGCAGAAGTGGGTAGAGTTGCGGGTGAATTGATAACATAGGAAAAATACAAAAGAACTGCCTGGCTTTAGTAATTCTTTTCCTTGGGAAATAAAACTCTACATTTACTTTTTTGGAGAAAGACATCTCGTCACTTAATCCCATTACTTATGATGGAGTATAGCACAAGATCATTTTGAGGCTTAAGCGAGAATGCCGGGGAAGAAGCTGCATGATGGCCACATGCACCATAGGGGGTTATTAAAATACAGGTGACTACAAAGGGTAATTTTGCTTTCTACTTTGTATGTTTATTATATATTTTATATATAGTGTGTATATCTATAGTATTTGCTTTTTATGACTAGCATATACTACATTTATGATTGGAAAAATAATAATTTCATTTTTGAACAACTAAATAAAGATGAGAATATTACAAGAAAAATAAATAAATAAAATGCAGGTGGCTATCTTGTTGTACAAGCACCTGATTATGTTGCTCCTAGTGAGCACATGGCTTATTTTTGTTGCAGAATTACAAGGCAATATTCATTTGTCAAAAATTATTTTCCCTCACTAATATCATCTATAAACTCATAACTAAAAAACAGCAGATGTGTCTCATTTTCCCCAGCTGCATGTGCTATCTTAGCAAGCAATCGCTTGAAAGATTCCTGTATGCAATGACTCCAATGAGGAAATTCTGAGCAGAGGCAAGATAGTTTAATGGTCACTTCCCTACAGTGCCCTCTGAAAGGCATCAGTGGTCTCTTGAGCAACTAAGATAGTATTCATTCATGCCTCAAAACCATCGATACCATCACTAACAGCCTGAAAGCAGTTTTGGCATCATGTCAACCAAAACAGCCACATGGGGGCCTGGCTCATCCCCTTCCTTGATGGCAGATAGGGCTAGCCTTAAGCATAAAGACCAGGACAAAGATGTATACCTAATCAGCCCATGTATAAAAAGAAGTGCTCTCTATATTAAAATTGTGGGCACCTAGCTACACTTTTGAGCTGGTCCAAAATTAGTTGGCATTCCATTGACACCGTTTAAGCTTCTGAAATACAGAGATTTAGGTATCCATTCTAGACATATGTTAATCATCTTGGAACGGTACTCACTCAGTGAGAGAACAAGCCAAGCTGGTCTGGAAACAATCACAGTCTGCCTTACATCAGAGAACTCCCAGATGTTTGCCTGCTGCATGCTTCCCTGGCAGGTGTCACCATAAAAAGGGAGTTCCAGCCAGGGTGCTGTCAGCACTGAAAAGGCATGTCATACACCTTTTCACAGTGGTGGAGAAATCAGCCATTTCCTCCAGATTGGAAACCAGGACCATATGGCATTTATTTTTAAAGGATGTCACTGAGGTATCTTTCAAGGTTACCAAATGATTCCCCCACCTCCCTTTTGATAATAGACAGTTGCTAATTCTATCACCTGTGAAGTCTGAAGGAAAAAGTTTTCTTTCTGTGTATAACAAAGCTCAGTGCTCATGGATCTTACAGGTAGGACTACTTGAGGCTTTGGTCAAAATATAAAGGAGGAGGAAAGTGATTTTTAAGACAAAGAAAACACAGATGGGAAGCCAAAGAAAGATTTCTTCTCTTACATTAAGCTTTTCATTTCAAGTCTCTATTTTCATTTCATGTCCCCCACTTAGTAGTAACATGCTAGTGATTCTAAGAGCAGGCTGGAACAGGGGTGCAACTCAAAGGAATAGCAGACCTCCTGGTGTTTGCTTATTACACATCGTGGTACACATGTGAGTATGTGCACACACACACATACACACACACACACCAGTGGACTAAAAACTCAAACACTGTGCCTGCAAAAAATTTAAAATTCTTAACCGTAGGGACAAGATTAAGCTAAGAAATCTGTAATCAGTATAAGATGGTATTTCTCAGTGAAGTCCTTGAACTGCTTGCATTAGAATATCCTGGGGTGCTTGTCAAAAGATATCCAAATCTGGATATCCACATACTGATATCTATATTACTGGTAGTCTGGATCAGTAAGCTCCAGATGCTCTGGGGTGAGGCCCATGGATCCTCAGTGACTGCAGGCTCACTTGCAGTATAAGCATCATCGCCCTAGGACAACCTAAATGCTGTTTCATTCAAGTGAATTTAGGACCCCAGTTTGGTCTTTAAATTCACCTCTTATCTCCTCTATTTTGCCAAAAGAACCCAAGACCTTTCTCAGAAATTCACTCACTTAGGGTACCCCAAGGATTCTAAAGGGGCTACAGTTCAGAAATAAGTCTTCCAGAACAGTTCCACTATGGAATAGGACCTAAAGCAGCTCTGAGAAAAAAGTGAAAGCAACCCCAGGGACTGTAGGGGCTGGAAGAGGTCTGCTTTATAAAACTAATTGGCCCCTAAATCATGAAATCCTAGTGCTTTTAAAGGGGCTTAGCATGCACCCCTATGTTCACAACAACACTATTAACAGTAGTCAAGACATGGAAACAACTTAAACGTCCACTGACAGACAAATGGATAAAGAAGATCTGGTATACACACACACACACACACACACACACACACACACACACACACACTGGAATATTACTCAGCCATCAAAAAGAATGAAATAATGCCATCTTCAGCTACATGCATGGGCCTAGAGATTGCCATACTAAGTGAAGTAAGTCAGAAAGAGAAGGATAAATACCATATGATATCACTTATATATGGAGTCTAAAAAAATGATACAAATGAACATATCTACAAAACAAAAACAGACTCACAGACACAGAGAACAGATTTGTAGTTGCCAATGGGGATGGAAGTGGGGGAGGGATGGAGTGGTAGTTTGGGGTTAGCAGGTGCAAACTATTATATAGGGAATGGATAAACAACAAGATCTGACTGTGTAGCACAGGGAACTATATTCAATGTCCTGTGATAAACCATGATGGAAAAGAACATGAAAAAGAATATATATTTTTATATATATATATATATATAACTGAATCACTTTGCTGTATACCGGAAATTAACACAACATTGTAAATCAACTATACTTTAATAAAAAAGGAGGGCTTAGCAATTTTTAGCTGGAAGAAGAAACTCTTCTCCCCGAAATTCAAGCTGAAAATTTCAAACACATCTTATTCTTCTTCTTTGAGCCATTGGCTCCTATATTTCAAGAGCCGCTCCCGCCTCCACACACACAACTTCCTTATTCCATTTTTTAAATATTTCTTTCATATGTCTTTCTTTTCAGCTTTACTTCTAAAGACCACAGTTTGAATGTCCATCATTTTATGGCTGGATTATTACAATGACCTACTAACTGATCCCTTTATTCTCATCTCACTCTTTCCCACAATTCTTATGCACTGCCACCAGACAAGATTGGCAAAAACACAAACCTGCTCAAAGACTTCTGATGATTCCCCATTTCCTAAAAGAGCAGTCTAGACACATTTGTATCTCACAGTCATGAAGTACGTCACAAGTTTTCCCTTTTCCTTCTGCCAAGGTAAATTGTCCTCATTTTTTCATTTGGCGCCAGTCTATCTATGTGAAAAGACAAATAATCATACCAAGCAGTACATATCCTTTCTCCTTAATTAGGTTTAAACTCCTTAAGGGCTGAGAGAAAGTCTTTGCAATCCTCTCAAAACCAAACATATTGCTCAAGTATTTGTTAAATAAATCAAAGACTGAACGATACTGGATTAAGCCACCACCAGCCAATCTCACCTCCTGACCTGAGGTACCACTGGGCAGTTTGTGAACTTTCTGTGTGCTGAGCAAGGGTAGAAGTTCAATCCCGTTAATCTCCTCATCACTTACTCTTCTACTGGAAGAAATTGGTCCCAGAAGTTTGGGACTTTTTCCCCACACATGCAAAAACCAAACAATTCTGCAAGAAGGATTTATGTTGGGAAAAAGATACAAATTCTTTGTCTAGCTGGTTCCTCCTAAGAGTTCCAAATTCCAATGTGTGAAAAAGATTCCGATCTTTACCACAGTGGAAAGTCTGTGATGTGAGAACTACTTGAAGAAATTTTCCATCTCAGATCAATGACAAAGTAGACCATACACAGCTTTTAGTGGCTACAGATGCTACTGATTTAAAGCATTGTAATAATTCCTTCAAAGGCAGTAAGACCAACCATGTCAAGCAATGTTTTGGTGCTAGCGTGAGTGAAACCAACTCAAATGCCAAGTTTGACTGAGTAGCAGAATTGCACATGTTGTTTAAAGATATTGCTGTATTTGTCAGAAAAAAACTTGTGTCAAGATATATTTTATGGCGTCATTATAATTATAATGATTATAAATTGTGATCAGAGACCTGGAAAAAAGTTATGCATACAATTTTTATGTATGATTAAAAATCAGAATTTGTCTGTTTACACTTACTAGATTATCTCCAATACACAGACACACACACACACACACACACACACACAGAATTTGCTTAGCACTTAAATAAAAAAATGTTTTTAGGGCTTCCCTGGTGGCGCAGTGGTTGAGAGTCTGCCTGCTGTTTCAGGGGACACGGGTTCGTGCCCCGGTCCGGGAAGATCCCACATGCCGCGGAGCGGCTGGGCCCGTGAGCCATGGCCGCTGAGACTGCGCGTCCGGAGCCTGTGCTCCGCAACAGGAGAGGCCGCAACAGAGAGAGGTCCGCGTACCGCAAAAAAAAAAAGTTTTTAAATTAAAATTAAATAAAATTTTAAAAATTGTTTTGCATTTAAAAATTGCAGTTGAAGTATAAATGACGATAACCCTGTGACAAATCACATATTACAAATTCAGGGGACAGATTGGGTTTTAAAATGTGATGTTTAGAATGCTAAACTTTAACATTATACATATTCTGAGTTGACTGTCACACTTCTAAATTTATCTTTTGAATATCTGTACCCAGGAAAATGATTTCTCTTACGAAGTTTTAAGCAAATTAAATAGTATTTAAGATAAATACTGTTATTTTGAAAATATTTTCAAAACAAAATATGTTTGAATTTCACAAATTCTCCCAGAAGAATCAGAAAAAATTAAACATTTTGTAATACCTTTATAAAAAATTCACTAATTCTTCAATTAAGCCATAATTTCCTTTAAAGCCCTTTGAAGAACAGTGGTTGAACTTGGCAGTTACACCAATGAGCATCCAGATGCTGCCATTTCCTGGATTTAATTTTACATGACAGTTCGAATTTAGTGTCTTGTTACCCTAACTTTAATTAGGATAAGCTCAAGGGGAAAAAACTGTTTTTGGACAGAAGTTGTTTCCAGTGGATACTTCAGAAGCATGAGGAAGGTGATTGCAATTAGGGGAACATCTTTCAAAATGCTACACAATGGAATAAAACATAATAAAAGATCTGCAAGAGTCCTTTGGACTCACAAGTCTAACCCCTGTATCTTATACTTGGGGAAAATAAGTCCAGAGAAGTGAAGTGAATCATCTTGTGGTCAGCCTCCAAGGCAGGATTAGTTGTCCCTTCCACTATCTCATGTTTTCTCTTGAGGATAAATTTCTAATTCCAGGTTTGATTTGCTGGATGAACTCTGGTACTTGCTAAGCTAAATTTATAAAATAACAGAATATTGGTCTCAGATGGGCACAGTAACCTTTTCTCAACTGTTAAAAATATAAATGAATTTAAAAGCCCGAGGGTAGAGCTTAAGTCTAAAATTTCCAGTCTCAGCTCGACTAGTTTAAATTTTACAGCAATTTCTGAAATGCACCTTTTCCCCGTTACAACCATGCCACCAAATGATCAGTCCAGTTTGTTCTCCATAAATACAACTTACAAGGTAACTAAAAGAGTCAGTTTTGTCTTGCCAGAGTGCTCAGAGCAGGGGTCTTTCTTCTAATAGCTTACAATGGGTTTAATTTACAGTAACATGATTTATAAAACGGCATACAGATTTTAAATGAACATTGCTAAAGAAACGATCAGCCACATCCTTGGTGCCTCTGCATTCAAGCATTGTTCCCCAGGCTTTCTTCTAAAGCCAACTCTGCCTCTCCTGACACCTTCACCAACTGACCCGCCATAACAAAGCTGCTGAAGAGTGAGACGATATGGCCGCTTGCACCACCATGCCTCGCTGGTTTCAAACCCTTCACACCTATGTCCCTGGTAAACCCAGAAAGGATGCACTGCTGAGAGAAAGCAAAAGAAAACGTCCGTCACCTGAAGGATGACCAGGACAATAAGCCTACGCCAAGTAGCGAGCAGGAAGTGGAATGAGTTTGCCTTTCCTCTATGGTGCATGTCACAAGGACGCCTGCTGTTTCATTAATTGTTTTTTATTGTGATAAAATTTACATCACATAAAATTAATCATTCTAAAATGTACAATTCAGTGGCACTTACTACATTCCAAATGCTGTACAACCATGACCTCCATCTATTCATCACTCCTATAGAAAACCCCACACCCGTTAAACAGTCACACCCCATTACTCCCTCCTACCATCTCCAGAAACCTTCAGTTCATTTTCTGTCTCCTATGAATCTATCTATCCTGGACACTTCATATACATAGAATCAAATAACATGAGACCTTTTGTATCTGGTTCCTTTCACTTAGCCTAGTGTTCTGAGGTCCATTCATACTATAACATGTATCAGTTCTTTTTTATTGCTGAATGATATTCCATTGTATGGATATACCACATTTTGTTCATTTATCATTTGATGAAATTTGGGGTTATTTCCACTTTGAGCCTACTGTAAATAGTGCTGCTATGAACATTTATGTATAAGTTTTTGTTTGAATACCTGTTTTCAATTATTTTGAATATTTACCTAGGAGTGGAATTGCTGGGTCATATGGTAATTTTATGTTTAACTTTTTGAGGAATCATCAGTCTGTTTTACAAAATTGCTGCACCATTTTACATCCCCAAAAGCAATATACAAGAGTTCCAATTGCTCCACATCCTTGCCAACACTTGTTATATTCAATTTTGTTTATTATAGTCATCCTACTGGATGTACAGTGACACCTCCTGGTTTTGACTTGCATTTCCCTAATACTAATGATCTTGAGCATCTTTTCATGTGATTTTTCATCATTTGTATGTCTTCTTTGAAGAAATGTCTATTCAAGTACTTTGTTCATTGTTTAATTGGATTGTATGTCCTTTTGTTGTTAGAAGTCATTATTATATTCTGTATAATAGGCCTATACCAGAAATGTTATTTGCAAATCTTTTCTTTCATTCCATAGGTTGCCTTTTCACTTTTGTAATAGTATCCTTTGAAGCACATTTTTTTTTTATTTTGATGAAGTCCAATTTGTCTTTTTTTTTCTTCTTGTTGCTTGTGCTTTTGTCATCATATCTAAGAAATGATTACCAATTCAAAGGATATGAAGATTCATCCCTATGTTTTCTTCTAAGAATTTTATAGTTTTAGCTTTTTACATTTAGATCCTTGATCCATTTCGAGTTAATTTTTGTATATGGTGTAAGGTAGGGGTCTGCTTCTCACTTTGCATGTGGATATCAAGGTATCCCTGCACCATTTGTTGAAAAGACTATTTTCCCCATTGAATGGTCCTGGTCCCCTTGTTGAAAATCAATTGTCAATAGATGTATGTGATTATTTCTGGACTCTCAATTCCACTCCATTTTATCCATATGTCTTTTGTTGTGTCAGTATCACACTTTTCTGATTACTGTAGATTTGGAGTAACTTTTGAAACCAGGAAGTGTGAGTCCTCCAAATTTGTTTCTCTTTTTCAAGACTGTTTTGTCTATTTTGGGTTCCTTGCAATCCCATATGAATTTTATGATCAGTTTCTTCATTTCTGTGAAAATTATCATTGAGAATTTGATAGAGATGGCACTGAATCTGTAGATCATCTTGGTTAGTGTTGCCATCTTAACAATATTAAATCTTTGAATAAATGAAAATAGATGACTTTCTATTTGTTTAGGCCTTCTTTAGTTTCTTTCAGCAATGTTTTGTAGTTTTCAGTTAACAAGTCTTACACTTCCCTAGTTCAATTTATCCCCAGTATTTTATTCTTTTTGATGTTAATATAAATGAAGTTTCTTCTAAACTTCATTTGGAAGAAGTTTGGAATGTTCATTGCTAGTGTATAGAAATAAAACTATATTTTACTAAATAAAACTATTTTTTTGTATATGTTGAACTTGTATTCTGCAAATATGCTGTATTCATTTATTAGCCATAAGTGTTTTCTTGGTGTGTGTGGATTTTTTAATATTGCTATATATGAGATCATGTCACCTGCAAATAGAGACAATTTTAATTCTTCCTTTCCAATTTGGATGCATTTAATTTTTTTATTGCCTAATTGCTCTAGTTAGCACTTCAGTACAATATTCAATAGAAGTGGTAAAAGGGGGCATTGTTTTCTCAGTCCTGATCTTAGAAGAAAAATTTTTAGTTTTCACCATTGAGTAAGGTTGTCAGCTATGGGTTTTTCATAAATTATCCTTTATCATACTGAGGAAGTTCTCTTTTATTCCTAATTTGATTTCTATCATGAGAGTATTGGATTTCTCAAATGTCTTTTCTGCATCACTTGTGATGATCATGTGATTTGTTTCCTTCATTTTGTTAATGTAGCATATTACTTTATTTTTGTATATTGAACCACCCTTGGATTCCTGGGATAAATCTCACTTTTTCATGCTGCATAATCTACTTAATATGCTGCTGAATTTAGTTTGCTGGTATTTTGTTGAGGGTTTTTACATCTATATTTACAGGAGATATAGGGCTATATTTTTCTTGTGATGTTTTTATATGGATTTGGTACAGGGTAACTCATAGATCTGATAAGGGGTTAATATCTAAAATAGATAAGAAACATACAATTCAGGACCAAAGTACAAATAAGCTGAATAGACTTCTTTCCGAAGAATACATACACATGGCCAACAGGTATATGAAAAGATGCCCATTGTCACTAATCACTAGGGAAATGCAAATTAAAACATCAGTGAGATGTTACCTATACCTTTTAAGATGACTATTATCAAGATGGCAAAATATAACAAGTGTTGGTGAGAGTGTGGTACCTTTTGTGCATTTCTTATTTCAAATATTGCAATTTTCAACTCTAGAACTTCTATCTGGTTTCTTTTTAAAATAATTTCTGTTAATAGTATCCCTTTGTTGAAACATCATTGTCATACTTGGTTTAATTATTTAGACATGATTTATTTTGGTTCTTTGAATATATTCATAGTAGATGATTTAAAGTTTTTGTATAGCAAGGTCAACATCTGAACCTCCTCAGGGATAGTTTCTATTAACTGCTTTTTTCTTTCCTGTGTATGGAACCTACTTTCCTGTTTCTAGTGTATCTCACAATTCTTTGTTGAAAACTAGACCTTTCAGATAATGTGGCAACTCTTGAAATAAGATCTCACTCTCTCTCACGTTTTGTCCTTACTACTCTGTTTTTGTTGTTTTTGCTGCTCTTTATTTAATGACTTTCCTGGGCTAGTCCTGTAAAGTCTGAATTCTTTGTTGTATGTGAGTGTGTGGCCAGTGTAAGTTTTGCTTTGTTAGATTACTGGTCAACTAATGATTGGGCTAAGACTTCCTTAAAAGCTTGGATCCAGTAAGTCTCCCAGAATTTGCCAAGGGGTTCTGTGTATACTGGAGCATGTCTTCAACACTCAGCCAGGTAGTTTACAAGTCTGCATATCCTGCTTGTACAAGGCCTCAAAACCAGCCAAAGATGAAAGACTGGCTTCCTCTCAGGTATTTCCTGAGCATACACACAGCTCTGCATGTGCACGGGGCCTTTTAGATTACCTGGGAATATTCCACAGCTTTTCAAATTTCCTTATAAATGTCTTTTTTCCCCACATGATTTTTAAAAAGTTTTTTGGTCTGCCTCTTCTTGGCTCCAACGGTTATTGCTGCCTGAGGCAACTGAGATGTTAAACAATTGCCACTGATTGTTTTTGACAAGTGACCTGGGGATAGGGCTGTTCTGCAAAGTGAGTGCTGAGTCAGGTCCTAATAATGATAATACACTTGGAGTGGGGCTTTTCCAGGGAGCTGTGAGACAGGTCATATAGTGTCAAAGCTCTAGAAATGGGAATGCTCCAGGGATGGGACTTTTTGAGGAACTTTATACACAATCTGCTCCTTCCTGTAACTGCAAGTGGGCTCATTTTCATAGTGACCAATATTTCTGAGGCTTCTGACTTTCAAGGCTATTGCAGAGCTGCAGAGAGGGAGATGGGGAGTAGATTAAGCTACAAGACCATAAACCCTGCTTTCCTTACCAACATTCAGCAGTTTTTCTTAAAATAAATGATCCTCAGATTGTTGAAAGACTTTGGTTAATTTCCAGAGTTGATTTTGAAAAAGTTAATTTTGATGACTTTCACAGTGTTTTCGTTGTTTTTATAGAGGGGCACATTTACAGAGGTCTTTACTCCACCATCCAGAAGTTGTACAGTGGTTCACATTTGTGGCAATTATTTTTCAGTGTGCTTGTGTGACTTGACTCATCCAAACTCTGGTAGTAAGCTTTATCTTTTTGTCTCTCCACCAGATCAAAAAGAGAAGATATTAATGATGTATTTAGAATATTAAATATAATCCAAGAATGGTAGCAAAGTTACTAATGGGACAGTCTTATGAAAGATCTCTCTCTCACATACCTGCTAAATACTATCCTCTCTCTACTGAAATGATGCTGCCAATGCAACACAAAACTTGTTAATATAGTAACGTGATGAATCTACACCTGTTTATCTGTACTTCCAGATCCAGTCTCTTCATGATAAATGGAACATAGCTGTCAGGAAAAGGGATAAACTTAATTGGTCTAAGAGGAATAGAACCCACAACATTGGCCTCCATTGCATTATGGTCTGAGTTAATTAGTCCAACACTAACTCTGTGATGTTAGAGTACACTCTGTTATTCTTGCAAGGATGCAGCACGCATGAAAGAAAAAATAATCTTTGTTTGGACAGGGTTTCAACCTCCCTTAACAAATATTTGACCAAATCCTTAGGTTTCTTTCACATAGTTATCTTCTGATAAAAGAGCTAACAAAGAGAGAAGCAAACCCACTTACCAAATAATTGGCTACTGGAAAACTGAGAATTGATATTAAGAAAGCTACATACATTTTCGGGGATCACTCATTTAACAGATACCACCTAAAGGAATAAACTGGCCTACTATTCCAGTTTCTTATAAACAAGAGGGAAAATTGCTTTTGTAATTAGATATTTACAAGTACAGAGTCCTTTTAATTAAATTGCCTTTCAGTCTTGCAAATATGGGGAAAAATGCCTCTTCTTTGGCTTAATAATGAAACAGAAGTAGAAATGGGTCAATAAATCGCATTTGCACTTAGCTATACTTGTTGGAGCAGTTTTATTCTTCTTACATCAAGATTGCAAAAGCGGTTAACGTATGCTCTACACAAAATAATCCCTTACCTACACACTCCTGTTATATCTCAGAACAGCCTACATAATTGGAAATATAGAAATAGTGGTGCATATGTGCCATGGGGAAATTTAGAGACACGTTGAGCAACGAACTATGGCATGCTATAAAGCAGCGCATCTCAAACTTCCATATGCATGCAGATCACTTGGGGGAAATTGTCAAACACAGATTCTAATACAGGAGTTCTGGGGCAGGGCCTGAGATTCCACATTCTGAAAAGCTCCCATGTGAGGCTGAGGCTGATGTTTCTTGGACCACATTTTTTTATGTCGTAAGAAAGTGAAGAAATCTGAGTTCAGGTTTTGATTTTATTATAACACATAATGCTTGTCATTTGTATTTTTCTTGTTTATTATATTATTGTTACAAGTTATATCCTTTCTGGGACTAGGAAAGACATAAAAAAATGGGAAAATATCAAATTGCCAAAAGTATAAATAAAAATAATATATCTAATGAATAAAGTAAGACATGCACACAATTCAAAAACTGAGGAAATATGTCAAAATATCTAAAAGGTAATACAGCCAGATGATTTAAAAGTAACAAAATTGCTATCCCAGTTTTGCATAGAGCTCTAGGAAAAAGAGCCCTGGATTTGGTGTCAGGAATCCTGAGTTTATAGCATGGACTCTACCTTAACTAGCTCTATGCGTGGGAACTTAGGCAGTCTGTTAGCCTCCTTTTTCTTTGGTCCAAAAGAAAGGATTTGAAATAGTTGATCTTGAAATAATGTCACATGCAGCAATATGGATGGACCTAGAGATTCTCATATTAAGTGAAGTAGGTCAGACAGAGGAAGACAAATATCATATGATATTACTTATATGTGGAATCTAAAAAATGATACAAATGAAGTTATTTACAAAATAGAAACAGACTCGCTGACATAGAAAACAAACTTATGGTTACCAGTGGGGAAAGGGGGGTAGGAGGGATAAGTTAGGAGTTTGGAATTAGCATATACACACTATTATATATAAAATAGATAAATAATAAAGACCTACTATATAACACAGGGAACCATATTCAATATCCTGTAATAAACTATAATGGAAAAGAATCTGAAAAAGAATGTACGTATGTGTGTGTGTGTGTATGTATATATATATAGATAGATAGATAGATAGAGAGAGAGAGAGAGAGAGAGAGAAAGCTGAATCACTTTGCTGTATACCAGAAAATAAGACAACATTGTAAGTTAACTATAATTCAATTAAAAATATTTTTAATTAAAAAAAAAGAAATAGTTGATCTCTAAGTTCTACTGTAGCACTCACTTTTTTCTCTCCTCTTATGAAACACTTGGCCAATGCAGATGATTTTCTCCCCTTTGAAATCTCTGTTTTAGCCATTTTTTCCTTAAATCTAAGAGATGCCATAATTTCTTTAGGTTGAAGGAAAATCTAAAGTTACTTTAAGGTGGATAACTAAACCACGCCAGGTTTCCATACAGGCAGCATTCATTTGCTGGCCTTTCAAGTCTGGTGAACCCAATGGGTTTTTACTCCCCCCGACGGAGAATCAGCCCAGCTGGACTTTGCCCAAGGCCACAGTTCCAAGTGAGGGTTCTGCCAAAGGCCAGTCCCTGAGTTGAGAGGAAAATCTACCTCCACCACTTCCCTGACTTCTCAGTCTGGATTGTTAATCAATTACAGATGAAGTTTTCTGACCATTTATGTCCATAACAGGCCAACACAGAGACCAGCCAAATCCTTCCCAGACTTTCCTGGTGACCACTACTGTAGGAAGATCACCTGGTATGTTCAGTGATAATTCATCTGTACAGCTGACCCTTCAGAGAAGTATGGGAAACTGTCATATAAATGTAAAAGTATTGTTTTCTTCCAAGTATACATGAGGAGCAGTAGAGTGTTACGGTTATGAGGATGAGATAGGGTTTGAGTCTTCATTCTGCCACCGTATGACAATGGGGCAAATTGACCTTTCCCTTGCTCAATCTTCCCCTCTGTAAAATGCATTTGTTTTGAGGACTAAATGAGGTAATGCACGTCCTTGCTATACTAAGTGTAGTCCACAGACCAGCAGCATCAGCATCACCTGGGAGTATGATAGAAATGCAGAATCTCAGGCCCCTCCCCAGACTTACTGAATCAAAATCTTCAGTTTAAACAAAATTCTCATACACTAAGCATTCAGCAGAGTGCCTGTTTCATAGTAAGTATTCATACATCAGAAGTCACTGTTATTAGGATATTCTTGATCTTCTCTCTCACTTTCTCCTCACCACCATCCTGAGAAGTAAGCATGATAGTTATTTCTAGTTTGCCTGGCTCTATGCCTTCAGTACCAGAGCCCATCACGGGCCTCTTTGTCACCATAAGACCATCTGGCTTTCTTCTGCTGTCTTGGCCCAACTCCGTTCCATCACTCCTAGTTTTTAAGGTTTGAAGGTCCATTTTAAAGAATACCACACTGCCCCATATATAGAGATTCCTAACAGATTTTTTACTCTATAACATATTTATTCTTTGCACTCGATCGTGTCACGTTCTACTTCATATTTTAGTGTTTTTTTTAAATATATTGTCAGAAATTGGGAGTAAGTATTTATTTATTTATTTTTATTTTTGGCTGTGTTGGGTCTTTGTTTCTGTGCAAGGGCTTTCTCTAGTTGCGGCAGGCGGGGGCCACTCTTCATCGCGGTGCGCAGGCCTCTCACTATCGCAGCCTCTCCTGTTGTGGAGCACAGGCTCCAGACGCGCAAGCTCAGTAGTTGTGGCTCACAGGCCCAGTTGCTCCGCGGCATGTGGGATCTTCCCAGACCAGGGCTCGAACCCGTGTCTCCTGCATCGGCAGGCAGATTCTCAACCACTGCACCACCAGGTAAGCCCCATATTTTAGTTATTTTTGATGTAGTTGTTCACATGGGCTCTGAAGTAGAAATTCTGTCTCTACCACTTACTAGCTTTGTAATCTTGGGAAAGTCACTCAACTTCTTTGAACTTCTTATATGAAATGTAATTTAAATGCAGTAATGTAGGTAAAGCATTCCATAGTCAGTGCACAACAAATGATAGCCCTTAATATTATCGTTACTGTGCTTTCTTGTTATTTTCATAATCACACTGTCTCTGTCACTTTATCCTCACAAAAGCAAGACAAATAGTATTGTATCTACTTTCAGATAAAGAAATGTGAAGTAATAACTCACCTAAAGCCATACAGTTAATTTGTACAGAACCAAGTTTAGAACTCAGTCTGCCTTCTTACCATATCACACCACTTCACAGGGTAAGTAACATGGAACGTTAGAGAGGAATCTGGATTTGGGCATGAGGACAGGATAGAGAATGTGAACGAGGGTATAACCATTTGTCAGTCTGCTTTAGTCCAAGTGTATCAAAATTAACTAAACTACGGTCCAAGTTATAAGCCTAAAATTAGAAGCCACAGCAGGATCCTAAATCAAACAGCCATCCCCACAAGATCAACTTCAAGAGTAGCCCAGAGACTACTGACTAAACCAACAGCTTCTTTCTTCTTTGCCTTCTTTAGAGGACCACACACCTACTGGGCTTTTTGAGCATGGTCAACCCTGGGAGGCAAAGTGAGTTAATGAAGGAAGAATTATTGGCAAGTCCAAAGTATCTAACCCCTCTACCCCTCTGCTGGGAATGGCTTTTAAAAAACCATTCAAACTCACAGACAGAGAACAGACTTGTGGTTGCCAAGGGGGATGGAGGGATGGGGGAGGGATGGATTGGGAGTTTGGGGTTAGCAGATGCAAACTATTACATATAGAATGAATAAAGAAGGTCCTACTGTATATAGCACAGGGAACTATATTCAATATCCTGAGAAAAACTATAATGGAAAAGAATATGAAAAAGAATGTATATATGTATCACTGAATCACTTTGCTATACAGCAGAAATTAACACAACATTGTAAATCAGCTGTTCTTCAATTAAAAAGAACCCAACCATTCAATATGGATCAAAAGGGAAGGGCACATGAACACAGGTGGAGCCATGTTAAGTTCTGAAGAGAAGAATGATCACTTGGTTCTTGAGAGACTAAAGGCAAAGAGGGAACGAGATGTGTTTGGAAAAGTGTTGATAGTCGGGGGAGTGCCTCCCTGACGATCTCATGATTGCTAATGACAGTGGAAATTGATACAGCCCCTTTGGAGAACAATTTTTCAGTATATGTATCAAGAGCCTTAAAATGTCTTTGGCCCTGTAGCTTTTACTTCAGGGAATCTGTCTTTGAGGGAAACTACGAAATATAGGGGAAAAGTTTTATTCTTTTTTTTTCTTTGGCCATGCTGCACGGCATGTGAGATCTTAGTTCTCCAACCGGGGATCGAACCCGTGCCGTGCCCCCTGCAGTGAAAGCACAGAGTTCTAAGCATTGGACCACCAGGGAAGTCCCCAAAAGAGTTTTATTCTTAAAAGACCTATGACAGATCTGGCAATTTGGGTAGCATGATTGATGAATGTGAAGCTTGAAAATGTTTTTTCTCCTCGGGCTCCAGTGGTCATGCTGGGAAAAGGGCCTAATCTGGCAACGACTTTACTACTTCTTATTTTTGTCACATAAACATGAACCTCTGATTTTAACCTTTTACATGTGTCCTTACACTAAGAAAGGCTGATATCACTGAGGGAGTAATCACTTTATGAAAAACTTTGTTGCAGATTTCCTTAAATAACAAGTACTATTCAGCATGTTTATCTATTTCTTTACAGAGAAATTTTAAGCTGAAAAGTCCATCTGCCTATCTTATCCTCTGTAAGTTTCTCCCATGGAACAGTTTGAGTATGGCCAGCGTTGCCAGTTGAAAATCAGCCAGCAGTGTTATTCCAAAGCCATTTTGTCCTTAAGGAAAATAAATATCTATGTAACTTTTTAGGAACATAGTGATTTCATAAAGCTGAGTACATCTGGAGTTCTTTTCCTGACTTAGGTCCATTCTCCACAGCAAGATTTCATGCAAATTCTCTGCTCATTTTACTTTGAACACATATCTGAATACAGAGCACCTTCTTGGCTGTTACCAAGAGGTCTGGAGTTTCAAAAGTTAGAATAGGATGAATAGATTTGCGAAGGCCAGAAAAAGTTACACACTAAGCCCCTATAATGTTAATGGTCAGAGAATATTAAAGACTATTGTGAATTGGTAGTTTCACGAAAATAGTCTCTTACCTTTGTTATCTGAGCATATCCTTGGGTTCTAGGATAAAATTGATTTTTAGTTGATCATCTGTTTATATAATTAGTGTAATTATGCTTTATTACATAATCAGTGTAAGTGCATGTAATCAGCTATAACATATAATTACATAATTGAGTCATTGTAAAAAAAATCCTTGTGAAAGAGAATATAATGCTTTCTGCATCTGCCAAAGATAAATACTTTTGTTTTTTTTATTAGGATTATTTAAAATGGGTTTTTGTTTTCTTTTGGAGTGGGTACCTTGCTCAAGGGTTGAGAGATTCCACATAGCATTTCAAAGAAATGACTACGCTTTCAGTTCCCTATCTTCCAAATTTCATGGTGAAAATCAGACTGTCCTCCAAACCCATTATTTATCGAGGCACAGTAGATCATTTAAAAATAGCTCTGTCTACAATGTTTGGGGCCCTGAAGATGCTGAGGTGCAACACAAGATGAAACTAACAAGAGATAAATAATGATGCATTTCAAATCCTTTTACATGTAACTATGTACATATGCCTACACTGGAACGTTTTCATTATTTGAACTCAGGATACCAAGTTTGAGTTCTTTTGGTTTTCAAATAGTCTAATGGAAAAGAAATTTATTATGTTCTTTGCCTATAAGGAAGGTTTAAGATGGGAATTTTTTAACCGTATCCTGTCCGTCTAATTTTTATGTTTTTGCTTCTAGGTTATATAAGTGAATTAAATTATTATTTACATGTAATCGTTAACTTTTTTAAGTTTTAAAAAAATTAATCTGTCCTGATCTAAAGAATAAAGGTGGGTCATAAGGGTTTTGTTTGTTTGTTTTTGTTTTTTGTTTTTGGAAGAAGGGGGTTTCCAATCACTAAAATTATTCAAGCAAAGGTGCTTTTTGAAGATGTCTTAAATGGAATCCTTGCATGGGATTATAAATTTTACTAAGTGACCTCTGAAATCCCTTCCAAGTCTTGGACTCTACAATGTCTCTTTTCATAAATCCCGGCAAATGAGAGAATCAGTTTAGTTATTAAGGAGCAGGAAAGCATCACATTGCTACAAATGTGTCTGCAGTCGGGGAATAGATGACTGTCCTCAAGCCATTGGGAAATGAGCAAAACTGAAGAAGGCAAAGATTATCTTTGCTTATTAATATTATTTTAAGTAAAAATGACTGTGAACCCATATTAATCTCGTCCTTAACACCCTATGTTGAATTAGTCATTCTCTCTCTTTCTTCACAGGATTGTGTTCCTTGAGGTTACAGATTGGGTAATCATTCTACCCCATTCTACCCTAACTAACAGTGTCTAACATATAGCAGCAAGCCTCTATTTTTCTCCCCATTTTTAAGGGATGACTGTTTGGATACATTAATTAGTAAATTCAAAATAAGTATTTATGGTGTTTCCCTGGTGGCGCAGTGGTTGAGAGTCCGCCTGCCGATGCAGGGGACACGGGTTCGTGCCCCGGTCCGGGAAGATCCCACATGCCGCGGAGCGGCTGGGCCTGTGAGCCATGGCCGCTGAACCAGCACATCAGGAGCCTGTGCTCTGCAACGGGAGAGGCCACAACAGTGAGAGGCCCACGTACCGCAAAAAAAAACAAACAAATAAGTATTTATGATGTTGTGCGTTTTCCTTCCCAGGAACAATTTTATTTAAAATGAACTCTGCATGGAAATGATTGTTTAAAACAAAGATAATGGATCACTAATGGTGGAATTCTAGGCACCAGTAGGGAAGATTTTGATCCTCAGGGTCTTATCATATGATACCATTAACACACATACTTATTCTCCTGGGGTGTAAATGTAAGACCACAGGAGAAAACAGGCTCCTATGTCAGATTACACATTCCTTCTCAGCTCCAGCAGGTAGGACATGACAAGCATGTATACCCTCTTTCAAATGGCTCAGACTCAGGATCTCCCCAGCGCTTCCTCCTGTGCTTGTGACAAAGCCCAGGTGATCTCGCACTGGTGCAATTTCATCTCTCTTTCTGAATGGCCATTAACAGCTGATAGAAGACAGGAGGTCACCAAAGAACAGTGCTAGGTGGTCACTGTCATTTCCCCACTGCTGTACACAATCACTTTCAGCATGGATTACCAATCCTCGTGCATCACCATTTCATGTAAGGAAAGCAAATCATGTTGGAGTCATTAGCTATTACAGTTCTCAGGAATTTTCCAACTACATTTTCCATGAAACATTTTCTACAGTGATGTTATATTATTATATAGTAGGCCTTCCACATCAGCCAGTCTTTCTGGTTTGGTTTTGTCATATACATATTTTTTACAGAAGCAAACAAGGATCAATGATAAGCACAAAAAAATCTCTGATACTTCATTGAAATGGATTTTAAGGGCATCAAAGATAATGCTAAATGAGAAGAGGGACAATGTAGGGAAAGTTAAGACAAGATGGAGTTGGAAACCAAATCTCACAGTTGGCATGTTTTGTAGCAAATCAAATACGGTCAAGTACAGGGCAAGTTCTCTCACCACCACTCTCCTCACCTGTATTTATCATCCTCCTTCAGACACCAATCAGGCTTGAACCAAAACAGAGATTGGTACCTCCCAATGATCTGCAGAAGCCAGCAGAAATCCAGGATATACCAAGTCACTACTGGAGCCCAAGGATCCTAAGGTGAAAGGGTAGTTCAATACAGAATCCACCTCAGGGGAGAGTGTTAAGTTTCATTCTGGAATAGACATAGCCCAGCCTTAGAGTATCCTGGGCCAATGGAGACCTCAAATGTATCTGCTACTTGGGGAGGATGCAAAACCATGGCAATGTTTAAGGAATCAATCTTTAGGAACCAGCACAGAAATTTCCAGGGCATCAGAGGGGAAGCTGTGTTTCAGAATGGAGGAGAAATATCTGAGCCAAGTGCTGAAGCCCTTGGGGAGGATATAATCATTTCTGGGGGCCAAAAGACAGTAGCAAAATGACTTAAAAAGAATTGTAAGGCAGATAGAGAGGATTCTAGAAGTAACATTGGAGAGTAATGATGATCAGATCCTCTCTCTTTTATTCCCTATATCTATAAGAAAAAGTCTTTGCAATCTTGCCCCAGCACCAGAGAACTGGCAGGGGAGGGATTTCTACCCGGCCAGTAGAAGGAGCCAATAAATTAGTTTATGAGCATGGAAGTAGTGAGACAATGAAGATGGATGGGAAAACACAACATGGCTTTAAGGCTTCTTAGTAAAGCAGTGAAACAAATGATGGAGAAGAGAGGAGCACTAAAGCCTGGAGGCAGAAATGAGGTGCATGATGTGACTATAGGTTGTAAGTTATGCATCAAAAAATGTATAACAGATGTTTCATATCCAACCTTACTACTATTGTTCCAAACAAAAATAAGTTTACCTTGATTTTTCCCTAAAGATAAAGATAATAGATATTATGGTTAAAAACTGAAGCAACACAAAACAGTTTACGGAAAAAAATTCACCCTGCTCCCTCCAAAAACCACAATCACCCCAAACTTAACTGCCTAGAGATGATCACTGTGAACACTTCAATGAACAGACCTGCCAACATCTCTATTGGCATGTATAAAAAGCCATGAACAAAAAAAGATTACCCTATACGTGTTCTTTTGTAACCTGACGTTTCCTGCAATAATATATATATAATATGGAAATATTTTTTATATCAGTAAATATTGATCATTTAAAATAGATATTACTGAGACTTCCCTGGTGGTCCAGTGGCTAAGACTCTGCGCTCCCAATGCAGGGGACCTGGGTTCGATCCCTGGTCAGGGAACTAGATCCCACATGCCACAACTAAAGATCCCGTATGCTGCAACGAAGATCCCGCACACAGCAATGAAGATCCTGTGTGCTGCATGAACACCCGGCGGAGCCACATAGATAAATAAATAAATAAAATAGATATTATTCCACTGTAACGTTGTACCATAATTTATTTAAATAATCTTGTATAAGGAATGTTTAGGATATCTCCTGCTCCTGCTTTTTCTCTATTATAAACAAAGATCCACAAAACATACTTTTACACACATCTTTGTGCACCTAATTTCTTCTTTGGGATAACACTTAGACGTGGAACTGCTAGGTCAAAGTGTACACACATTCACAGTTTTTATCATACTGTCAAAGTGTTTCCTGCCCCCACCAGAAAGCTTATGCTAATTACATCTCCTCCTTTAATCTGTTTCAATTTGATGAGTATTTCATGATATCTTGTTTTTTGTTGACACTCCTTTTATTTCTAATAAACACATGAAACATATTTCCATGTGTTTATTGATCATTTATATGAACTCTACTGAGTGGCGGTAGAGAAATAGGGTCAGCCAATTATAGGCTATGGACCAGAATCAGCCAACGTGCCAAACTTGGCCTAGTGCCCTCTGATGTTGTATGGTCTGCAAGTAAGAATGGTTTTTAGGGACTTCCCTGGTGGTCCAGTGGTTAAGACTCCATGCTTCCACTGCAGGCAGCTCAGGTTCAGTCCCTGGTCAGGGAACTAAGATCCCACATGCCGTGCAGTAGGCCCAAGAAAAAAAAAAAAAAAGAATGTTTTTTATATTTTTGCATCACTGGTAAAAATATCCAAAGAAGCAGAATATTTCATGACACATGGAAATTCCATGAAATTCAAATTTCCATGTCCATAAATAAAGCTTTATTGGAACACAGCCACATCCATTCTTTCACATAATATCTCTGGCTGCTTTCTCACTACGACAGCAAAGTTGAATAGTTTTGACAGGCACTGTGTAGCCAGAAAGGCCTAAAATATTTACTATCTGGTCCTCACAGAAAAAGTTTTATGAACCTGTGTAGAAAGTAATGATTAAGAGGACAGATTTCAGAGCCAAGACTTCCTGAATTCACATACCTGCTCCACCATCTGCTATTTATTTGCCTGCGACAATATATTTAATTCTCTGTGCCTCAATTTTTATTCATCTGAACTCAACTTAAAATACTTTGAGGGCTTCCCTGGTGGCGCAGTGGTTGAGAGTCCGCCTGCCGATGCAGGGGACACGGGTTCGTGCCCCGGTCCGGGAAGATCCCACGTGCCGCGGAGCGGCTGGGCCCGTGGGCCATGGCCGCTGAGCCTGCACGTCCGGAGCCTGTGCTCTGCAACGGGAGAGGCCACAATAGTGAGAGGCCCGCATACCACAAAAAAAAAAAAAAGGCTTAATAAAAAAAAGAATGAAATAATGCCATTTGCAGCAACATGGATAGACCTAGACATGATCACACTAAGTGAAGGAAGTCAGACAGAGAAAGAAAAATATCATATGATATCATTTATATGTGGAATCTTAAAAAATGATACAAAACAGAAACAGACTCACAGACATAGAAAACAAACTATGGTTACCAAAGGGGAAAAGGGGGGAGGGAGGGATAAATTGGGAATTTGGGATTAACAGATACACACTACTATATATAAAACAGATAAACAACAAGATCCTACTACATAGCACAGGGAACTATACTCAATATCCTGTAATAAACTATAATGGAAAGGAATCTGAAAAAGAAAATATATATATATATATATATATATATATATATATATAAAACTGAATCACTTTGCTGTATACCTGAAATACTGTAAATCAACTATACTTAAATAAAAAAACAAAACAAAATTTTCAAAAGGCTTAGAGAAAACTTCATGTTCCCATTGTAAAATTGCATAACCCCTTTCCAGGTCAGCACCTTCTTATCACCATAACAACCAGAGAGGTAATGAGAATTTATGACCTTCCACTATGACCTCAATCTGGACAGTCAGTCCTGAGGGGGACCCTTCTTATCTCCTTGTGCACTCAGAGCACCTTGTTAACAATCTGCTGAACATCCTTCCATTTGCATTTCTCTCATTTGTCAAGAATCAATAGATCAGACAAATACTCCCAGATTAAAAAGATCCTACTTATAAACTGGGAGAAAAGTGAGAGGCATTTTAAAGTGATAATAAAGTATGTCTACTGATAGCCGCTCAACTTAATGAAATAGGAAAATCTTGATGAGCTATAACGTGACCCAAGCTTAGGGAACAACGGGGAAGCTTTGCTAAACTGAGCAAGTTTGCATCTGGACTCCTACTGTTTGAGGGAGGACAACAGTCTACCACCCTTGATTCCAAATGAAGTCATTCTCTTTATAGTTATAGGGATGGGGCTTCCAGAGCAAGAAGGGGTGTTATAGAAAATAAAGCTACATCTTGTACCTCTGAGTTGAAAGTTATAAACTTTGACATGTATATGCTTATATACACATAAAAACACATAGGTGCATAGACTTAAGCCAATTCCCCATACATTCATCCTCTGTCTCAATAAAAGTACATTGGTATCCTTCTTCCTAGGTGGGTGAAATGAATAATGTAAGGACTGGGAGGGAGGGGAAGAACATCTGAAAAATGTTTTGTACAATGACAATTTTTTGAAAAAGTAACCTCTTTCCTCCCAAGTCTTTACATCTCTACACATAATAAATATTAGATTTTTTTATTAGAAAACAACTTTTACAAAATAGTATATTTTGTTTTACACCTGAAGATAGGGGCCAAAAAATTGCAATAAAAGCTTGTACAAATTCAAATAGAACACATCTGGTGATTACTTCCTACCCTCCACCAGTCCCTGTTTTCAAAGTGGGTTGGGCTAAAATTCTTATTTTCTGGGAGAGATGGGCATTACCATTGATAGGGAGAGAAGGGAAGAGTATGCACATTCCCTTTTATTTCCCACAGTGATGTGCTCATGGGGAAGAGAGTTCTGAGTGACTGTCAATAAGTTTAAGACTTCCCAAACCGGACTGTCCCTCAGAATCACTCCAGGAGCTTGTATTTTTCCTCCAAATACACATTTATGGGCCCCACCTTGCCCTGCTAAATCAGAATTTAATCACCTAGGGATTTGTTTATTTATTTGTAATTGGCAATGCATAAATATGGTTCTAAATTCACAAGATACAAATACAATTGTTGGTATCCAATAAAAAGTAATCTTGTTCACTCCTCTCCTCTAGCCCCCCTATCCTGAGGAAACCACAGTTATCAGTTTAGTGAGTATACGGGTACCGGTTTCTTGAGTATTTTATGAAAACAACTTCTGTATATTCAAGCAAATATGCATGTATATATCAGTTTTTTACAGAGTAACAAGCTATACATACCACTTTGCACTTTGCTTTATCTCTTCCCATAATGTTTTGAAATTGTTCCATATTATTACACAAAGGAATACCACTATTTTTTTTTTTTTTTTTACAGTTGCACGGCATTCCATTGTTTGGATAAGCAACAATATATTTAAAAAGCCTTCCACTGCTGGAGATTTAGATTTTCTTCCCCATGTTTTTGCAATTACAAAATGCTACAGCGAAAATTCTCATACTTAAGATATTTGCACATGTGCAAGTGTCTACATAGTATAAATCCCTAGAAATAGAATTTTCTGACCAAAAGGTATGTGAATTTTTTATTTGAATGAATATTGCCAAACACCCTTCTACAAAAAACATGCCAATTCTCATTAGGAATTGTAGATTTTTACAAAATCCCCCAAGTGATGCAAATGATCAGACAGGATTAGAGACCAGTAGTCTAGACTATTGGCTAGTGTGCAAAGCTTGAATTTGTAGACTTGATCCTCTGCCTGTGTTTATGCAAAGCCACTTCTTCTTTGAAACTTTCCTTGTATCATCTAGCCCAATACTCCTCAAACTTTAAATGTGTACATGAATCATTGGGAGGATGGTGGCTCTTGTTAAAAGGCAGATAACTTGAAATTCGTATTCTAATAAGCTCCTGGGTGAGGCTAACTCTGTGGTCCATGGACCATACTTTGAATAGCAATGTCCTAAGGGACTCTCACAGTCAGCAGCACATAGATTAGTGCTTAGATTGTATTGTTTAGTGTAGTAGTGTTCAAATATTTTAGTCTCAGGACCCCTCAGAACTCTTAAAATTATAGAGCCCCGTCCCCCCAGTAAAGCTTTGCTGATGTGGTACAAATGGAGTATTATTCAACCATAAAAAAGAACAGAATAATGCCATTTGCAGTGACATGGACGGACCTAGAGATTGTCATACCAAGTAAAGTAAGGCAAACAGAGAAAGACAAATATCGTATGATATCGCTTATATGTGGAATCTAAAAAAATTATACAAATGAACCTATTTACAAAACAGAAATAGAGTCACAGATGTAGAAAACAAACTTATGGTTACCAAGGGGGAAAGGGGGAAGGGATTAAATTGGGAGATTGGAATTGACATATACACACTATATAAAACAGGTAACTAATGAGAACTTACCATATAGCACAGGGAACTCTACTCAGTACTCTGTAATGGCCTATATGGGAAACGAATCTAAAAAGGAGTTGATATATGGATATGTATAACTGATTCACTTTGCTGTAAAGCAGAAACTAACACAACATTGTAAATCAACTATACTCCAGTTACAAATTAATTTTAAAAATGTGATAAAAAAAGATTTGTTTATATGGGTTGAATCTTTTAATATTTACCATATTTATACTTAAAACTGGAATTTTAAAAGATGTTTATTTCATTTCAAGTAACAATAATAAACACATTACATGTTAACATAAATAACATATTTTTTATGAAAACATTTTCCAAAAGAAAGAAAGTTAGTGAGAAGAATGGCATTGTTTTACATTTTTAAAAAAATCTCTGACATCTGGCTTAATAGAACACAGCTGGATTCTTATATATGTTTCTGCATGCAATCTGTATTGCACGTCATGTAGCCTCTGGAAAACTACACTGTACGCTTGTGAAAGATCAAGATTGAAAAATGCAGATAATGTCTTAGTATTATAATGAAAATTGCATGGACATTTTAGA
The DNA here is from genome assembly GCF_039906515.1 of Pseudorca crassidens. Classification (NCBI taxonomy): domain Eukaryota; kingdom Metazoa; phylum Chordata; class Mammalia; order Artiodactyla; family Delphinidae; genus Pseudorca; species Pseudorca crassidens. The sequence goes on from NC_090317.1 coordinate 31,896,877, forward strand.
TACCCTAAAATGTTCTTGGAGGTTTCCAGGGGTCTTTAGACCCTACTTTGAGAACCACTAGCTTAGCATGCGTTCCTTTTGCCCCGCCCCATGGAGACTACAAACGTCTTAAGAATAGAGATTGTATTTTACCATTGTTCTTTATTTCCATAGAGCTATCTCAGATTAAGTGACGAACCAATGCTTCTTGATTTGCTGATTATTACAATCAGATTTTGCAAGGTATTCTCATTCTATTCCTTTGCACAGGCGGTTATAAACTTGAAAATGGGGATATCAGTGGAGAGGGGGAATAAGCCTCCTTTCCCTCACCTTCTCCATAAAGGAGGGTTCACAGTCACAGATATGAGGCTCAGCTGTAAAGAAAGTAATTCCATCATGGTATTATTACAAAGTACCTTTACATCAATTCTTTTATTTGATGCTAAAAATAAAACTGCCAGCTAGGTAGAACCATTGTTATTATCCTCATTTTACAGATAATGAAGCTGAGACTCAAACCAATTTGCCCAAGTTTTTATAGCTAGTAAGTGACTTGTGAGCCAGGGTTGAGAAAATAGAACTCAACCTTGGATCATGAATGGACTGAAAGAAAGGTTTAAGTGTATTTTATTGCATGCTCTTTTTTGTGTCATGGGATGTAATACCATTCAGAGTTGAGAATATTTACAATAAGGTGTTTTTATGGTGATAAAATGTTTCCAGTTCTTAGGGAGCATTCAATCACCTGCTGAAACTGTTTGTTTCCTGATGCTTGACAGTAAACATTATCCTTCAAATTGCTTTTTGCTATACTGCTGTTGCATAATTCGGTTTTCCAGGAAGTCTGTCTTGGTGTCATCATAATTTTCATTAGCATAGTGAGTAATGACAGCTTCTTCTGCTACCAGACTGATGTGATTATTTCTCAGTAAGCCTGGTATGTTACCTTCCAAAGGAAAAGACCAGGGTGGCAATTCAGGAGCTCAGAGTCCCTGCGGAGAGCAAGGGCAATCTCTGTTTGGTAAGAGTAGGAAGTTTCTTCAGTGAAGAAACTCTAGAAGCATGGTCTAGAGTGCTAATCCTTTCAATCACAGCTCCCATCCCCAAATCCTAAAAAATTGGAATCGGAGTCCTATTGTATTATTCCTGGGTGGATTCTGGCCTTCTTTCGCCACTTTGAATACTTGGAGCCCTTAAAACCTATAGTAAGAAATGCCAAGAGGCAGAAAGTGGAGTAGAGACTAGTATGCTCTTCTAAATATGCCTCAAAGCTCACTCCACGGGTCTGTCAGTTGCAAAGTAAAAATGAATACAGTTCACTGGCAAATGCTGGTTCTACACAATTCAGATTTCAGTTGTCATCTGAAAAATCCAATTAGAAAATCTGGTGGTTAGTCTTAGTTAGACAAAATATATAGTCTCACGGTGTGTGTGTGTGTATGTGTGTGTGAGAGAGAGAGAGAAAGAGAGAGAGATGTGAGATGAGATTTAGGCCTTTCCATTTGGTATCATCCAGAAATTGCCTTTGTTAAAAATCAATTAATAAAAACTTCAGTTTCAAATGTATTATTTTCATTTAGTTTAACCATAGTTAGGGATATAAGTAGAAAGAAATACTTGGGAAGATATCAGCCGGAATCTTTTATTATCTAACTAATCTGTAAAACATGGAGAGTTACAAATGATACTCCAGTTTAAGAACTGATGACAATGAACAGCTGTGAGTAAGTGTGTGTTTTCTTTTACTGAGGATACATCTCCTGGCTTATTAAATAGCTCACTTTGCAGTGAAATTGGTTCATATGATGCTTTTCTATATAGACACAGCAATTGTCTTTTTTTTTTGAGATAGATATTTTCTTACTGACCTTTCTCTTAAGCTTCATGTATTCAGCATTAGACGTCTCCAAAGACAAAATGGAATTTGTACTTTGCCCATTAAGTTTTTTATTGGGTGGCAGGGATTATGTATTTTGCTGAGGGGCAAAACACAGCAGATCCTTGAAAAATAATATAGTCAACTATGTGAAATAACTATCATTGAGGGATAATCTGCTTTGCCATTTAGAATCCAATGCCTAAAGAAAACTAAGGCCCTTTTCTAGATTTATTATGCAAGATAAAAAATTCCATAATTGTGGACCAAGCCATAGACAAGTAATCAATGCAGGATTTATGTAGCCTGAAAACAGCAACAATCAGGGAAGAGGGACTGGAGATGATTCTACTTAACTCTCATTAACAAACACGAAGAACTGTGAGAAATATGTTTTTATTTGATAGAATCTAATGAGATTAAAAGAAAATTGCCAGTTTATCTACAACACAGACAACTAGGCTTCAGAATCAATCCTCTAAAATTGTCTCGCTCTTTACTTTCTCTCTTTAAAAGAACCAGGCTCTACTGCCTACAATTCTCACCAAATGTTTCTGTCACCATAACCCTCTTAAGGTCACTGTGTTTTAGTAACTTAGTATTTACTGAGTGCTGAGAACGAGCAGGTGGGTCGCTATACACCTGAGTATAGCTGGTTATAAAAAAGTGGAGGATGGATCGGTTGCCCTCATAGCTTTTATAATCAATGAGAAAGAAAAATGAATAAAAACAATCATGCCAGAAATATATAAATGTATGTATTACTGCCCATATGGAGAACCTAACCTGCTTCTAAAGAAGATCTGTAAATTTCTAATCAGCACCTGCTTAAGTGTAAAGAAAGGAAGTTTTAGAGCTTAATACAAAAAGTGATTTTTTAGTACAAAATTCTAATTGCCATCATAATTTGGATCACTGAATAAAGAATTTTTATCTGTGTTTGTACATGTCATGTTTGGTAGCAGTTTGTAAATAGATCAGTTGAGAATTATCACTTTTTCATTATATTATTAAAGCACCTACTATATACCCAGCGATGAGCTACACCTCATCATAAACAAGCAAACCAGGAAGTAGGGTAGAAGACATAAAGTATTTGGATAAATTACAGGGCTCTCCAGTTCCAACATTATTCGGATATATGTAGTGAGTATCATTTCCACTCCAGTTTGGGGAGTTCTCAAGGAACATAGAGATCAACACCCTTCAGTTCAGTATTAAAAATTTGAGAGCATCAGTATGCCCAAGCTCTCTGCATGTTGTTCCAAAGTGTATGAAGACGAATAAGTTCCAATCCCTGCCCTCAAAGAACTCATAAACAATTATACAAAGAGCTCTAATTTGAAGCCAAGTGTTATTAGTAGCATTAGACAGGACCACCCAAGATACTATGGGGACCTTATAGTAAGGATAGTAAGAACACATCATCTTGTGATAAGGAAAGCCTTCACAAAAGAAGCAGGACTGACAACAGACTTTGAGAGATGGACAGGATTTCAGAGCAGTGTTGGCAAACCTACAGAGGCAGGAAAGCTAAGGGTGAATTCAGAGACTAATGACTACTTTATTTTGGCTAGAAAGGAATTGGGGTGGAGGGAGTTAGTGGAGTACCTGTACAAGCTAGTGGTGTCAGGACCATTGTGATGCTTTACTTTGACTCATGTCATGGTTCCTGGCTGAAGTGTTCCCCTTCCTTCTAAACTCCCCTGCTCCACTCAATTCCTCCCCTTCCTTCAATAACCAGCTTAATTTTTTATTTCCTTAGGTTTCCTTTGATGACTCCAGGCCTTCTCTGATCAATCATAGCCTTTAATATGTATTTAGCATTTAGCACTTCATGAACAACTGTCTTGTATTGTTCATAGTTATACCTGTTATACTGGTCATGAACATACCAAGTCCTTGCTGGCTGGCTTTGACCACCTCCAAGGTAAAGTTAACTTAATCATTAAAGGACAGGCCTACTTCTTTTCATGTGTTTCTTCTTATCAGGGACAGGGTGTTCTTACTGACTGGTCTGCATCCCCCTGGAACCAAAGCAGTCACAAGGGCTATCAGCTCAGGGCTTAACACCACCTTCAAAACTGAGCTACTGGGCTTCCCTGGTGGCGCAGTGGTTGAGAGTCCGCCTGCCGATGCGGGGGACACGGGTTCGTGCCCCGGTCCGGGAGGATCCCACATGCTGCGGAGCGGCTGGGCCCGTGAGCCATGGCCGCTGAGCCTGCACGTCCGGAACCTGTGCTCCGCAACGGGAGAGGCCACAACAGTGAAAGGCCCACGTACTGCAAAAAAAAACAAAAAAAAAACAAAAAAAAAAACTGAGTTACTCAGTAGCCCAAAGCCTCTGGGTCGTCTGTCCTACTAGTCTGTTATGGTCCAGGAAATGGTTCCCTCTTGTAGCGTCTCCCCATGTCTAGAGTTATACTATTACAATCACTGATCTTATATAACTATGTATTTGACAATTGTTTTAGACACTGTCCTGTGCCTGCCTGCCTTTCCTGGGAAGGACCTGCTCCTGATTTTCAGAGCTGAGAATCTGACTCTGTTCTGTTTTACACACAAGTTATTTCTATATGGCTTTAAGATATGCTGAACTTTGCAGGAATAGAACAACGATGTGATTCTAGGAAAGCTTGTTCTCACAGTTATTCAGAACTTTACCAAGAATTCTCTGACATTTTGGAAAATCAAATCTCCTGGTAAAGTGGTTCAGAGTTTCTGAATTGCCAGTAAATGCACGAGGATTGCTGTCACCACAGTAATTCGAATTCTATACAACAATGCCTATATGTCCTCATTTAAAAATATAAAATATAGGGGCTTCCCTGGTGGCGCTGTGGTTGAGAGTCCGCCTGCCGATGCAGGGGACACGGGTTCATGCCCTGGTCCGGGAAGATCCCACATGCCGCGGAGCGGCTGGGCCCGTGAGCCATGGCCACTGAGCCTGCGCATCCGGAGCCTGTGCTCCACAACGGGAGAGGGCACAACAGTGAGAGGCCCGCATACTGCAAGAAAAAAAAATCTATATCTATATCTATCTATATCTATTTATCTATCTATATATAATATAAAGTTTGAATCAAGAAAAAAAAACAAAACTGAGTTACTAACATAGTATCTGTACTTTTCCAGAATTTTCTACAAGATGCTGCTCCTAACGGTCATCTTCCCACTTAGCCAGATAACAAACATAAGGCTATCACCATCATTATGACTCTAATTTTAATAACCTCAAATATTCATTGAGTGTTTTGTGTGTGTCGAAAGCTATGGCAGGTGCTGTGTATGTTATTTTTCACCTAACTGTTGCAACAACCTAGTGAAGCAGGTATTGTTATTAATCTCATTTCACAGATGAATAAATTGAGGTTCTCAACTTGTTAATAGTAGCCCTCAAGTTGGAAAAACTTCTATTTGACTTGACGACGCTGGCTCCTTATAATCTGCTTCCCTGCCTCTCATTCACAGCTTAACTCCATTCAGTGCTACTTTAATAAGAAAAAAAAAAAATTACAACCCATTAAATAAAATATAGCAGGAATCTGATTTGCATACATGAAAACTTCACACACATGAAAGATTCTCTTCTGAACAGCACTATAGCTGCCCCTGCAAGAACGGCAAATTCTTCAAAGGACCATGAGAGCTAAAGTTCTTTTTCAAAATATTCTCCTAATAAAGTGTCAGCTCAGAATGGTGCCACCCTTCAGGGAAAGCTTGCTGATCCGTCAACCCCAGCTAATACTTTTGTTTGTTTTTGCTTCACACATCATCTCGATTTCTTAAGATAAAACTCTAAAAATACATATTTAAATAGAGCATAACAAGGCTTGTACTAAAAGCTAAAAAATAATTTCTCCATTTGTGTAAAATAGAAACATATATCCCCCATTAACCTCTTAACTATGAAGACTTAAAGGGTAGCTATTTGGGAGAGGTACATCATTTAAACTAAAGTTGGGATAAACTTCTGAGCGTGATGGTGCCCTAAGACTAGGGCATCAGGGGATGTGTCCATTCAGAGTAAAGTACCACAAATTTGGTAGCTAAAAAAACCCTCAATGTATTCCCTAACAATTCTGAAGACCAGAAGTCCAAAATCAGTTTCACTGAGCCAAAATCAAGGTGTTAGCAGGGTCATATGCCCCCTGGAGCATCTAGGGTAGAATCTGTTCCTTGCCTCCTCCAGCTTCTGGTGGCTGCTGGCATCCCTTGACTTGTGGCCACATCACTCCAATCTCTGCCCCCATGGTCGCATTGTCTCCTCCTCTTCTGTCTGTCATCTTCCTCTACTTCCCTGTTATAAGGGTACATGTGATTTCATTTAGGGCCCACCCAGATAGTACAGGAAAATCTCTCCATCTCAAGATCCTTAATTCAATCATATTTGCAGGGACCCTTTTTTTCCAAATCAGGTGACATTTATAGGTTCTAGGTATCAGGACCTTATAACTTTGGGGGCCATTATTCAACCTACCACAGATAGAAAAGTAGTCAAATAAGGCAGCTTGTTGATTTAACCATGTTTTTTTTTTTAATTTATTTATTTTATTTATTTATTTTTGGCTGCATTGGGTCTTCGTTGCTTCACACAGGCTTTCTCTAGTTGCAGCGAGTGGGGGCTACCCTTTGTTGCGGTGTGTGGGCTTCTCACTGTGGTGGCTTCTCTTGTTGCACAGCATGGGCTCTAGGCGCATGGGCTTCAGTAGTTGCAGCATGTGGGCTCAGTAGTTGTGGCTCGCGGGCTCTAGAGCACAGGCTCAGTAGTTGTGGCTCACGGGCTTAGTTGCTCCGCGGCATGTGGGATCTTCCCGGGCCAGGGATCGAACCCGTGTCCCCTGCATTGGCAGGTGGATTCTCAACCACTGCACCACCAGGGAAGCCCTTAACCATGTTTATACTGGTGATATAGCCAATTTATTCACAGACATCTTACTACAAAGAACAGTAACCTCCCTGCCTTCAGTGATTCCTTTCCTCCTCCAGCCAAGCATTGTCCACATTACACTCAGTGTGGTCTTTCTGAAACACTTATTATTTCCATGGCTCCCTGCTGCCTAAAGGAAAATAACATACAAACCTGTTATTATGGCAGATGGGTGCAAATTCCTTCTTCAGCTAGACCCAACTCTTCCCTTTCTGGCCCCATCCTTTGTCATGGCCTCCTACACCTCAGTCACACTGAATTGGTCTTCGCTGCCTGAGAAAGTCATGCTTTCTTTCAAACCTGGTTCTCACTCCGCCTCCCATAGCCTTTCCTCCTTCATTTACTGAACTCCTTATCTTTTTTTTTTTTAATATTCTTTTTTCTTTAAACCCCACATTTGTTTATTTATTTATTTTTGGCTGTGTTGGGTCTTCATTTCTGTGCGAGGGCTTTCTCTAGTTGTGGCAAGCGGGGATCACTCTTCATTGCGGTGCGCGGGCCTCTCACCGTTGTGGCCTCTCGATGCGGAGCACAGGCTCCAGACGCGCAGGCTCAGTAGTTGTGGCTCACGGGCCTAGTTGCTCTGCGGCATGTGGGATCTTCCCAGACCAGGGCTCGAACCCGTGTCCCCTGCATTAGCAGGCAGATTCTCAACCACTGCGCCACCAGGGAAGCCCTCCTTATCTTCTTTTAAGACTCAATATAAACATCTCCTCCTGTGTAAAGCACTTCCTCAGGGCAGTCTGATGTTTTCTCTTCTGTGTTCCCATAGTAACTTGTATAGAGATTATCTTATAATTTATCACATTTAATTATGAAAATCTGTTTAGTGTCTATCATATGCTATATTATGAACTAACTCAAGAGCAAGATGTCCATAGGCTAATCCCCAGAACCTTTGAATATGTTACCTTACCTGGCAAAAGGGACTTCGTAGATACATTTAAGGTTATGGGCCTTGAGATGGGGAGATTATCCTGAGTTATCCAAGTGGGACCAAGCATCCTTACAAGAAGGAGACAGGATGGTCAGATATAGATAGAAAGAAGGTGTAAGGGGACTTCCCTGGTGGCGCAGTGGTTAAGAATCCGCCTGCCAATGCAGGCGACACGGGTTCGAGCCCTGGTCTGGGAAGATCCCACATGCTGCGGAGCAACTAAGCCCATGCACCACAACTACTGAGCCCTCGTGCCACAACTACTGAAGCCCATGCTCCGCAACAAGAGAAGTCGCCACAGTGAGAAGCCCGCACACAGCAATGAAGAGTAGCCCCTGCTCGCCGCAACTAGAGAAAAGCCCGTGTGCAGCAATGAGGACCCAATGCCGCCAAAAATAAATAAATAAATAAATAGAAGGTGTAAGGATAGAAGCAGAGGTCAGGTAGGAGAGAATATGTGATGCTGCTAGGTCTGAAGATGGAGGAAGACGCCATGAGCCGAGGAATATAGGTGGCCTCTAGAAGGTGGGAAAGGCAAGAAAACAGATTCTCCCCTAGGGCCTCCAGAAGGAACATAGCCCTGCCAACAGATTTTTTAGGACTTTTGATCTCCAGAACTATAAGATAATAAATCCGTGTTGTTTGAAGTCACTAAGTTTGTAGGAATTTGTTACAGCAGTCATAGAAAACGAACATGGGCACTGTCCTCCTCTCACTTTGGATCCCAAGCACAGAGCCTGGCACACACTGGGTGTTCAATTCATCTGCTGAATGAATGAACAAAGGCAGTAATTGCTATGTTGGTGCCTCCACCACTAAGATATTTGGTCAGTATTGTAGATCTGTTTTTCTTTTGAAGTATGGTTGATTTACAATGTTGTGTTAGTTTCAGGTGTACAGCAAAGTGATTCGGTTATACATAAATATATATATATATATATATATATATATATCTCCTTTTTTAGATTCTTTTCCCTTACAGGTTACTTATTACAAAATATTAAGTATAATTTTCTGTGCTATACAGTAGGTCCTTGCTGGTTATCTATTTTATATATAGTAGTGTATATCTGTTAATCCCAAACTCCTAATCAACAAGGTAGGTCTTTTTTTTTTTTTTTTTTTTTTTTGCGGTACGCGGGCCTCTCACTGTTGTGGCCTCTCCCGTTGCGGAGCACAGGCTCCAGACGCGCAGGCTCAGCGGCCATGGCTCACGGGCCCAGCCGCTCCGCAGCACAGTAGGATCTTCCCGGACCAGGGCACGAACCCATGTCCCCTACATCGGCAGGCAGACTCTCAACCACTGTGCCACCAGGGAAGCCCAACATGGTAGATCTTAATACCATTGTTGCGAGGAGCATAATTTTACCCCTTGTAAGCTGTCTGACTCTTAGCTCAGTGGCCTTCTAATTAGAATTTCAGAGGACACTGAAAAACATTTCTGAGAAACACGTGGTTGAAGTGTTAGTGTTGTGTCTACCTTCCCACACCCCAGTCCTAGTACTCAGACCGGAAGCATATAAAAGACAGCCTAATGGTTTAGATTTTATCTTTATTCCTACAGGTAAAAAAATGCATGCAGCAGCAAGACAATAAAACACTCCCATCTATCCCTTTATGATAATCTAGTGTGAAGAAAAGAATACAAAGCAGCACAGGAAACCTTTCAAAGGCATCGCCAGTAATTTTTTTTTCCAGAAAAATCCCATGGGTGACTAGCTCCCCTGGCCACCTCTCCCACCTCAGCAGCGGGCTGCAGAGTAACTTTCAAAGATCACACGCAATGGTCCTTTCAAACAGAAAGCAGCAGTTTTCATCCGCAACCTGGTACCTCTCAAGGAACAATAAAATGGTTCTTTTCTGGAGTCCACAACCTTGGCCCAAGCCCCGCTTTTGACTATTTCTCAGTGCCCATCTACCTCCAGAATCCACTAGAGCTGCACACACTCATCCCACCATTTAAGGAGCAAAACTATGGCCACAAATCTACTTAGAAAGATTACAGCTCAGTTTGTCAGAAACTGCATTCTCAGACGTGCATGTAACATACAAAGTGAAGGTTTCCTTTAAAGATATCAGGTAAGAATGTTCTAGTATAAATCTCTTATTAAATACTAAATATCAAAATGCCAGAAAATATGAAATATGTGTCTGGGAGTCTTAGAGAAGAGGGCAATAAGGGATAATTGGCTTACACCCAGATGCTACCAGATAGAAATATCCTCAGGCAGGCTACTGGTCTGAACGCCAAGGACAAAAAGCTGCAAGCTTCTCCGGCGCCAGCACCTACCAGGAAGAGGATTCTAGGTTGGGCTGACAAGGAGCTCATTCCCTCCTGGGTGTGGCATATTCAGAGAGATCATAGGTGATCATTTCTGAATTCTTTCCCCTACACTAGTTCTCTAAGAGGACTCATTACAGAGCCAGCCTAAGAGGTAGGCCTCATTGAGTCTATGGGTCCCCAATTATCTAAAATGCATCTCTTCATCTGCTTGCTGAGGCCTGACATTCCTTTAATGTGGAAAAACCTGATAGGCCACAAATGGAGATAAGTGACTTAAAATTTGAATGCCTGATTGAGGCAGCAAAGGAGCTGAAATGGAAATCAGCCATTCAAATAATCAAGGGTCAGTACCATCATTGAAACCTTCCTTGATCCAGCTGGGGAGAGAGGGAGAGAAGAGCAGGAAGACATTGGGCAGAGAAAAGGATGCAAGAAAAGGAGGCTACAGGGCTTCCCTGGTGGCGCAGTGGTTGAGAGTCCGCCTGCCGATGCAGGAGACACGGGTTCGTGCCCCAGTCCGGGAAGATCCCACATGCCGCGGAGCAGCTGGGCCCATGAGCCCTGGCCGCTGAGCCTGCGCGTCTGGAGCCTGTGCTCCACAACGGGAGAGGCCGCGACAGTGAGAGGCCCGCGTACCGGAAAAAAAAAAAAAAAACAAACAGAAAAGGAGGCTACAGATGCTGAACACTAATTATTCCTATTTACCTCTTCTAAGTGGGACAAGTAGAAATTGCAGAGAATTTTTGACATGGTTGACTGCAAAGATAAATGTACCTTGCTTGTTTAATAAAGCGTTGGGTGTTTTTGCATGTAAGTGGAAGGAAAAGAAAGCAATATTCCTAAGGTTTGTCCTAGCCATAGGCTAGAAAGCCATACCTGAAATATTTATCTAGTTCTACTTAAAGAAAAACCATCATCTCAAATTTCCATTTGTCCTTTGAGCTGCCAAAGATACAGTCCTGAGGTAAATGGCTCTTGTTTGAAAACGCTCATTATCAGGTCTTTTTGTTTACGCAAAAGTAGGTCTAGTCAGGGACAAAACTTGAGAGTTAAAATGGAAGAGGAATTTGGAGGTTTGGAGTGGCATCCATGGGGAAGAATAAGATAAGGGTTGATTGTAGGAGGAAATCAGACCCAGAGAAACAAGTTTTGTTTGTTTCCACCCGCGCCAGAAAGGATCTACTAAATGAAGCACTCATTTCTTCGTACATTAGTAGGTAAAGATGCCACGAGAATATAAAAAAAAGAATATATGTATGTATAACCACTCACTTTGCTGTACAGCAGAAATTAACAAAACATTGTAAATCAACTATACTTCAATAAAAAAAATATTAAAACTGAAAAAAAAAAGGATACCATAGAGGTAGCCTGGGGGCCAACTCTCAGCACAGTTCAAGGTCGGGCATGCATCCTTCCCTCTCTCTTTTTCTCAGTCTTCTTTTTTCTCTTTTCTCATGATCTATCTACCTGATCATTCAACAAATATTTATTAAGCATCTATTGTGTGACGGGTACCAGGTTAAGTGTTGGATCTACATATTTGAAGATCCCAGTCTAATAGAGGTCAAGGGCAAGTAAACATACTTTGGGGAAGGCATGTGGAAAATTTGCATCACATAATCTTAAAGGTTAATGGCCTTTGACCTACAAACTGCACTTCATAACAAATAAGACAAGGATATTCAGTAAAGCATTTTTATTGTGGTTGAAAAATAGACAAATGTTGAACAATAGAGAAATGTCTATATTATGCAACTATAAAATCATATAAACTAGTAATATTTAACTACATGGAGACATTTTTATAAGTGGAATAATATTGGTAATTTGATAGGGATTGCATTGAATCTGTAGATTGCTTTGGGTAGTAGAGTCATTTTCACAATGTTGATTCTTCCAATCCAAGAACATGGCATATCTCTCCATCTGTGGGTATTGTCTTTGATTTCTTTCATCAGTGTCTTATAATTTTCTGCATACAGGTCTTTTGCCTTCTTAGATGGGTTTATTCCTACGCATTTTATTCTTTTTGTTGCAATGGTAATTGGGAGTGTTTCCTTGATTTCTCTTTCTGATTTTTCGTTGTTAGTATATGGGAATGCAAGAGATTTCTGTGCATTAATTTTGTTTCCTGCTACTTTACCAAATTCATTGATTAGCTCTAGTATTCTTCTAGTAGCATCTTTAGGATTTTCTACGTATAGTATCATGTCATCTGCAAACAGTGACAATTTTACTTCTTTTCTGATTTGGATTCCTTTAATTTCTTTTTCTTCTCTGATTGCTGTGGCTAAAACTTCCAAAACTATGTTGAATAACAGTGGTGAGAGTGGGCAACCTTGTCTTTTTCCTGATCTTAGAGGAAATGCTTTCAGTTTTTCACCATTGAGAATGATGTTGGCTGTGGGTTTGTCATATATGGCTTTTATTATGTTGAGGTAGTTTCCCTCTATGCCCACTTTCTGGAGAGTTTTTATTATAAATGGGTGTTGAATTTTGTTAAAAGCTTTTCCTGCATCTATTGAGATTACCATATTGTTTTATCCTTCAGTTTGTTAATATGGTGTATCACATTGATTGATTTGAGTATATTGAAGAATCCTTGCATTCCTGGGATAAACCCCACTTGATCATGGTGTATGACCCTTTTAATGTGCTGTTGGATTCTGTTTGCTAGTATTTTGTTGAGGATTTTTTTTTTTGCATCTATGTTCATCAGTGATATTGGCCTGTAGTTTTCTTTTTTTCTGATATCTTTGTCTGGCTTTGGTATCAGGGTGATGGTGGCCTCACAGAATGAGTTTGGGAGTGTTCCTACCTCTGCTATATTTTGCAAGAGTTTGAGAAGGATAGGTGTTAGCTCTTCTCTAAATGTTTGATAGAATTCACCTGTGAAACCATGTGGTCCTGGGCTTTTGTTTGTTGGAAGATTTTTAATCACAGTCTCAATTTCAGGGCTTGTGATTGGTCTGTTTATATTTCTATTTCTTCCTGGTTCAGTCTCGGAAGGTTATGCTTTTCTAAGAATTTGTGCATTAATTTCTTGCAGGTTGTCCGTTTTATTGGCATATAGTTGCTTGTAGTATTCTCTCATGAACCTTTGTATTTCTGCAGGGTCAGTTGTTACTTCTTTTTTATTTCTAATTCTGTTGATGTGAGTCTCCTCTCTTTTTTTCCTGATGAGTCTGGCTAGTGGTTTATCAATTTTATCTTCTCAAAGAACCAGCTTTTAGTTTTATTGATCTTTGCTATTGTTTCCTTCATTTCTTTTTCATTTATTTCTGATCTGATCTTTATGATTTCTTTCCTTCTGCTAACTTTGGGTTTTCTTGTTCTTATTTCTCTAATTGCTTTAGGTGTAAGATTAGGCTGTTTATTTGAGATTTTTCTTGTTTCTTAAGGTAGCATTGTACTGCTATAAACTTCCCTCTTAGAACTGCTTTTGCTGCATCCCATAGGTTTTGGGTCATCGTGTTTTCATTGTCATTTGTTTCTAGGTATTTTTTGATTTCCTCTTTGATTTCTTCAGTGATCTCTTGGTTGTTTAGTAGCATATTGGTTATCCTCCATGTGTTTGTATTTTTTACAGTTTCTTTCCTGTAATTGATATCTAGTCTCATAGCGTTGTGTTCAGAATTGATGCTTGATACAATTTCAATTTTCTTAAATTTACTGAGGCTTCATTTGTGACCCAAGATCTGATCTATTCTGGAGAATGTTCCATGTGCACTTGAGAAGAAAGTGTATTCTGTTGTTTTTTGATGGAATGTCCTATAAATATCAGTTAAGTCCATCTGGACTAATGTGTCATTTAAAGCTTGCGTTTCCTTATTTTCTGTTTGGATGATCTGCCCATTGGTGTAAGTGGGGTGTTCAAGTCACCTACTATAATTGTGTTACTGTTGATTTCCCGTTTTATGGCTGTTAGCATTTGCCTTATGTATTGAGGTGCTCCTATGTTGGGTGCATAGATATTTACAATTGTTATGTCTTCTTCTTGGATTGACCCCTTGATCATTATATACTGTCCTTCCTTGTCTCTTGTAATAGTCTTTATTTTAAAGTATATTTTGTCTGATATGAGAATTGCTACTCCAGCTTTCTTTTGATTTCCATTTGCATGGAATATCTTTTTTTTTTTTTTTTTGCGGTACGTGTGCCTCTCACTGTTGTGGCCTCTCCCGTTGTGGAGCACAGCCTCCACATGTGCAGGCTCAACGGCCATGGTTCACGGGCCTAGCTGCTCCACGGCATGTGGGATCTTCCCGGACCGGGGCACGAACCCATGTCCCCTGCATCGGCAGGCGGACTCTCAACCACTGCGCCACCAGGGAAGCCCTAAGGTAATTACTGATATGTATGTTCCTATTTCCATTTTCTTAATTGTTTTGGGTCTGTTTTTGTAAGTTTTTTCCTTCTCTTGTGTTTCCTGCCTAGAGAAGTTCCTTTAGCATTTGTTGTAAAGCTGGTTGGGCGGTGCTGTATTCTCTTAAATTTTGCTTGTCTGTAACGCTTTTGATTTCTCCCTCGAATCTGAATGATATCCTTACTGGGTAGAATAATCTTGGTTGTACGTTGTTCCCTTTCATCACTTTAAATATATCTTGCCACTCCCTTCTGACCTGTAGAGTTTCTGCTGAAAGGTCAGCTGTTAACTACATCTTCTTTATCTATTCATCTGTTGACAGATACTTAGGTTGTTTCCATGTCTTTACTATTGTGAATAATGATGCAATGAACATAGGAGGACAGATATCTCTTTGAGATAGTGATTTCATTTTTTTGGCTATTTACCCAGAAGCGGTATTGTTGGATTGTATGCTTGTTCTATTTTTAATTTTTTGAGGCGCCTCCATACTCTTTTAAATATGGTTGCACCAATTCACATTCTCACCAACAGTGCACAAGTGTTCTCTTTTCTCCACATCCTTACCAACACTTGTGATAGTTGCCCTTTTGATAATAGCCATCCTAACACATATAAGGTAATATCTGTTTGGGGCTTTGATTTGCATTTCCCTAAGAATTAGTGATATTGAACACCTTTTCATACACCTGTTACCCATTTTATCTCCTTTGCAAAAATGTCTATTCAGGTCCTTTGTCCATTTTTAGATCAAGTTATTTATATATTTGCTCTTGAGAAGTATGAGTACTTTATATATTTTCGATAGTAACCCCTTACCAGATACATGGTTTGCAAATGTTTTGTCCCATTATGGAGGTCGCCTTTCACTCGGTTGATTATTTCCTTTGCTGTGCTGAAGCTTTTTAATTTGATGCAGTCCTGCTTGTCTATTTTTGCTTTTGTTGACTGTGCTTTTAGTGTCATAGCCAAAAAATTTTTGCCCAGACCAATGTAAAAAAGCTTTCCCTCTATGTTTCTTTGAGTATTTTTATAGTTTCAAGTCTTATATTTAAGTCTTTAATCCATTTTGAGTTGATTTTGTTTATGGTGTGAGATAGAGGTCCAATTTCATTCTTCATTCTTCTGCATATGGATATCCAGTTATCCCAACACCCATTCATTGAAGAGACTATCCTTTTCCTATTGTGTGTTCTGGGTACCCTTGTTGAAAATCAGTTTACTGTACATGTGTGAATTTATGTCTGGGCTCTCCATTCTGTTCCATTGGTCTATATGCCTGTTTTAAGGCCAGTACCATACTGTTTTGATTATTGTAGCTTTGTAATATATTTGGAGATCAATCTGTGTAATCCCTTCAGCTTTGTTTTTCATGGTCAAGATTACTTTGGCTATTTGGAGGTTTGTGTGTGTGTGTGTATGGTTCCATATGAATTTTAGGATTTTTTTTCTATTTCTGTAAAGAATACCATTGGGATTTTGATAGGGATTGCACTGAATTTGTAGATCACTTTGGTAATATGGATAATTTTAACAATATTAATAATATTAAAATGGTGTAACCACTTTTGAAAACAGTTTGGCAGTTTCTCAACAGGTTAGACACAGAGTATACCATATTGCCTAGCAATTCCACTCATATGCATATACCCAAGAGAACTGAAAGCATATGTCCACAAAAAACGTGTACAAAAATGTATATAAACATCATTTTTCATAATAGTACAAAAAGGGGAAACAACCTAAATATCCATCAATTAATACATAAACAAATTGTGATATATCCATACAGTAGAATATTTTCATCCCTATAAAGGAATGAAGTACTGATGCATGTTATGACATGGGTGAAACTTGAAAACATTATGCTAAGTAAAATAAGCCAGACATAAAAAGACCACATATTATATGAAACCATCTATATGCAATTTCTAGAATAGACAAATCCATAAAGTCAGAGAGTAGATAAGTGATTCTAGAGGTTTGGAGGAGAGGGTAACAAGGAGTGACTGCTAATCGGTACAGAGTTTCTGTTTAGAGTGATCAAATGTTCTGGAATTGGTGGTGACCATTGTACAACCTTGTGAATATATAATGTTGTATTAAGTAGAAGTGGATTGCAAAAAATAATTTAGTAAAATCTTACATCAGTTGTCTAAAACCAAATTGTTACTGCTTTCTGTGGTTTTTATGTCCTTAGTCTATGAAGATAGCAATATGTACTTTAAAATGAAGACAGGAATCAATTTAGAAGATAATGGCAAATGTCCTGCCCTCAGAAATATGACAATTTAAATGAATCCAATGCTTCTGATTTTGAATCATATCTGTTCTCCTTGAAAGAATAATAAGCAGGCCTTTTCATCCTACTGATCCTTGAAAATAAATGGCAAAGCTTTCCTTCCTGGATTTGGTCATGAAATAGAATCCTAGGATCATCTACTAATAAAGGCTAACAAAGGGCAAATAGGAAATAGACACAAAAAATAAGGCAATTTGAAATGATGGGCATTTCTCAAATTTACTCCTAAGATATATTATAAAAAATTCTCCTCAAGAAAAGAATTCTATGGTAAAAGATGTCTGGAGAGCACTGCTTATCCTTTTTCTTGACTATCTTGGATTCATATTGAAGGCCTGAGAAATTCTACAGTAGTCTGTTGAACTTTTAAATCCAGATTTTGCTGAATATATTTGATCAATAAACACTATTCCAGACTCCTCTAAACATCTTCTAGTACTTCATTTGCACAGAATATACTTTGGGAAACACTGATTGGGCAATTCATAATTTGGCAAATAACACAAGTTTCTTGATAATATGTAAACATGACACTTAGACCATTTTTGAATCATTGATGCCTTGCTACGAAGATGGCTACAGTAAACATAGCTAGGATACGTGCATCTGGAACTATGAAAGTAGGAGGCAGGAGGCTCATGTGAGGTATGGCCCAGGGTAGCTTTGGGCTAGGAGGAAATGCTGGATTTCATTAGCCCTTTTTTTTTTTTTTTTTTTTGCGGTACGCGGGCCTCTCACTGCTGTGGCCTCTCCCGTTGCGGATCACAGGCTCCGGACGCGCAGGCTCAACGGCCATGGCTCACGGGCCCAGCCGCTCCGCGGCATGTGGGATCTTCCCGGACCGGGGCACGAACCCGTGTCCCCTGCATCCGCAGGCGAACTCTCAACCACTGCGCCACCAGGGAAGCCCTCATTAGCCCTTTTTATTCAAGGCTTCATTCCCCTAAGAATTTTCCAGTGGAAAGTAGAGCTTTCATTAGAAACCTTGTCAAGAATATGGCTGAAGGTGGAAAACATTCATTTCTCAGTCCAGGAATAATAATACACAAAAAATAGAACATTGGTGGGTATGTCAAGAGACTAACACCCTAGATAAGGAAATAGTGACTTGCAGATACAGTTTGTTTTTTTTTTCTCCCACCTTTCACCAGCCCTCAGGAAGAAAACCTCTAAAACCTGCATTCAGAGATCTCAGGCACTGCACTAGGAACAAAGATTATATAGTGCCAGTAAACTGCAGCACATCTTAAAAGCATGTAACTAATTTCAGCTGAGTTTGTGAAAATAGGCAACTAACACTGATTAGCAGGAAAAAATGTCAGACCACCTCTTGCTGATAGACAAAGAAGGGCCTGACTTTTGGAGAGCTGGTGAGACTATTATAGTTAATTCTGATCTCATTTTTCCTCTATTTGATTAGCCAAATCAGATTTTACTCTGGACCCAAGGACTACCTTGTTTGGTGTTTCAAAAGAATATTCAACATATGCCATTGTTTCTTCTGTTTTGGAATCTTTTGAATTGGATAAACTTGACCTTGCCTAACTTCTTAGTTTATCTTTGTAAAAGAGAAGAAAAATGTGATGGAAGGAAATGTTTTTTGCTTTAGTAAACCATTACTAGAACATCAACTACCACCACCAGAAACCGTGCGTGCCAATATTTTAATCTGCATATGTAGCAGAAGAAAAAATATCCCTTTGTTTTATAATTTAGAATAGTTATCATATCTGTTACCAATAATTATATTTTTTAATGAATTTAAGTATGTTCTCATTCTGAGAGATACTCGAAATACTTATGATTGTTTCCCTTCTGGATGATTCTCGTATTTAAGAGTTTAGATAAGAACACTGTCCCTGTTATAGGAATTTCAGGCCTCTGGAGGTAGGGGAGGTACACGTCAATAATGAAGAGGTCTTACTTTCTAGTGTTTTGATGAATCATACCAGGTGAGCAGTAGCCACTCTGCCTGTGTATAAAGATAGCTCTACAAATGACACGTAACAATATCCTTTTAAAGTTCAAAGAATGTCCTGATTGGAAAAAACAAACAAACAAACCTAATTTTCTATGGTCTGTTATTATTTTCCTTTGGGGGATAGTGGGGCTATAGGCAATAGTGTCCATATAGGAAGCAAGTACTTTTTGTAAGAGATGGCCACTGAACAGAAATTGACTTTGTTCACTTTATTCTGTTAAGAGGTGCCAGTTATTACTAGATCTGCTTCATCTGGGCAACAAAAGAGCACTTACCAATACAGGTTAGGTCCACCCAGTGCTGCATGTCTCCTTAACAATACCTGCATAGGGCTGAAACTCAAGACATCATAAAGATAAAATTGTATCCACCTTGTGGAACAAACTATATATTGGACGTTCAACAGTTTTCATAACAATAAGCCTGTGTTGTATCATAAACATAGAGTGAATTATAAAATATTGATGGAACTTTTTAAAGCATAGATTGCCTGCAAAGCCCAGGAAGTTAACACAAGTAAGTGGGCCAGCTATAAACAAACAGAGTGGTAGACACTGGGAAATTGGGGAATACACGCTCACTCTAAATAGGGTAGCTATTATTTATCTAACACAGGTTGTGGCCACGTGGAAATGCACGTGAGTTTTCAAAAGAAGTTGGCAATTTGGATTTGTATTAGTTTCCCAATTTTGAAATCACCCGATGTCTGTAAGTCAAACGTGGCCCGTTGTTGGCCAGTTTGGATCCTGTTCTGGCTGCCAACCCCCTCTACAGGATATTAGCAGAAGCACTTGGTCTGAAGTGGCTAGGATGGTGTCTGTCCCAGCTCTCATCTGTATTACTTCTTCCACCGGCCTTATTGGCACGTTTGTGTCCATATCCGGCGCTAATCTAGACCCTAAGAATTCACATCCTACATGCTACTTCTCTTATCAGTCAATGTATATTACTTAATATTAAGAGCTAATACTAATCTTTGGATTAGTATTAGCTCTTGCTTAATGTTCAGCTTTTAAAATTTAAAACGCTGTCTTGCACTATAAAGAAAATCTGCTGGGTATCTGTTGTTCTAGCTATTTCTTTTCCTATTTACTACTGTTCAATGTGGTCAGTGCTGAAATTGCAGAGTGCCATGACCTCAGAATAACAGTCGTCTCTGCTAATGGCTTCTGCAAAATAGCTTTTGGAGCTGTAACTTCTCTGACTTCTCTGTAACTTCTCTGACTGTAGGGAAGGAAAAGAACATCTTCCAGGTTAAGTCCTGTTTGGAAGACATTGCTCCCTGAAATACTTACTGCTGTAGTGGTTGCTGGTTTCCCACTATCAACAGTTGAAATTAAAAGGAATTA
This sequence comes from Pseudorca crassidens, assembly GCF_039906515.1. NCBI lineage: Eukaryota > Metazoa > Chordata > Mammalia > Artiodactyla > Delphinidae > Pseudorca > Pseudorca crassidens. The sequence continues at coordinate 31,916,887 of NC_090317.1, forward strand.
AGTGACTATTCTTTATTTTTTTCACTCACATGTTAATTTTTTTATTTTTAACTTTTTTATTGAAGTATAGTTGATTTACAATGTTGTGTTAGTTTCAGGTGTACAACAAAGTCATTCAGTTATACATTTTTTTTTCAGACTCTTTTCCCTTATAGGTTATTACAAAATACTGAGTATAGTTCCTTGTGGTATACAGTAGGATCTTGTTGGTTATCTATTTTATATATAGTAGTATGTTTATGTTAATCCCAAACTACTAATTTATCCCTCCCCGCTTCCCCTTTGATAACCATAAGTTTGTTATGAGGTGACGATATTCTTATGTGTAATTGCACCCACTATAAAACTCTATCATAGTCCTATTGTCCATCTCCTCTACTAGACTGAGTGCTGAGGACACTCTTATTCATTTCAATCTGCATAATGTCAAGCACAGTGCTTGGCACATAGTAGATGCTCACTAAATATTTGTTGAATAAATTAATGAATAAATACATCCATCTGACACAGACATTTGCCACCCCTCTCTCCAGTGAGTTAAATCAGAACTAGCCGGTATTCATGGTAATGAAGTATGAAAACCATGCCAGGAAGTATCCTTATATGTAACCCACAAATCACCAATCAACACCTTGCACAGATTTTAGTTCTGAAGAAAACATCAATGTGAAGCGAATACTCTGTAGAAATTTGGTAGGCTGAATAATGAACCCTCAAAGATGTGCATGCCCTAATCCCCAAAACCTGTGAATATAAACTGTTACTTTACATGGCAAAAGGGATTTTGCAGATGTGATTAAGGTTACAGACATTCAGATGGAGAGATCATCCTGGATTATGCGAGGGTGGCTAATCTATTCATACAAGTCCTTAAAAGCAGAGAACATTTTCCAGTGTTGAGAGAGAGATGTGATGATGGAATCAGGGTCAGAGAGATGCAACATTGCTGGTTTTCAAGATGAAGAAAGAGGGCCATGAGCCAAGGAATGTAGATGGTTTGTAGAAGCCTTCTAGAACCTTCAGAAGGAACACAGCCAGGGTGACATTTTGATTTTAGCCCAGTGACACCCAGGTGAGATTCCTAAGTTACAGAACTATAAGATAATAAATGTGTGTTGTTAAGAAGTTTCTGCTGATACTCATATTGCTAGATTTGATTTTTCCTTTATTGAACATTTGTTAACTGTTAGATAAAAATGATCATTATGCCTTCATAGGCCAAACTAGAATATGCTTTAATGGCAGCAATGTTCAATAGAATATTTTATGAGCATCCTGTTTATCTTTAACAACATCCATTTCGTAGAGTATGGTGATTAGCATTAAAAATTCTGAGTACTGGGCAACATTATCCAGCTGGCTGGGAGAACAAGGCCTTCAGATGGTTTTGTTAACACTGGCATTTACAAAGCCCTCTACAAGGTCCTGGAAAATAGGGGCTATAACAGGAATTGCAAAGAGGTGAGTCCATTTTTTTTAAGTATTTAATGTCAGACAAATTTGGGGACTACAAAAACACTGCTGGCCAGATACTTTTCCCCACTTACAGAAGAGTCTCTCGGAGTTTTAAAGTAAATGGGCCCCCTCCTCCTATCCTGGGGAATGAGACTGGTTCTGTGACACTCCAAGATCATCAACAATAATGTCTCAAATGAGAGCTCATATATGAAAGCACCTTGAAACTCTAAATTGGTATATAAATGGAAGGGACTATTATCGCTGCCACACTCCCTTCAATGGATTCCAGGTCTTCTTCAAGGCTCTACTCACATCTAGCATCTCATTAATAAATGACTATAGCAACTCATATTTCCAGAGGTATTTTAACCTTCCAGTGTTACTTTATTGTATCTTCTCATTCTATTCTTCCAAGAAACCTGTGCCGTAGGAGGTTCAGGTTGTATTAACCCCATGGGCAGAGGAGGGCACTGAGGTTGAAATTAGGTGACTGCAACTCAGGAAATATACTAAAAGCCATTGAACTGTTACTCTTTAAATAGGCAAATGGAGTGGCATGTGAATTCTATCTCAATAAAGCTGTTATATAAAAAAATCATTGTTACCTACAAATTTTTAGAAAACTATTAAGTGACTGGCCCAGATCTCATAGACAGCTACTTTCAGTGCTGGATCTTGCTGGCAATGATGGAAACTCAGGGAAGTGGAAGAAACATAGAAGCAGAACAGTGATTATTATAAACCACTAAATGTCAGATCACGAGACATGATAATTTCAAGCTCTGCTCAAAACTGAGTTCTCCTCTCCTCACTCCCCGCCGCTGCGGAAGCTTTTAAATTTCTTCATGCCTTAATCAGCTCCTCAGGAGCTATGTTAAACCTGAACCTAGAGGTGAAGGCTGTCAACAGATGCAGCTCTGCAAAGCGGGTCAGACAGAAGCGTGGCAACGAAGTAGAATTGCCAATGTGCTTTCCCAATGGACTGTGCTTACTGACATTTGTTCGGTTTGTCTCGTGCAACATAAAGAAGCTTTATCTGCTGAGTATGCTCTATAATAATTTCCAATCCTAACTTTTAACTGGGAAAAGAAAAGCAGCAATCACGTCCAAAGGTACATGACAACAAAAAACAGAGCTCAGAATAACCATCATTCTTCATTTATTTTTCCATTAGAGAAAGAATATGGATCTTGTTATGAAGCAAATATTGGTGAGAATTTTCTAGGCAGAATTGTGCATCTCTCCCAATCCCCATAAATGATGTATGCTGATTTTACTTCCACATAATTCCCAGGGTGCACCTGATCTACAAGCTGACATTTCTTTGTGAATCTTTAAGCTAATGTCTGCTCTGGTCTTCTGTGCAGAATCAAACGAAAATTTGCCTACTCAACTTTAGTCAAGTATTATGTATTTGCTTATGAATGTTGCCTGGGAAAAAATGGGTCATCTATTTTAAAGAGATTATTTTGTATCTGTATAAATGAGGGTCCCTAAAAGGCTTTTGGGGGATTTTATTCGCAAAGAACACATTTCAAAGAAGCTTTACATTTACGCAGACTATAGAAAGCTGTCCCAGCTGGAAAATGAAAATACCATCTCACTAATTACATCCTTTCATTATTGGAATAAAGTTCTGTTTGATGTACCGTGGCTGTTTCAGTAAATATGTTCAAGTGTCTTTCTCTGAAGATCAAGGGCATTTAGTAGAATTCATTGTCCTTAGAGGTGTGTCACCTAAAAAAAGGTGTGATGACCTGCTAACTATGGGAAACCTTTTGCAAGTGTCGTTTTCTGTTCCAGAATTTTACCATTACTGAAACTTTTCATTTCAACTGATCTACCTGTAACAAGCTCTTATTTTGCAACTTGGATAATTGACCCATAAGAATGCGTGCTAACTCTTCAGTTTCCCAAGTAAAAAGATTTTCAATTTTGACTCAAATTTTTACTGACTTTACATCCAACCACATCCTTATGAGCTTCTGTCATATGCCGACCCATTCTGGCCACTCTTAAATTGGTGACCTTTCCTTCACATGTCTAACATTTTTTCACTAGACCCAAGTTTCACCTCCGTAATCCTTTCTTAACAACTGAAATCACTACATATAGATTAACCACATTGTGTTAATGATTTATTTTAATTTGTCCATCAACTTGGTGAGTGGTGGAGAGTGAAGCTAACACACAGAGAGAAGCAGAAGCAGAAGCACTTATAAATCAGAAAGGATTAAAGGGGCTTTAGAAATTATCTGGTCTACAGTCAGAATGGCCATCATCAAAAAGTCTACAAACAATAAATGCTGGAGACGGTGTGAAGAAAAGGGAACCCTTCTACACTGTTGGTGGGAATGTAATGGAGAACAGTATGGAAGTTCCTTAAAAAACTAAAAACAGAGCTACCATATAACCCTGCAATCCCACTCCTGGGCATATATCCAGAGAAAACTCTAATTTGAAAAGATACATGCACCCCAATGTTCATTGCAGCACTATTTCCAATAGCCAGGACATAGAAGTAACCTAAATGTCCATCAACAGGTGAATGGATAAAGAAGATGTGGTATATATAAACTATGGAATATTACTCAATCATAATAAAGAATGAAATAATGCCATTTGCAGAAACACGGATGGACCTAGAGATTATCATAGTAAGTGAAGTAAATCAGACAGAGAAAGACAAATATCATATGATATCCCTTATATGTGGAATCTAAAAAAATGATACAAATGAACTTATTTATGAAACAGAAATAGACTCACAGACATAGAAAACAGACTTATGGTTACCAAAGGGGAAAGAAGGGGGAGGGATAAATTAGGAGCTTGGGACTGAAAGATACCATTACATATAAAATACACAAACAATGAGGACCTACTATACAGCACAGGGAACTATATTCAATATCTTGCAATAATCTATAACGGAAAAGAATCTGAAAAAGCACATATATATATATGTATAACACACACACATATACACATACATATATAACTGAATCACCTTGCTGTACACCAGAAACTAACACAACATTGTAAATCAAATATATTTCGATTAAAAAAAAATTATCTGTTCTACACCCTCATTTTACATATATAGAAACTAAATGTCACAAAAAAATAAATTACTTATCAAAAGTCACAACTAGTAATCATGAGAAATGTGGCCCCTAGAACTCAGGTTTCCTATAGTATTTCTGTCTATGCTTCTAACTTTTACTATTTCATAGGTCTATATGAATTTGGGCATCTCTTCAACCTTACAGTTTCCTAAACACCTCTCCTCACTCACCTAGCTTGCTTTCCCCTCTCTGTTTTCTTCTTTTATATTACCATAATACTCTGTGCATACTTTCATTGCAGCATTCATCATGATGTACAGATAGAGTTGATTTTCTTATGTTTATGCTCTTGGACTGTGGATTTCTTGAGAGCAAGAGCTGGGTCTTGTTCAACTCTGACTCTTTATGTACAGAACTACACCTGGCACAAAATAGGTACACATCAACTGTTTGTGAAATAAAGTTGGATTTAAAATATTAGCCTCAACTTTCAAATGAAAACTGCACTAAGATACCATTTTCACCTACCCAACTGAAAATAATCTCTAAATCTAACAATATACCTTTTGTTGGTGAGGCCATGGGGAAAGAGCCATCTAAATCATTGCTGCTGAGAATGCAGAAAACAATAACTTCAGTGGAGGAGAATTTGGCAATATCTAGGAAAATTACATACATATTTAGCTTTTGACCCAGCAATCTCACTTGTAGGAATTGATCTCAATGACATGCTGGCAAAAGTATGGAAAGATGTGAGCATAGTACTGTTTACCGTAGCACTATTTGTAACAGCAAAAGACTGGAAAATCACACAAATCTTCACCAAAAGAAGACTGAATGAACAGACTACAGTACATCTACAAAATGAAGTATTATGCAGTTTGAAACAGGGTTAGAAAGTATCTGTACATCCAATTGTCAAGTAATCATGAGGATTTTTTTAAATGAAAAGTAGCAAGGTGGAGAAACAACTGCATAATATTCTAGCATTTGTCTACTATTTATCTAAAATGTATTTGCTGTATTAAAAAGAAAAATGAAAGGATAAATTACAAAATAAAAAAGTAATGGTTACTAGCAGAAGAGAAGGAGTGGGGAGAAATGAACAGTGATAGAAGTTAGGCTTCTTGGTTTGTAGATTTGCTTAGTAGAATATACCTTGTGTTTGAATATACCTTATTTTGTAGCTTTGACTTTAAAACAATGCAAATATTTTTTATAATTATAAAACAAAATTCCATTTAGAAAAGCAATCCTAAAATAAAAAACAATGTAAACAAATGAACCTAACCATGTATCCATGACATAATCACATAAGGAGGAAGAATTCTGAGCAACTGTAAATCACAGTAATTTGGTGGCATTGACTTACTGGGATGTGGCCTATGGATAAACTGCAGAAGGCATCTTACAGTTGTTTTTTTTTTTTTTTCCAGTAATCATATCATATTAGTAATATTGGCATTATTATTCTGAGGTTCAATCAAATGGGCATTCATAGAGTGGTCATTGAGAAGCATGCTTTTCAGTGTAGTTAAAAGGAGATACATGGGCTTCCCTGGTGGCGCAGTGGTTGAGAGTCCGCCTGACGATGCAGGGGGCGCGGGTTCGTGCCCCGGCCCGGGAAGATCCCACATGCCACGGAGCAGCTGGGCCCGTGAGCCATGGCCGCTGAGCCTGAGTGTCCAGAGCCTGTGCTCCGCAATGGGAGAGGCCACAACAGTGAGAGGCCCGTGTACCAAAAAAAAAAAAAAAAAAAAAAAAAAAAAGGAGATACATGTATAAAATCAATAAGGTTAATTAGAATAGGAATAGAAAGTATTAGCATGAATTTGTAATACATTTTACCTTAAAAATAAATGAAAACAACACATATTCCCTAGCTCTGAACACTTAAGGGACTAGAAACAGTGACTATCCCACTAGCACTAAGCACTCCAGTGTCTAAATTATGGTTTCAAAATACAACTTCTTACTTAAAAGAAACCACAGCTCTTTGGGTAAATGACTAATTTCAACAATGGTGCAGGGAATGTACAAAATAAGCCTGGAACATGTGTTAATACCATAAAACAAGAACACCATCAAAAACTTCTGGAGTCATGTCAAAAGAACTCAAGAAAAAATCTGAATAAACTCAGAATGGCTTAAGGTGGGATCATATGAGCATCAATAAGGATATGAGTTACAAAAAATTTAAGTAAACTTACATACTTTAAATACGTTGGTATCCGTAACTTCATAGTGATACTAAAAAGAATCATGGCTCACTTTTGGAGGATGCCAGGAAAGAAATCCATTATTTTGAAAACTGGTAAATGAGGAGAAATAATCATTTTTCTTGCTTTTCCTATATGGCCTACACATCATGGTTACTAAAGAGCAGATTAGGGAAAGTTTCTCTTTGTGGAAGTATCCCAGCTAATAAATGAAGAAAATATAATTGAATGAGAATATCAGCATTTGGTAATCCCTATTAAAGTGATGGTTCTGGGCAATAATCATCAATGACTGACAACATCACAAAAAAGGACAACCAAATATCAGGTACTTCTAAGGGAAGGATGCTGCACCATCTATGATGTAGTATTGACCCCCCAAATTGAATACATATCTGATCAAGCCTGTAGATCTAATGACCAATTTACAGGAAATACAAGGGACAGAGAAATATGTTAATGACACCATGGGATGCAGGCAGCAAAACCAAACTGTGAGTACTTCCACAGACAAAAAATTAGTTTCTCAGCAAAAAAAATTACAAAGAAAAATCAGTTATTTGAGTACCTGGAGATTAAAAGAGACTGAAGAGCTATATCCATTAATTCTAATATATGGACTTTATTATTTTCTGGGTTTTTTTTAAAACCAGAAATGTTTTTATTCTACTTTTATGCTTAACTGGTCCATTTATTTAGCTGAAAATAGAATCTTTGATTGAAAATCATTTGCTTTCAGAACTCTGAAGGCATTCCTTCATTATTTTCTAGTAGTTAGTTTCGTCAATGAAAAAAATCTGATGTCAGACTAATTTTATTTGTTGATTACCTGTTTTTTTCCCTTGCTGGAATATTTTAGGATCTTTTCTTTATCCTTTATATTTAAATCAAACAATTTATATATGTTAGGTGGACCTTATTTGGATTCCTATTCAAACAAACTATAAAAAGATAACTACTGAGGAATGGCTATTTGATGATATTAAAGAATAATTCTCATTTATTTTTAGGAATAATTTTTAAAGGGCCCTTAACTTTAAAGACACGTTCCAAAATATTTTTCAAATAAAATAATATTATGTCTAACATTTGTTTTAAAATAATCCTGAGTCTGTGGCCGGGGTGTAAAGGAAATAAGATCAGCTATGAATTGATAACTGTTGAAGCTGAATGATGGGTGTATGAGGATTTGTTAGACTATTCACTCAACTTTCATGTATGTTTGAAAATTTTCATGGTAAGATCCTCAAGACTTCAGCCTGAAGTTTATCAATAAGAAAATAAAATTTGGCGTAATATTTCATTATCAAACCTTCCATTGTAACCATTTTAGTGTCTCCTGCCTAAATCTCATTAAAAAGAGAGAATGGCAGATGGATCTATTCTATAATATATACCACAGTCGTTAAGAAAAAAATAGTTGATTTTTCTTCCTCAGTCCACACTTAGGGAAAGGTTGAAAAAAACCCTTCAGTGTCCTCTTCCTACATTCCATCAGGATAACGTCTGTCAGCAAGTTTAAGAAGGGTCATGATGAAGCTAAGAGGATTCACCCTACTAATGAACTAGATCCAAAGGAAAAAAAGAAGTAAATGAAATGGTCTGCTGTGTAAAGTCCAATATAAAAAAGATGGGTAAAACTGGGCTAATATAGGTTGGTCTAACTAGCTAAGGAGAAGACCTATTTATCGTAGCAGCAGTCTTCATAAACTGAAACAATGCTCAGAACCAGATGGGTAGCATCGTCTTCCATTTTTATCCAATGTTCCATTTTTATCCAATAAGAGAACAATCATAGCTAGTGTAAGGTGAGAAGGGCATCAAGACCCAGCCTCAAACAAAATGGAGCTATCAAGAGATAGTCAGGGAATCTAGGATCCTCTCGATTAGTCTAGGAGTTCCAGAAGGAGCTTGGTGTACAAATTAGGGAATCAAGACAGACATCACATGATACAGACTTGACAAATATAATAGTATTGGGAGAAGGCTGCAGCTTAGGCAACTTGAAGTGTCATAATTGTTCACAGTCAATACTAGAACCTGGATAATGAATACGATCATAAACACCCGACTGACTTGTCACATATGGTTTTAAAAAAATGCATGGGTCTAAGCTTGTAGGCTGAAGCCATTCAGTGCCTACAGCTAAACAGGGATGGGAGAAGCAGGGGCTGACACACTCCGCTTATCTCTATGCTGTTAGCCCTGCCTATAATGCATATTTTCCTGTTGAGGTGCCACTTCTCATCCTTTAAAAACCGGGTCAAATATCATAGCTTCTAGGAAACATTTCCTGATGGAGATGGAAAAGATCGGTCCTCCTTTAATCCCCCAGAGTATTCTGCCTGTAATTCTTTTATGACATTTATTTTAATTTGCCTTTTTCCTTTCTCTTGTATAATTAGCTTGCCTTTAAGAGATTATAAACTCTTCAAGGGCAGGGATCATGTGCTCATCTTTTTATCACTCTCACCACAGAGTAGATACTATAAAAGTTATGTGTTTGATTGAGAGTTTGTCTTCCAAGTTGAAAAGTTGATTCAGAACTTCAGCTTTAAAGTGATGCGGGCTAGTAGTTTCTGTTTCACACGCACCCACTTTCCTACAATAATACCTATGAAGGCAGGAAAAAAGACCAAAAAAAAAAAAAGATTGACAAGCAAGTAATTGTCAGAACCTGGAATAGGTTTTGTCTAATTATAGGACATCCACAATGAAATTGGCAATGGCAAGTGGAAGTTGGCAGATGCTTTGCAAGCAGAAATGAAAAACACCTGTTGTCCTGATAGCACTGGGGAGAGGCGTCATCCCTCCCACACTGCCTGGCCCCAGGGTAGGTACCATTCAGAAAAACAGGCAGGCCAACCAATACAAGGCAGGTACTTTTTTTAGGTGACCAAGGTACTATTAAACTCTCCTATCAGGTCTTACCTTTCTCATTCATTCAGTGCCTATAACTCAAGAAAACAATGTGACAGAAAACATGAAGTGAACTAGGAACTGGCAGTGATATACTGCATTCTGCAAGGAATAGACCCAAGTTCACTAGCTTTGTTTGAATTAGGAAGAGACACTCCCTCTTAGTGGATCCAGCCTTATACACGCACATCTTGGAGAATGAAGTACATGCTGGGTTACACCCTGCCTTAAACCAGATGACCCTGTGTAGAGCCAAACCTGCACAACCATACTCAGCAGCTCTGAAGAGTCCCAGGAAGTAAAAGGCTGTAGTTGGAGGAAGGGGTGGAAGCGTAACCAGCACTGGTGGATGCTGAAGCTTAGAGTTTTTCATTTTCTTCTTTAGTTCAGTGTCAGAGAAATGAGCATGGAGAGAAAACTAAAACATAAATGGGGATCCCACATCATTCTAACAAAGTCTGCTTAGATAAATGGTTCTCAGCCCAGGGGCAATTTTGGCCTCCAAAGGATATTAGTCAGTTTGGAGCCATTTTTGGTGGTTATACTAGGGGAGGACATCATCTTTGGTGGTCACACTGTCATCTAGTGGGTAGAGGCCAGGGAAGCTGCTAAATATCCTATAATATACAGGACCACTCCCCCCAAAAACACAAAAAAGAATTATCTGGCCCAAAGAAGCTGAGGAACCCTGAAATAGATAAATGTCTGCTAGCAATGTAAATTGAGTGAGGAACAGAAATATCAACTGAATTTGAGAATAAGATTTTATCTATATATATATTGGAAAAGATGAGGGGAAAAGGGATGCCTCTCATACCTCATGACATTGGGACAGACTAGAGCTCTTCTTGTTCCAGGAGAAGGAGAACAAATGATGAACATGGGGTCTATGAAAGGATACTGCAGAACAGAGGGAAGGTGATGTTTTTGAAGGCTTAGTGGAGAAGCGGATTTTGACAATTATTTGTCCCAGGAAACAGAGAAAAGAAATTAAACTTCTTAGCATTCTAAATAGAATTCAACAAGACGTGGTCTCTATGAAATAAGAACAGAGAAAAATGAATAAAAGATAAGACAATGCTATGCAAAATCATCTAGATAAGCTGAAAAGAAGTTCTGTGGGGAAACGATTCTGAAGAAACTAAAATAGCAAACAATGAATAAAACACACTCTACAAGCAGAAAACAACAGAACTGACACTAAGGAAACTCCATGAAACAGAGGGCAAGCTGAGAAACCGTAGCAGGGAGGAGAAGACAGTCAAAAACAATGGGAAAAATAAAAAGAGAGATTCAACCACAGATAATTGTCATTCCAGAGCAAAAGACTAGAATAAATGGAACAGATATAATAACAAAGAGTATAATAATTGAAAACTTTTCTGAGCTGAATATATACCAGAGTCCAAAATTCTCAGGGTTTCCTGAATACCAGCAAAAGAAGTTTTTTGTTTTTTTTTAATAAAAAGGTCTACAGCTACACATATTCTCACAAATATTTGATTTGACTTTATTAACAATAATTAAAAATATCCTACAAATTTTGAGGCATGCATGGGTAGGGACATAATTATCTACATAGAAATAAAAATCAGCCATTTCAGATGTCACAAGTCTTCCTTGATACACTCAGAAGAACATGTTAATAATTGTGCAATATATACAGAATTCTGAGGAAGAAACATTCTGCAACAAGAACTGTATACTTAGACAAGGTGTCATTTATTCATATCAGATATGAAAGAGCCTGAAAAATGCACCAACAAAAAGCCTTTCTTAAAACAAGCAAACAAACAAAATACTTGACCACATGGTGCTCCAGACCACCTAGCAATGAAGCTCGATGGATAAGTCAAGCAAAGGCTATTCCTACCTTAAGAGAACTGCCATTGCTCACTGAATGGAATAAAGCACGGAGCCTCCCAAAGGATATAGATATGATTGTGAAACTTGAATGCAAATGGTAAAAAGTTGTATTATAAGAGATCTATGATGAGAAAAACATAATAGCATACCAAAACACTAGATGTTAAACTCTAATGGAGGGAGATGGACAATTAATAAGGAAATGATTGAGCATATAAATAAACAAATACATAAATAAACAAAAGAAATCATTATAAATGCTATTAATACTATGAAGGAAAGAAATAGGATGCTGTGATGGAGAATAACTGGGTAACCTACTTTCATGGAATAACTTTCCTAGGATGTTTCACTGAAGCTGAAATACCTGAAGGATGAGTAAGGAGTGAGAGGAGCAGAGTGCACTATGGGTGAAGGTCATGACAGGTGCACAAGCCCTTGTGGTGGGAAGGAACATGGCACATTGGGAGAACCAAGCTACAGCCTCACTAGCTTCTTTCAGAGTGAGCCTGAGAAAGCATGGTTGAGACTTGATGCTAACGAGGTAGGTAGGAGCAGCCACCTCATCCGGGTCCTTATAGTCTGTAGCAATGGTTTGCGGGTTTATTCCAAGAGCAGTAAGTTTTAAATTGAGGAGGGGTAGAATCTGATTTACTTTTCAAAAGAAAAGTATAACTGCTCTGTGGAAATATATTGAAGTTCTTTTACATGACACAGAGACAAAAATTTTGTCATGTACATAAACTATTTCAAAGCACAGAAAAATATGAACAGCTTCCCATATGATTTTTTGAAGAGAATATAGTGCATAAAATCTGATAAAGATAGCTCAAAGAAAGCAAGCTAGAGATAAATCTCACTGTTAATATAGATGTGAGTCCTAATTAAAATAATGATAAAACAAATTTATTGGTATATTAAAAGCAAAACGTACCATGACAATCCCAGGGAAATATAGATCCCAAGGATTAATCCATTAAATTAAAAAGCTGAATGAGAAAAATGAGATAAATATCATCAAAGATGGAAAAATAAAGTATTTGATAAAATTAAAGGCCTATGCTACGGAGCACCTACTGAACGCTGGCAGAAGACCTCAGACCTCCCAAAAGGCAAGGAACCCCCCACGTACCTGGTTAGGGCAAAAGAAAAAACTAAACAGAGACAAAAGGATAGGGACGGGTCCTGCACCAGCGGGAGAGAGCTGTGAAGGAGGAAAAGTGTCCACACACTAGGAAGCCCCTTCGCGGGTGGAGACTTCGGGAGGCGGAGTGGGGGAGCTTGGGAGCCGCGGAGGAGAGCACAGCAACAGGGGTGCGGAGGGCAAAGGGGACAGATTCCAGCGCAGAGGATCGGGCCGACCGGAACTCACCAGCCGAGAGGCTTGTCTGCTCGCCCGCCGGGGCGGGCGGGACTGGGAGCTGAGGCTCCGGCTTTTGTCGGAGCGCCGGGAGAGGACTGAGGTTGGCGGCGTGAACACAGCCTGCAGGGCGTTAGTGCACCGCGGCTAGCCGGGAGAGAGTCCGGGGAAAAGTCTGGACCTGCCGAAGAGGCAAGAGACTTTTACGTCCCTCTTTGTTTCCTGGTGCACGAGGAGACGGGATTAAGAACGCTGCTTGACGCGAGCCGCGGCTAAAAGTGCGGAGCCCAGAGACAGACATGAGACGCTAAGGCCGCTGCTGCCGCCACCAGGAGGCCTGTGTGCGAACACAGGTCACTAGCCACACGGCCTTCCGGGGAGCCTGTGCAGCCCGCCACTGCCAGGGTCCCGGGATCCAGGGACAACTCCCCCGGGAGAACGCACGGCGCGCCTCAGGCTGCAACGTCACCCCGGCCTCTGCCGCTGCAGGCCCGCCCCACACTCCGTGACCCTCCCTACCCCCCGGCCTGAGTGAGCCAGAGCCTCCGAATCAGCGGCTCCTTTAACCCCGTCCTGTCTGAGCAAAGAACAGACGCCCTCCGGCGACCTACACGCACAGGCGGGGCCAAATCCAAAGCTGAGCCCCTGGGAGCTGTGAGAACAAAGAAGAGAAAGGGAAATCTCTCCCAGCAGCCTCAGAAGCAGCGGATTAAAGCTCCACAATCAACTTGATATACCCTGCATCTGTGGAATACCTGAACAGTCAACGAATCATCCCAAATTAAGGAGCCCTGTGGATGAAAGGCTCTTGGTGCTGCAGCCAGGAGTCAGTGCTGTGCCTCTGAGGTGGGAGAGCCAACTTCAGGACACTGGTCCACAAGAGGCCTCCCAGCTGCACATAATATCAAACAGCAAAAATCTCGGAGAGATCTCCATCTCAACGCCAGCACCCAGCTTCACTCAACGACCAGCAAGCTACAGTGCTGGACATCCTATGCCAAACAACTAGCAAGAAAGGAACACAACCCCACCCATTAGCAGAGAGGCTGCCCAAAATCATAATAAGTCTACAGACACCCCAAAACACACCACCAGACGTGGACCTGCCCACCAGAAAGACAAGATCCAGCCTCATCCACCAGAACACAGGCACTAGTACCCTCCACCAGGAAGCCTACACAACCCACTGAACCAACCTTAGCCACTGGGGACAGACACAAAAAACAACAGGAACTACGAACCTTCAGCCTGCAAAAAAGGAGACCACAAACACAGTAAGATAAGCAAAATGAGAAGACAGAAAAACACACAGCAGATGAAGGAGCAAGATAAAAACCCACCAGACCTAACAAATGAAGAGGAAATAGGCAGTCTACCTGAAAAAGAATTCAGAATAATGATAGTAAGGTTGATCCGAAATCTTGGAGATAGAATGGACAATAGAATGGACAAAATGCAAGAGTCAGTTAACAAGGACCTAGAAGAACTAAAGATGAAACAAGCAATGATGAACAACACAATAAATGAAATTAAAAGTACTCTAGATGGGATCAATAGCAGAATAACTGAGGCAGAAGAACGGATAAGTGACCTGGAAGATAAAATAGTGGAAATAACTACTGCAGAGCAGAATAAAGAAAAAAGAATGAAAAGAACTGAGGACAGTCTCAGAGACCTCTGGGACAACATTAAACGCACCAACATTCGAATTATAGGGGTTCCAGAAGAAGAAGAGAAAAAGAAAGGGACTGAGAAAATATTTGAAGAGATTATAGTTGAAAACTTCCCTAATATGAGAAAGGAAATAGTTAATCAAGTCCAGGAAGCACAGAGAGTCCCATACAGGATAAATCCAAGGAGAAATACTCCAAGACACATATTAATCAAACTGTCAAAAATTAAATACAAAGAAAACATATTAAAAGCAGCAAGGGAAAAACAACAAATAACACACAAGGGAATCCCCATAAGGTTAACAGCTGATCTTTCAGCAGAAACTCTGCAAGCCAGAAGGGAGTGGCAGGACATATTGAAAGTGTTGAAGGAGAAAAACCTGCAACCAAGATTACTCTACCCAGCAAGGATCTCATTCAGATTTGATGGAGAAATTAAAACCTTTACAGACAAGCAAAAGCTGAGAGAGTTCAGCACCACCAAACCAGCTCTACAACAACTGCTAAAGGAACTTCTCTAGGCAAGAAACACAAAAGAAGGAAAAGACCTACAATAACAAACCCAAAACAATTAAGAAAATGGGAATGGGAACACACATATCGATAATTACCTTAAATGTAAATGGACTAAATGCTCCCACCAAAAGACACAGATTGGCTGAATGGATACAAAAACAAGACCCATATATTTGCTGTCTACAAGAGACCCACTTCAGACCTAGAGACACATACAAACTGAAAGTAAGGGGATGGAAAAAGGTATTTCATGCAAATGGAAACCAAAAGAAAGCTGGAGTAGCAATTCTCATATAAGTTATATATATATATATATATATATATATATATATATATATATGTAGTTTGCTTGAGTGCAGTGTTTTTTGTTTTCTGTACTGAATTCATTAGCATGGGTCGGTATAAAATTTAGCATAGGTCAATATGTAATTTGTAAACTAATAAGGTCTTAAAAGTGAGGAATTAAGTCTTTTAAATTTAATTATTTATTGTAAAGAGCAGAATAGCATACATAAACAGGTGCCTAAGGAAAACTTGTATTCTAATATGGAACTCTCATGAACACCTTTTTTTTTTTTTTTTTCTTTCTTCTAACGGTATGATAGTAGGCCATTTGATTATTTTTATGGCTTTAACTTTACAACAATGAAATATTCGTAAATTTTAAAAAGTAGTTTTCTTTATTTGATGCGGGTGGGATACTGGAGAAATGAAAGGTCAAACACCTATTGAGGAATCCATACTTGTCTATATATTGTGTACTTTTATTTCAAGAACTGATTTAAAATTCCTAAAAGGATGCTATAATAAGTTATTATGCCATTTTACAGACTGAATTAAGTGAATTTCAGGGAGGTATGAAACTTGCCTAAGGCTATCCAGCTACCAAGCGGTAGAAGTGAGAATTAAATCCAGGTATACCTATCGCCAAAAAAAAAAAAAAAAAAAAAGTAAAGGCATTAACCCTTTTTTGTCATATTATATCAAATGTCTCAATTTGCATTCGTGTCTGTATTGACTGTGCTTTTGCGTGTGTGGTAGGGGAGGCACTGGTATGTATTTTCTTTGCCATATATAAGTTTTAATATAATTAATATTAATGATATTATTTCATGTAGATACATCTTCCTTTACCTTTAGAATATCAATTTTTGGTGTACTGATAAAAAATTATTTCCCCATCTAAAAAAAAAAAAAAAAAAATTAAAGGCCTATTACTGACTTTGAAATTTCCAAATAAACTAGGTATAGAGGCATCATTTCTCAAGATGATGTAATTTATCTACTGTAAGCACCCCTTAAAATGGATTATCCCAGTGTTTTCAATATCTTTCTTCAAGTTGCCAAAAAATGTAACAACATCAATAATAGTAAGAACAGATAGAAACATTTATAGAGGATTTACCATATGTAAGACAATGGTTTATTTTATGTGACTTATTCCCTTTAATTTTCACAGCAGTCTTCACAATAAATGAGTTCTATTTTATCTCCATTTTACAGATAAAGAAATTGAGATTTTGAGTAGATATGATATATAGAAAAAAATATGCAAAATTAACATTATTTGTGAACAATAGTATTATATGCCTAAAAATCAAAGAAAATACATTTCAAGTAGAACAGAGAGTTCAGTTATGTTGGCCAGATCTTTTTTAAAAAGACATAGTTGTACAGCACAAAAGAAAAACAGACGAATACATTGAGACATACATTTTATGTATTCGAAATTGTAAATTTGTTAATTCTTGCCAAACTAATTAATATATGTAAATCAACTCCAATCAATTAAATTCAATTATTATTTTTTTATTGAAGTACAGTTGATTTACCATACTGTGTTAGTTTCAGGTGTACAGCATTGTGATTCCATAGTTTTGCAGATTATACTCCATTATAGGTTATTACAAGATAATGGATATAATTCCCTGTGCTATACAGTATATCCTTGTTGCTTATCTATTTTATATATAGTAGCTTGTATCTATTAATCCCATGCCCCTAATATTTCCCTCCTACCTTCCCTCTCCCCTTTGGTAACCACAAATCTGTTTTCTATATCTGTGAGCCTGTTTCTGTTTTGTGTATACACTCAGTAAATTCAGTTTTTTTGAATTGATAAATGGGTACCAAGATGAATAAAAGGGTGAGAATATCTGTGGAAAATGTGGAAAAAGAATAGTAAGGAAAGATTTGTCCTATCAGATAAAACACACATCATAAATCTAAGAAAATGAACATCGTAACATTATTGCAAAAGTAGAATATCTAATCAAGAGAACAGACTAGAAAGCCTGAAAAAAACTTTAATATAAAAATAATGTGGAATAAAGTAAATACGTTATTTCAAATAAGAGTAAAATGATGAATTCTTCAATTAATTTTCCTGATACAACTGATTTGGAAAATAATATTATGTTTGAACTCAATCTGATTTCATAGCACTAAACTATATAATAGGTAGACTAAAAAATAAACTGTAAAACAACAAATACGTTATAAAGCCAGAGGGACTTCCCTGGTGGTCCAGTGGTTAAGACTTCACCTTCCAATGCAGGAGGTTTGGGTTCGAACCCTGGTCAGGGAGTTAAGATCCTACATGCCTCATGGCCAAAAAACCAAAACATAAAACAGAAGCAATATTGTAACAAATTCAATAAAGACTTAAAAAAAAAAATGGTCCACATCAAAAAAAAGCCAGAGAAAAACATAGGTGATTATTTCTCCCAACTTGATTTTTATAATTGAAACCTATTATCATTTTGGAAATAAAAGTACTAAAAAATGATTTAGAGAAATATAAATATCACTACCCAATAGAAAGAGGGCAAGGCACATAAAGAGACAGTCATCAAAAGGAAAATAAAAATAGTAAATAAACATTAAAAAATTTAACCGAAATATATGTATGATCTTGGGCAAGAACATACTTAAATTCTTAAAGGCTCAAAATCCTCATTTGTAAAATGATAGAATAAGAAAGGGGAATACTTTGTCTTCACTGTCCATGAGTGTAAAGCCAACTGGTCATAAAATATCTACTGTGATAAAAATTAGTACATACGGTCTTTGAATGGGGGCTGCCTCCTTATTAAAGGTATACTTCTATTTACCATGCCAAGGAAAGGCAGGCTGTAGTAGATACCCAGGTGGATTTGTTGATAGGAAAGTGGGTCGCAATGCCCTTTCAGCATAGCCAAAGTGCAGTTCAGTCATCAACATTTTGTAAAGCATCATTTTTCTACTTGATTTATATAGGTGATCCCAGCCAAGTCCGTATTTCTGTGCTTCTGGGGAAGATGAAATTTGTTAGATGTTTTTGTCACTTTGCAATTATATGTCACAATTCGACTATTCTTTTTTCTTTTCTTTTCTTTTCTTTTTTTTTTTTATGGTACGTGGGCCTCTCACTGCTGTGGCTTCCCCCGTTGCGGGAGCACAGGCTCTGGACACTCAGGCTCAGCGGCCATGGCTCACAGGCCCAGCTGCTCCGCAGCATGTGGGATCCTCCCGGACCGGGGCATGAACCCGTGTCCCCTGCATCCGCAGGCAGACTCTCAACCACTGCGCCACCAGGGAAGCCCTCTTTTTTCTTTTTAATTATTTTATTTTTGGTGCATTGGGTCTTTGTTGCTGTGCACGGGTTTTCCCTAGTTGTGGCGAGCGGGGGCTACTCTTCGTTTTGGTGCATGGGCTTCTCATTGCAGTGGCTTCTCTTGTTGCAGAGCATGGGCTCTAGGCACACAGGCTTCAGTAGTTGTGGCACAAGGGACCTAGAGTGTGCAGGCTTCAGTAGTTGTGGCACGTGGGCTCAGTTATTGTGGCTCCCGGGGTCTAGAGCGCAAGCTCAGTAGTTGTGGCACACAGGCTTAGCTGTTCTGCGACATGTGGGATCTTCCCGGACCAGGGTTCAAACCCATATCCCCTGCATTGGCAGGCAGATTCTTAACCACTGCGCCACCAGGGAAGCCCGACTATTCTTTTCTCTTGGAAATATAGAGTGTCTCAGAACAGATTGCAGATTATGTTGACCCTTCATGTCCTATGTAAAATAATAAGTACTTTGTTGAAAAGAATTGCTCTCACAAGAGAAAAACAAATCTATGAATTTTAATTTGTTTTTAAATCTGAGGGAAAAAAATCTATTAAAAAAAAGATGCCAAAATATGGAGGAAAGAAATGGCACCAACAATAAACCTTTTGCTACAACCTCACAGCAAATTTATACACCAATTTTTAAAATGTGGGATACATTCAATAATAAATCATAAATAAATAAATAAAATGTGAGGTAGGAAAAAATTAAGCGCTTCACTTATCTGGTGCTCAGATCTGTGTTATCCAGAATTTTTGAACAAATATATTTACTGAATGAGTGGATGCATAAACTCAAAGATTGTTTATCTAGTATTCCATCTCACAACAGATTATAAGAAGCACATTAGAATGGGGCAGATTGAAAAAGCTGTTGAAGACTGATACTGTGTAATAAAAGAAATAGCATACTGCAAAATTATTTAAACACACACAAACACAGCCTAGAGCCATTTGCTGCAGGGACAAACAGCTCTATAAGCATAATGGACCCTGCGGATGTCAGAGACATTACAAGTCTGAGTAGTAATAGACATAATAACAGCTCTTATTGATGGAACATTTACTATATGGACAGGTACTATACCAAGGGCTTTATACACACCATTTCACTTCATCCTCACAACAATCTTATGAGATTGGTACTATTATACCAATGTTATAGATGAGGAAACAGAGAGATGAAGCAATTGTCAAAGGTCACACTGATCATAAGCAACAGAGTTTGGACTGAATTTCAGCCTCTCTGACTCTAAAGCCCTGTGGCCTTATTCATTCTGCTGTGTTGCCTTCCCCAGTCAGGTTCACACACCCTACTGTGCTGCAGAGTCCGAATCCCCATTTCTTGTCCAACATTGTTTGTCAATCACTCATTTCACAAGTGTATTAAGTGCTTAATGGGACGAGCACCGTTCTAGGGATTGTCCTAAAGGAGGGTTGTCCTATAGGCTTGTCCTAGTCTAATGAGGCAGTGCGTGTGCAAAACAATTTATCAGCAATGCCATAAGGTAGCTCTAGCATTTTTCTTGGTTGGTGGAGGGGATGAATTATCATCACATACTTGCAATTCTTTACAACAGAATCTAATTTCAGTGCATATTTTTCATCTCACTTTTGTTCGTAGTCATCCAAGAATGCTGCCTCCTGAAGCCCAGTGACATTTCCACCAGCCCTTTAAAAATGATGGAAAAGGGGGAGGGAATTCTAAACATAGAGAAGAGAATACACAAATGCATGGAAGTAACAGAATAATAATGAATGCAGCGACTGGAGAGTCTTCTGGATAGCTCACAGTGGTTCTCAAACTTGAGGGATCTGGAGCATCTGCAAAAATCAAGATTCCTGGTCCCCATTCCAATGATTCTGATTCAGGAAATCTGGGGTGGTGCCAAGAATCTGCATTCTAAGCAAGCCTTCACCCTCTCACCCAGATGACTCTGATGCAAGACATGGGGAAGAAACCCTGCGCTAGAGTTTTCTGAACGCAAGAAGCAATGAAAGGCCAGGCTCAGGAACCTAACAAACAGCCTTGTACAAGTTTGGCATCAAACCTGAGGCAGGCTCTTGGGCCCCGGCTCTGGCCCCTTTGCGGGGTTACGTACTACCACACAGACCTTTGAGTCATTTTGCCTATGGGCTGCAGGTATACATACAAGCCCAGCCACCTGTGGTCTTTTCTTTTCTTAGCATAGACTCCAGTGCAGTCCTCGGAATGAAGCTGCTTAGTGGAATCTGTGTGCCAGGGGAATGAACACAACCAACAACACTTCATGAATATTAGTTACTGGCCAAATCTATCCTTAAACAACCCATCCCCTACCCCCCCATCTCCCTCACCCCCACCAGTCTGCCCCTTTCTCTCTTGGCAGATGGCAGGTCTCCAAGATTGCTCATGAGCTACAATTAGTCCATAAACCAAAGAGGAACTACGTGTCTTTCAGGAATGATTTGCAGACCTTTGGCCCCAGAGGTATGGAATGGGGCCAGTTTCTGGCTACTCTTCTTGAAGTATGAAGCTATGAACCTATATTTCAAGCACACAAGTTTTAAACTCTCTCTCTGAGATATCTCAAACAGGAAGGTAGGGAAAACGAGTCTGCAGGAAAGAAAAACAACCACTACACCACAACAAAATTTAGAGCCAATTTAAAATATGACCAGTATTCATTAAACAATTGATGTATTCCTGGAACTGTACAAAATGCTATAGGAAAGGGAATGACATTACTCCTGTTCCCAAGTAGCTTAGAGTCCAGGTATGAAGGAGAAAACTAAAGCACATGAAGATGTGTCTTTAGGTCTTGCACCGAATTCTGTGTGTTGGGGTGTAATGTCCCAGACACCAGCTGGGTGTCTTACAGTTCAACTCAATTCTGACAGTTTCTACCAGGAGACAGCATCAGATTCCACAGGTTAAGGTTCAGTCCCACAAGGCTGTCACCCACCCCCAACCCACACACACTTCAGACACCATTCTCAAGTCCAGATTATCACCTGTGCTTCTGACCAACTGGCTATAGACCAGAGGTTCCAGTGACCCCTCCTTGGATTCTTGGCTCACAGAACTCAGGGAATCACTTACTTAAGTTTACCAGTTTGTTAAAGGATATGATAAATGGTATGCCAGATGGAAGAGAGGCACAGGGCAAGATATGTGGGAAGGGACACGGAGATTCCATGCCCTCTCCAGGTATACAACTCTCCCCAAATCTCCATGTGTTCACCAACCCAGAAGCTCTCCAAGCCTTATCCTTTTAGGTTTTTTTATGGAGGCTTAATTACATAGATAAGATTGATTAAATCATTCACCATGGTGATCTATTGACCTCCAGTCCCTCCTGTTGCCCCAGAGGTCTGGGGGTGGAACGGAAAATTACAACCCTCTAATCACAAGGTTGGTTCTCCAGGCAACCAGCCCCTATCCTTGGGTGCGTTCCAAAAGTTACCTCATTAACATAACAAAAGACACATTGATCTCTTTCATCACTTAGGAAAATCCAAGGGTTTTAGAAGTTCTGTGCAAGAACAGGAGTGAAGACCAAATACATATTTCTTGTTGTAAATCACAATATCACAGTGTGTCAAGTTGGACTATAAAGGCCAGTTTTATCAGTGTTAGGACATTTCCTTCAAGCTGATTAACTTTGTATATATGAATGTGTGCATCAGAATCAGAATGCCTGTGGCGGGGTGGGGGTGGGGGTGGGGGCGGGCTGGGAGTTGAGGGGAACTAGGCAGGGCCCTGCTCCCTGCAGAGATCCTAACTAGGTGGTAAGGGAAGATACCAAGAAATCAGAGATGAAGCCCCTTTCCTCAGAGTTGTTACATACAATAGGGATTCGAAGACAAGAAAAAATACTTAGAAAATTACTCAAATCACAAACAACAAAATGTGGATACATTTATAATCAGCAGCAGCTGGACACAGCTATGTACAATAAAACCTCAATTAATTAATCAAATTTCTTAATATTTGGGGTTTTTCCCACATTCTAAATTTAAGCAAAAGGCTGAAGTAAGTCAAAGACAAATATCATATGATATCGCTTTTATGTGTGGAATCTAAAAAAAATGGTACAAATGAACTTATTTACAAAACAGAAATAGAGTCACAGATGTAGAAAACAAACTTATGGTTACTGGGGGGAAAGCAGGGGGTGGGGGGATAAATTGGGAGATTGGGATTGACATATACACACTACTATATATAAAATAGATAACGAATAAGGTCCTACTCTATAGCCCAGGGAACTCTTCTCAATACTCTGTAATGACCTATATGGGAAAAGAATCTAAAAAAGAGTGGATGTATGTATATGTATAACTGATGCACTTTGCTGTACACCTGAAACTAACACAACATTGTAAATCAACTATACTCCAATAAAAATTTAAAAAAAAATTTTAAGCAAAAGTCAATGACCAAAGAAACTAATACAGAAAATTTCAATAATAATAATACCTATTAGGTATGTCCAAGAGTCAAAAGAGACTTACTTCTTTCATTTAATTAACAGTCCTGCATAAGTTATTGAGAACAATAAAGTACATTTGCAGATTACTATACTATTGGCAAAGTACTATTTATATATATTATCTCATTTAATCCTTATATCAGCCAGTGAGACAGATATTTTTATGACTCATATCACAGATGAGGAAATTGAGACTCTGGCAATCAATCCCAAATCCCAAATCAGTAAAAGGACCCTGAGCCATCAAAAAGATGTCCATTTTACCCAGTGTATTATTTTTACTAAGAAGAAAAAGTCATCCTACACACTCTAAAAGAATTTTAAATAACAACTGAAACAAATCAAAACATTTTACACTTTTAAACAAAATTTTCTAGTTAATTTGAAATTTTAAACTCAGAACACTCATACATGTTATACAACAACCAAGCATTATGGATAATCAGGGCCTCAATGTATATAATCTTTGGGGAGTATTTCGTCTGATGGAGTGGTCAGAGGGGCAGGGCGAGTCAGGGACACTGGCAGGAAGGGTGTGGAGTAGGTCTGACAGAATTGAGATGTTGAAGAGCAATTTCAGAGATATGAGGGGGAGAGTAAATCCAGGGGTGGGTGATGACAGTTAGAAGGTCAAATATGGGACTAAGAAAACCAAAGTTAAGAATGGACAGGTTTGTTTGGTTGAGGATGAATATGAAATAGGGGATAAGGGAGGATAAAGTCCATGTAATTAAGCCCGTTTAAAGATTTTTAGCTAAGTGTTATTGACAGGGCCACAATTACTCTTTATTTCAGAGTAAAAAGCTCACATATTTTCCATTTAGAGCTGTTCTATTAAGTTTTGTACAACCTATTCACTTTATAGTGGAAAGAACATGGGATTAGGAGCCTGACATACTTATGTAGAAAATATAGATTTTATTTCTCCAAAGAAGACATACAGATGGCCAACAGGCACATGAAAAGATTCTCAATATTGCTAATTATTAGAGAAATGCAAATCAAAACAAGAAGGTATCACCTCAGGCTGGTCAGAATGGCCATAATTAAAAAGTCTACAAATAACAAATGCTTGAGAGGGTGTGGAAAAAAGGGAACCCTCCTACACTATTCGTGGGAATGTAAATTGGTACAGCCACTATGGAGAACAGAATGGAGGTTCCTTAAAAAACTAAATCTAGAGCTACCATATGATCCAGCAATGCCACTCCTGGGCCTATATCTGGAGAAAACCATAATTTGAAAAGATACATGCACCCTAATGTGCATAGCAGCACTATTTACAATAGCCAAGACAGGGAAGCAACTTAAATGTCCATCGACAGATGAATGGATAAAGATGTGGTATATATGCACAATAGACTACGACTTAGCCATTAAAAAAATGAAATAATGCCATGGATGGACCTAGAGATTATCATACTAAGTGAAGTAAGTCAGACAGAAAAAGGCAAAGATCATATGATATCACTTATATGTGGAATCTAAAAAAAAAAAAAGATACAAATGAACTTATATCCAAAACAGAGACGCACAGACATAGAAAACAAATTTATGGTTACCAAAGGGGAAAGAGGGGTAGAAGAGGGATAAATTAAGGGTTTGGGATTAACATATACACATTACTATATATAAAATAAATAAACAACAAGGACCTACTGTATGGCACAGAGGACTATATTCAATAACTTGTAGTAACCTATAATGGAAAAGAATCTGAAAAAGAATATATATATATATATATATATATATATATAGTTGGATCACTTTGCTGTACATCTGAAACTAACATTGTAAATTAACTATACTTCAATTTTAAAAATGGTTAATAAAAAAAAGAAAGCATAGGTCTTGACACTCACTATTAAAGTGGTCTTGGCCAAGTCACTTGTACTTTTGTGGTTTCTGCAGAGTAGAATGTTTAGAGTATAATCTTTAGAGTAAGACCAAGTTTGAAGCTTAACTCTTCCACTTACAAGTTGTCTGGCTGTGGGCAAGTTAAATAACCTCTCTGTGCTTCTCCATAAACTTCACAGGATTGTTATTAGAAATAAGTAACATACTTTACACATCCAAAACAATACTGAGCATCTCTAAGAGCCTAATAAACATCAGTGATTATTTTTCCCTTTGAGAGCCAATGGGAGTTAGCAATTATCAGATAAATACAGATTGTAGGCTTGGCTGGTAAATTCAACCAACACACTTACATTTATTTTGCCACAAATCCCTGCCACAAAAGCCAAGACTCACACCATGATGCACAGAAAACCTCACTTGAACCTCAGTAAACATTGTATTTCTGCAAGTCCTTCTCCTGAAATGTTGTCTGGGAAAAGTTTGGATTTGCTAATAAGGGACACCTGTCTCAGCCTAAAATAATGGATCTGGCACTCTCCCTTCAAAAGTGGTACCAATTAAAACACAGAATAAGTGAGGTTAGCCTCAGCTGAACTCAATAACTGGAGAGAGGTTAACAGCCAACCAACTGCCGGTTGGTTAGCCTAGCAAGCTAGAGCTGTGAAAAAGGTGTATGAGTTGGGGCCACAGAGATCTCAGTTGAAGTCTTGGCTACTGGATAATGTCTCTAATTCTCAGATTCTACATCTGTAAAATATGAACAACAATAGCTGCCGTTCAGGAATTTTGGTGAAGATTAGCGATATCTAATGCACTAGTTAGGGCCAATAGTAGATGCTCCGTGAAGAAAGTCTTTACTATTATAAGTTAAATTTACCTTTTGGTCTCCAAGTCAACTGAGGTGGTAGGTAGTTTTATTCTTAATCCCACCTTTTGATGGCCCTTTAATGAGAACTCTTCCAACAAACTGAAGATATCCAGCCAATATTCAACCACCTTGGTTTATAACAGTGTGATGTGTAATCACCTTATGTTTTTAATAAAATAAGTATGCATAATAGAATCACTGATAATTCTTAAATTTGTTTTAGCCAATGCTTTCAACTTCTTCAATAAGTGTCTTGATTTTTGCAACAAAGAAACACAAAAATTGCTGTCAGTTTCTATCATTTTTATTTCTTTTCCCCACAATCTGAGAGTGGTGATACTAAATAAAAATACTGGGAGGCAATAGGAAAAAAGAAAGGAAAGTAACATTTATTGAGCTCCAACTATGTGCCACTGTTAGGCATTTACATATATCATCTCATTTTAGCAGTACAATATCCCTAAAAGCAGAGGAATTCAGAATTCTTCTTATCCCCAATTTACAGATGGAAAACTGAGCTTACACTTTCCCCGAGTCACACAGCTAGTAAGTGACTAAGACAAATTGAAACGAACACTTTGGTCTTTTCATACAAGAGCCTGAATCGGATTGCCAATCGCTCTTAGGTCTGAGATAATCAGCCTTAGGATACTGGGACAACAGCAGTGGCAATTTCATTTGTAGAGCGAGGTACATCCTGTGTCCAGCCAGAGTGTTAGGAGGCCAAACTCTAAAAGATCGGGGCCCATTCCTTTTCCTAATTTCTGTTAACTTTCATAAGTCAGTCGGAGCTGTGCTGCTGTTGTTTCCTTCAGCCTATCTGTCCCAGGGATTTGCTAATTCAATTATTTTATTCTTCTGTATTGATCCTCATATTGTGCTCTAAACCTTTGCTGGTCCTGTTCCCTGACGCACAATGATTTCCCATCAAGTTTTTTTTTTTTCCTTATTTTATTTTTAAATTATTTATTTATTTCTTATTAGTCAACGATTTTACACACATCAGTGTATACATGTCAATCCCAACCTCCCAATTCATCACACCACCACCACCACCCCATGCCACTTTCCCCCCTTGGTGTCCATATGTTTGATATCTACATCTGTGCCTCAATTTCTGCCCTGCAAACCAGCTCATCTTTACCATTTTTCTAGGTTCCACATATATGCATTAATAAACGATATTTGTTTTCTCTTTCTGACTTCACTCTGTATGACAGTCTCTAGATGCATCCATGTCTCTACAAATGACCCAATTTCGTTCCTTTTTATGGCCGAGCAATATTCCATTGTATATATGTACCACATCTTCTTTATCCATTCGTCTGTCGATGGGCATTTAGGTTGCTTCCATGACCTGGCTATTGTAAATAGTACTGCAATGAACATTGGGGTGCATGTGTCTTTTTGAATTATGGTTTTCTCTGGGTATATGCCCAGTAGTGGTATTGCTGGGTCATATGGTAATTCTATTTTTAGTTCTTTAAGCAACCTCCATACTGTTCTCCATAGTGGCTATATCAATTTACATTCCCACCAACAATGCAAGAGGGTTCCCTTTTCTCCACACCCTCTCCAGCATTTGTTGTTTTAGATTTTCTGATGATGCCCATTCTAACTGGTGTGAGGTGATACCTCATTGTAGTTTTGATTTGCATTTCTCTAATAATTAGTGATGTTGAGCAGGTTTTCATGGACTTCTTGGCCATCTGTATGTCTTCTTGGGAGAAATGTCTATTTAGCTCTTCTGCCCATTTTTGGATTGGGTTGTTTATTTGATATTGAGCTGCTTGTATATTTGGGAGATTAACCCTTTGTCAGTTGCTTCATTTGCAAATATTTTCTCCCATTCTAAGGGTTGTCTTCGTCTTGTTTATGGTTTCCTTTGCTGTGCAAAAGTTTTCAAGTTTCATTAGGTTCCATTTGTTTATTTTTGTTTTTATTTCCATTACTCTAGGAGGTAGATCAAAAAAGATCTTGCTGTGATTTATGTCAGAGTGTTCTTCCTATGTATTCCCCTAAGAGTTTTATAATGCCTGGTCTTACATTTAGGTCTCTAATCCATTTTGAGTTTATTTTTGTGTATGGTGTTAGGGAGAGTTCTAATTTCATTCTTTTACCTGTAGCTGTCCAAGTTTCCCAGCACCATTTATTGAAGAGACTGTCTTTTCTCCATTGTATATCCTTGCCTCATTTGTCATAGATTAGTTGACCATAGGGGCGTCGGTTTATCTCTGGGCTTTCTAACCTGTTCCGTTGATCTATATTTCTGTTTTTGTGCCAGTACCATATTGTCTTGATTACTAGAGCTTTGTAGTATAGTCTGAAGTCAGGGAGCCTGATTCCTCCAGCTCCGTTTTTTCCCCTCAAGACTGCTTTGGCTATTTGGGGTCTTTTGTGTCTCCATACAAATTTTAAGATTTTTGTTCTAGTTCTGTAAAAAATGCCATTGGTATTTTAATAGGGATTGCACTGAATCTGTAGATTGCTTTGGGTAATGTAGTCATTTTCACAATACTCATTCTTCCAATCCAAGAACATGGTATGGCTCTCCATCTGTTGGTGTCACCTTTGATTTCTTTCATCAGTGTCTTATAGTTTTCTGCATACAGGTCTTTTGTCTCCCTAGGAAAGTTTATTCCTAGGTATTTTATTCTTTTTGTTGCAATAGTAAATGGGAGTGTTTCCTTAATTTCTCTTTCAGATTTTTCATCATTAGTGTATAGGAATGCAAGAGATTTCTGTGCATTAATTTTGTATCCTGCAACTTTACCAAATTCATTGATTAGCTCTAGTAGTTTTCTGGTGGCATCTTTAGGATTCTCTATGTATAGTATCATGTTATCTGCAAACAGTGACAGTTTTACTTCTTCTTTCCCAACCTGTATTCCTTTTATTTCTTTTTCTTCTCTGATTGCCATGGCTAGGACTTCCAAAACTATGATGAATAATAGTGGTGAGAGTGGACATCCTTGTCTTGTTCCTGATCTTAGAGGAAATGCTTTCAGTTTTTCACCATTGAGAATGATGTTTGCTGTGGGTTTGTTGTATATGGCCTTTATTATGTTGAGGTAGGTTCCCTCTATGCCCACTTCCTGGAGAGTTTTTCTCATAAATCGGTGTTGAATTTTGTCAAAAGCTTTTTCTGCATCTATTGAGATGATGATATGGTTTTTATTCTTCAATTTGTTAACATCGTTTATCACATTGATTGATTTACATATATTGAAGAATCCTTGCATCCCTGGGATAAATCCCACTTGATCATGGTGTATGATCCTTTTAATGTGTTGTTGGATTCTGTTTGCTAGTATTTTGTTGAGGAGTTTTGCATCTATATTCATCAGTGATATTGGTCTGTAATTTTCTTTTTTTGTAGTATCTTTGTCTGGTTTTGGTATCAGGGTGATGGTGGCCTCATAGAATGAGCTTGGGAATGTCCCTTCCTCTGCAATTTTTTGGAAGAGTTTGAGAAGGATGCGTGTTAGCTCTTCTCTAAATGTTCGTTAAAATTCACCTGTGAAGGCATCTGGTCCTGGACTTTTGTTTGTTGGAAGATTTTTAATGACAGTTTCAATTTCATTACTTATGACTGGTCTGTTCATGTTTTCTATTTCTTCCTGGTTCAGTCTTGGAAGGTTATACCTTTCTAAGAATTTGTCCATTTCTTCCAGGTTGTTCACTTTATTGGAATACAGTTGGTTGTAGTAATCTCTTACGATGCTTTGTATTTCTGCGGTGTCTGTTATAACTTCTCCTTTTTCATTTCTAATTTTATTGATTTGACTCCTCTCCCTCTTTTTCTTGATGAGTCTGGCTAATGGTTTACCAATTTTGTTTATCTTCTCAAAGAAACAGCTTTTAGTTTTATTGATCTTTGCTACTGTTTTCTTTGTTTCTATTTCTGCTCTGATCTTGATGATTTCTTTCCTTCTGCTAACTTTGGGTTTTGTTTGTTCTTCTTTCTCTAGTTCCTTTAGGTGTAAAGTTAGATTGTTTATTTGAGATTTTTCTTTTTTCTTGAGGTAGGCTTGTATAGCTATAAACTTGCCTCTTAGAACTGCTTTTGCTGCATCCCCTAGGTTTTGGATCATCGTGTTTTCATTGTCATCTGTCTCTAGGTATTTTTTGATTTCCTCTTTGATTTCTTCAGTGATCTCTTGGTTATTTAGTAACGTACTGTTTAGACTCCATGTGTCCATGTTTTCTATGTTTTTTTCCCTGTAATTGATTTCTAATCTCATAGCATTGTGGTCAGAAAAGATGCTTGATATGATTTCAATTTTCTTAAATTTACTGAGGCTTGATTTGTGACCCAAGATATGATCTATCCTGGAGAATGTTCCGTGTGCACATGAGAAGAAAGTGTAATCTAATGTTTTTGGATGGAATTTTCTATAAATAGCAATTAAATCTATCTGGTCTATTGTGTTATTTAAAGCTTATGTTTCCTTATTAATTTTCGGTTTGGATGATCTGTCCTTTGGTGTAAGTGAGGTTTTAAAGTCCCTCACTATTATTGTGTTACTGTTGATTTCCTCTTTTAGAGCTGTTAGTAGTTGCCTTATGTATTGAGGTGCTCCTATGTTGGGTGCATATATATTTATAATTGTTATATTTTCTTCTTGGATTGATCCCTTGATCATTATGTAGTGTCCTTCCTTGTCTCTTGCAACATTCTTTATTCTAAAGTCTATTTTGTCTCATATGAGAATTGCTGCTCCAGCTTTCTTTTGATTTCCATTTGCATGGAATATCTTTTTCCACCCCCTCACTTTCAGTCTGTATGTGTCCCTGGGTCTGAAGTGGGTCTCTTGTAGACAGCATATATATGGGTCTTGTTTTTGTATCCATTCAGCGAGCCTGTGTCTTTTGGTTGGAGCACTTAATCCACTCACGTTTAAGGTAATTATCCATATGTATGTTCCTATGACCATTTTCTTAATTGTTCTGGGTTTGTTTTTGTAGGTCCTTGTCTTGTGTTTCCCACTTAAAGAAGTTCCTTTAGCATTTGTTGTAGAGCTGGTTTTGTGGTGCTGAATTCTCTTAGCTTTTGCTTGTCTGTAAAGCTTTTGATTTCTCCATCGAATCTCAATGAGATCCTTGCTGGGTAGTGTAATCTTGATTGTAGGTTCTTCCCTTTCATCACTTTAAGTATATCATACCACTCCCTCTGGCTTTCTGCTGAGAAATCAGCTGTTAACCTTACGAGAGTTCCCTTGTATGTTATTTGTCATTTATCCCTTGGTGCTTTCAATAATTTTTCTTTGTCTTTAAGTTTTGCCAATTTGATTACTATGTGTCTTGGCTTGTTTCTCCTTAGGTTTATCCTGTATGGGACTCTCTGCACTTCCTGGACTTGGGTGGCTATTTCCTTTCCCATGTTTGGGAAGTTTTCAACTATAATCTCTTCAAATATTTTCACGGGTCCTTTCTCTCTCTCTTCTCCTTCTGGGACACCTATAATGCAAATGTTGTTGCATTTAATGTTGTCCCAGAGTTCTCTTAGGCTGTCTTCATTTCTTTTCATTCTTTTTTCTTAATTCTGTTCCGCAGCAGTGAATTCCACCATTCTGTCTTCCAGATCAGTTATCCATTCTTCTGCCTCAGTTATTCTGCTATTGATTCCTTCTAGTGTATTTTTCATTTCAGTTATTGTATTGTTCATCTCTGTTTGTTTGTTCTTTAATTCTTCTAAATCTTTGTTAAACATTTCTTGCATCTTCTAGATCTTTGCCTCCATTCTTTTTCTGAGGCCCTGGATCATCTTCACTATCATTATTCTGAATTCTTTTTCTGGAAGATTGCCTATCTCGATTTCATTTAGTTGTTTTTCTGGGGTTTTATCTTGTTCCTTCATCTGGTACATAGCCTTCTGACTTTTCGTCTTGTCTATCTATCTGTGAATGTGGTTTTTGTTCCACAGGCTGCAGGATTCCCCCAACAAGTGTTAATTCTGCAGTGCACTGAACTAGGTCAACATCACCTTCTCCTTGGTATTCATCTGCCCAGATTTCCTTATTAGACTTTAAAATTAGATTTCTCTGCTGCCTGAAGCAGGGCCCTCTACTTTGTTGTAATGGTGGAATGGCCTCAGCACCTTCTCAAGGAAGTTGATATGGAGCCACAGCCCAATTTTCAAAAAAAGGGACCATATGACCAAAGTTTGATGCAGTTCATTGGTTTCAAATGCAGATGTAGCTCACAAAAAAAGTCATATCATAATGATTATTAATTCAAGAATCCTCAATGTTTTGGTAGAGTATTATAAAATATTTTATTTAAAAAATTTCTTAGGAGAGCATAATGTAGATGAAGGGTAACAAGATTAACAAGAGTGGGGGAATGAATGAGAATGATCTGAAATCAGGTCAGAAGCATTTGATTATAGCACTTTAAGAAACGACACTTGAGAAATAAATGTCACTTTTTCTGTTGAAGGCCTATCTTGTCTTTTCTGATAACCTACATCATGACAACTGTAAGACCTATCTTTGAGATCCAGATACATCATGTATAATTGAAAAAACATGCCAGTCGAATCAGCCAACATATTTGACAGGAGGTATTATGGTTTAGGTGATTGAGCACTAGACTAGGACAAGAAAGATTCAGCCTCATCATGAGAGCAGTTTTAGTCAAGCAGTGAAGACAGAAGTCTTTGGTTTTAAACAAGGATGAGTTGGTGGGAATAGGCAGCCATCTTTCAATGAGGGTAGTGATTAAAGTTCACTTGTGGAGGTATCAGGGGTGAGGGAGAGTTGTTCTAAGATAGGAGAAAACTGAGCTACATTATTTTGGTCAACGTCATTATTTTTAGCATAATCCCTAACAATTTAGTTCTTACCATATGCCAGGTATTCTGCTAAACACTCTATATAGACTATCTCACTTAATGCTTTGAAACCATCCTGTTTGTTCATGGATAGGAAAATAAACTCAGAAAGGCTAGATGACTTATTCAAGCTCACACAGCACTTAAGTAGTAGAATTAGGGTTCGAGTCTAGAGTCTGTGCTTGGAAGCACTATGTTATATTAGCTTTCAAGTATAAGCAGAATAAAAAAAAGAAAAACATGAAAGAAGGGCTTAAAAATACTTGAAGAAGGTTATAATTGATGGAGTATGGTCCCAGAAGAAGAGTGAAGACAAAGACAAGAGATATTTGCCTTGGAAATAAAAGGGAAACTTCTTTCAGACATCCAGAACAAGTAGAGAAGCTAAGCAAAAAAAAGGAGAGAGAGAAAGAGAGAGAGATCTTGAAATAGAGAACTGTATCCTTTTTTTTTTTTTTTAAAGATTTTTTCTTTGATGCAGACAATTTTTAAAGTCTTTATTGAACTTGTTACAATATTGTTTCTGTTTTATGTTTTGGTTTTTTGGCCAGGAGGCATGTGGGATCTTAACTCCCCAACGAGGGGCCGAACCTGCACCCCCAGCATTGTAAGGTGAAGTCTTAACCACTGGATCACCAGGGAAGTCCCTGAGAACTATATCTTGAGGGAGCATAAAATATATAAATCAAGTAAGAGGCCACAATCTAAAAAGTCTGCAGTGGTAATTGGGTCTTGGGATAGGGAGTCTCTAAGAATATGAAGATTCTTAAATATAATGAGGGCTCTCTAAGACTAGAGAAGATGGATTTTCAATGAACCTCATGAACATTGTTTGATAATTTTCTCAGTGTAAATCCCTACAGTCCATGATATGTTGTCTGTGAAAGGCAATAAGCTTTAGCTAGGACAGTATTTAATAATAACAATAATAATAGTGCCTAAGGGACTAGAGATTCTAGGAAGGGAACATGGTGGGGTGGCTATGGCATCTACTAGCTCAAGCCACTGCCTCTGTTCTCTCTTGGTGGCTACACTGTGCTGGACTCATCAGAGCTTCAAGATTGGCAAGATAAATGCTAGTTCTTTGGGCAGCCCCAGATAAATCGGGACACTGCACATATAGCCCGACTTTTCCCTCCACAGTGTTGAAGCTGAGAGCTCAGATTTTTCTTCCTCTCACTCTGTGCTGAACACGGATCTATGGCACCTACCAGCCTAAGCTACTATCTCCATTCTCCCCTGGGCAGCTAGTCTGTGCTGGACCCATTAGAGCTCCAAGACTAGCAAGATAGAAGCTAGTCCTCAGGGAACCCCCTTGGAATAGTTGGGCCACTAGGTGAAGTTGCAAGCTAGGGAGTCTCCTCCTGATCTTATGATGCTGCACCTATGGGCAGGGTCTCCAGTATAAGGGTGTCTTGAATTTTCTACCAGCTTCAGTGAGTCTGGTTTCAGGCTCAGCTGGGTGCAGGAGATTTTCAGTTGATTTTTGATTCCTCATAGATGGAATGTGCCTGTGGATTGTTGCTGTATCAGTATGCTTGTTGGGGGAGGAAGGGTCTAGGACTTCCTACACTGCCATCTTGCTGATGTCAAACCTCCTCCACCCCCATTTTTTAAAATTAGATTTTGCTTTCTTTTACTGGTATCGGTTGTTTTGGTAGAATAAATCTTTCAGTAGATTCAGACAAAAATATGCAGAGAAGTTAAATTTTCTTTTGTGTATTCTTTTATATTTTTTATTTTATTTTTTGACTTGACATATCTAAACACATGTTTATTCTACTCTCTTGCTTGATCAACATTTTTTTTGATCAATATTTTTTGACTGGGTATAGAATTCCAAGTGGAAAATAATTCTCTCTCAGAATTTCAAAGAAATTACTACATAGTCTTATAGCTGTCAGTATTGCCATTGAGAAGTCAGATGTCATTTTGATTCCTGATCCTTTGTAAGGAAGAAAGAAAGAGGAAGAAATTTTCCTCTACCCTTTTAGATTCTTTTAGCTGACCTAAGGATTAAATTGACATGAGACAGATTAGTAGGAGAAAACCATGCAAAAGTTTAATGACATGTATACATGGGAGAGACCCAGGAAAACTGGGTAACTCACCAAAATGGTTGAAACCTTCACCTTAAATACCATCTTCAGCTAAAGACAAAAGAGGATTTGGGGGCTAGTGGTTTGGGACTTCAAAGGCAATTCACATGGAGGTGGAAAAGCAAATGTTTTGTAAACAAATGTTTGCTGGGCCAGGCAGAGACAATGGGACCAGGAGTGGACTCTGATTTGTAAGAGTTCCCCCCACCACACCTAGCCCATATTCACTGCAGATAGTTCCAGTGATAGCTTTAGTCCAGAAACAGATCCTCTCTCTACATTCTTTTCCGTAGTTAGGGGGAAGTTCAAAGTTTCTTCCTGAGTCTTTTTGTCCTTCATTGTTTTCAGCTCAAAATAATCTATATGCCAAAGAGACATTTTAAGGTGGCAGGTTTTGTTCCCCTACATAAGTAACCTACTTCTTCCTACCTGAAAGCATTTACAACTGTATCTTTGTCCCTATTGTTCTGAAATTTCACTGTGATGTGACTTTTTGTGGGTCTTTTTCCATATTGTTTTCAGTGGGTCCATTCAATCTGGAAACTCAGCTCTTTTCTTCTGGGAAATGAAAATCATCTTGAATCACTTCTTTGAATTAATTCCTCCCATCTCACAATTTTTTCTCTCCTTATGGAATTCCTATTACTCAAAGATTTCACTTCCTAGGGTGATCCTCTAATTTTCTATCTTTATATCTTTTTATCCAGTTTGGTTTTATGTACAAGTCCCTCAGCTTTGTCTTTCATCCATTCATGAATTGTTTTATTTTTGCTAGCATGATTTTAAGAGCTACTTTTTATAACCCTGATATTAAAAATGTACAAGAAAAATATAATTATAGATGAATCTTACTAATGAATATAAATATACATCATATAGCTTCAAAATTCCTTAAAAAATGTTTGATCAACTGAATCTAGCAATACTTTAAAAACAGTAATATAACATATCATGGCCAACTAGAATTTATCCCGAGAATGCAAGAATTGTCCAACATCAGAAATTCTATTGGGGATAGTGACAACAATATTATATTAAAAAAGAAAAGATATTATCATCTCAAATTATGAAGAAAAAACATTTAGATCAATTTAATTTTAAAAATGTATGTATATATTTTTAGCAAATTAGGAAGAGAACTTTCAGACTTTGAAAGTCAAGCATCATACTTAAGAATGAAGCAAAGGAAGCATGTTTATTACAATAAAAAACAAAAACAAACAGGACAAGTATTCTTGCTACCACTAAAATTATTCAACAGCATGCTAAAAGGCCTAACCAATGTAATGAAACAAAAATAAATACATAAGACATGAGGACTAGAAAAGAAATTCTTAAAAGAAATTATTAGAGAAAATATACAAATTTAGCCAGTTTTCTTTTTTTTGAGTACAGTATCTATATACACGAATAAATAGCAGTCATAACAAATTAGAAAGTGTAAATGAAGAAACAATCTTATTCAGAATACCATCAAAATATTTTAATAATTCACTTTGCTACCTTGGATTAAAAGAAGCAAAAGCTATAGACAGCCTTCAAGAAGAGAATTATGAAACAGCACTGAAGAACATAGAAGAGTTAATAGAGAAACCCAGTGGTTAGGAATAGGAAGATTCAATTATGTAAAGATGTGAGGAAACCCCAAATTAAGCAACCCAGTGTACTTTCATTCCCAATGGGATTTTAGTACAAAGTGATTAGAAGACCCACATGGCAGAATAAACATAAAAAGTAACAAAGAAAACTCTTGGGGATAAAAAGAACAAGGATTTGCTCTACTGAACACAAAATTTACTATCATGCTATAATATTTAGTTATTACACTCTGGTTATATGGTATACTACAAGCCCACCTATTACAAAACAACAATATCTTTCTTAAAAAATTTCTGCCATGTTCCAGAAATTACAGGAAATGTGAAAAGTTATCTAAAAGAAAAAAAGGAAAATTTAAAGGAAAATCTCATGGTAATGAGAGCTGAGATGGTAGTTATAAGGCATAAGTATGTAAGAAGGGTAGATTGCCCTGAGAGAAAATACATTTCAACACTATGATATGGAATTCAAAGTTTGGCTTAGATATAAAGTAGTTGTTAGGCTGAGTGACTATCAGATTAACTTGAGTAGAAGAGGACTGAAATCCCTCTTGGTCCCAAGTCAGTAATGCTCCTGAGACTACTTGCAGAAAATAATTCAAATTCCCTATAAAACAGAGAACCTTCAATTTACAACCTTAATATTTTCAGAGATTAGTGTCAATTAAATTAGTTCACAATAAAAAATAACCAATTGATAAAAGGTAGTGAGCCAGGTGAGAGAACAAATATATTTAGACAGCCCTCATCTAAGGAATTTACATCCTGGAATTATCATGTTCAAAATATAAAATATCAGTGGATTTTTAGAATGAAGGAGTGTATGAGTCAGAGTTGAACCAGAGAAGCAGAACCAGTAGGATATGTACAGTCTTGCTCTCCCTCTTGCTGTTGCTCTGGTTATCGCTCTCACTCTCTACACTACCCTCCCCTGTCCCCACTTCTTGAGTGCCTGCCGTATAGATTTTGGACCTTCTTAGTCTCCATGGCTGCAAGTCCAAATCCACAGGGCAGGAATGCAGGAAGCAAAGTTCATGGGGCAGCTCAAACTCCACACCCGTGGGTTGAAGCTATAGTCCCCAGATAGCATTTCTTCTCTTTATCTTAAGGGAAATTTTAGCCCTGCTTTTAAGCCCTTCCAAAAAATTTCATAAGGTCCTCCAAGATTGTCCTAGATAATCTCCTTGACATAAATTTACAATTTAATCACATGGCTTTAATTTTATCTTCAAGATACCCTCACTTCAACACCTAGGTTAGGGTTTTATTGAATAATTGTGTACTGTAGACTAGCCAAGTTGACATATCAATATAGCTATTACACAAACTCTAGATAAAATACAAAATTTAACAACTTGAGGGCTTTGGAAAATAAACAAAAAAACAGCAGATTTTGGAGAAGAATTGATATTTGAAAGGTCAACATGGGTGAGTTCACTGTTTTTATAAATTTAGCCTAAGTATAGGTCACAGTAGAGGTGCAACATGAGGTCACATAAATTGTGTTTTTTAAAAAAGCACCTATTTTCTCTCCTGAAGAACCAGAGATCGTAGTCACTGAACAGCATCAGCCACTGGGAAGTGAGGAAGGAATCTCAGAGAGGAGAGAAATAATAAAAGGGAATCCTAAATTCTGTGTATAATCTCTGCTTAAATTTCTGTCTGATGGGTGAACCAAGCATGTGTGAGACAGTCTAAAAGCAGAATGCAACTAACACTAAAATAACTGATCTGGGATTTGAATTTCTGTCTACCAAAAGCAAGATAAAAATTGCAGTTTGAACATAAAGAAGGTAATTGCTTGCTAAAACAAAAACATCAATACTACAAAAGATGTTCAATGAGTTAATGAAACAAATACTTGTAATAAATGAAAAGATAGGGAATCTAAACAGAAAAATGTAAACAATAAAAATGAACCAAACTTTACCTAAGTTTCACTACTTGACCTTAACTTAAATCTTGCATGTTATACAAAAATTAACTCAAAATAGATCAATGACTTAAATGTAAAATGCAAAACTATAACATTGTAGAAGAAGAAACAGGAGAAAATATTTAGAATATAGGGCTAGGCAGCAAGTTTGTAGACTTGACACCAAAAGTACAATTCAAAAAAAAAAAAAGAATTGAGGGGTTTCCCTGGTGGTCCAATGGTTAAGACTCCATGCTCCCCATGGAGGGGCCCCGGGTTCGATCCCTTGTGAGGGAACTTGATTCCACATGCCACAACTAAAGATCCCGCATGCCGCAACAAAGATCCCACATGCTGCAATGAAGATCCTGTGTGCCACAGTTAAGACCCGGTACAGCCAAAATAAATAAATAAATATTAGAAAAGAAAAAATTGATAATTTCATCAAAATTGAAAAGTTGTGCTTGACAAAAATCTTTGTAGAGAGGATGGAAAGACAAGCTATAGACTGGCAGAAAATATTTGCAAAATACATACCTAGCTAAGTATTAGCTTTAAGAATATATGAGGAACTCTCAATACTTAACAGTAAGGAATATATAATATACTTAGAAAATGGAGAAAGCACATGAACATATATTTCACCAAAGAATATATACAGATGGCGAATAAGCATAGGAAAAGATATTCAACAACAATACCATCAGAGAAATGCAAATTAAAACCACAATGAAATACCACTACACACATTAAAATGGCAAAAATACAAAATCATAAAAATACCAAATTCTGGTGAGGATATGATGAAACTGTGTTAATCATACATTACTGGTGGGAATGTAAAATGGCTATTTTGAAAATTATCTTGGTCTTTTCTTTAAAAACTGAAACTGAGGATTAGATCCATTAAATTATAACTTGCTTGTCTAATAAACAGTAAATCGTGGGACTTCCCTGGTGGTGCAGTGGTTAAGAATCTGCCTGCCAATGCAGGGACATGGGTTCGAGCCCTGGTTCAGGAAGATCCCACATGCACAGAGCAACTAAACCCATGTGCAACAGCTACTGAGCCTGCGCTCTAGAGCCTGCGAGTCACAACTACTGAAGCCCGTGTAAAAGCAACTTTCAAAGACCTAGAGCCCATGCTCTACAACAAGAGAAGCCACCGCAGTGAGAAGCCCAGGCACCACAACAAAGAGTAACCCCCACTCACCTCAACAAAGACCCAATGCAGCCAAAAATTAATTAATTAATTAATTAAAAAAATAGTAAATTGTAGGGGGCTTCCCTGATGGCGCAGTGGTTGAGAGTCTGCCTGCCGATGCAGGGGATGCAGGTTCGTGCCCTGGTCCGGGAAGATCCCACATGCCGCGGAGGGGCTGGGCCCGTGAGCCATGGCCGCTGAGCCTGCGCGTCCAGAGCCTGTGCTCCACAACGGGAGAGGCCACAACAGTGAGAGGCCCACGAACCGCAAATTTAAAAAAAAAAAAAAGTAAATT
This sequence comes from Pseudorca crassidens, assembly GCF_039906515.1. Taxonomy (NCBI): domain Eukaryota; kingdom Metazoa; phylum Chordata; class Mammalia; order Artiodactyla; family Delphinidae; genus Pseudorca; species Pseudorca crassidens. The sequence goes on from NC_090317.1 coordinate 31,956,709, forward strand.
GTAACCTTCCTTCACTAATCAAGATCACTTTAATTATTCTTGCAAATTGCATACCCTCTAAGCTTCACATAGCTTAAACAATATATCACAAGATTCCTTTAACTGTCCCTATAGGTAACAACTCTGATGGTGTTATGGGTCACTATATATATATAGATAGATAGATAGATAGATAGATAGATAGATAATATAGATAGATAGATAGATAGATAGATATGTCACTATATATATATATGACATATATATATATATATATATATATATATATATATGTCACTATACTAACGGTTGCCTAAGTTGTTTTTCAGGAACTTAGAGTTAGTTCTTGCCCAGCTCAAGTCAGTCAAGACCACTGACCATTCAACTGGGCTTGTGTGAGTGTCCAATGGATGATCTTTTGGTGTCAGAGGGCCAAAAACTCCTTTCTCAGCACATGCTAATGTGGCCATTTTCTGAACATGTGTCCTATGAAAAACCATGAAGTTTGACTATGCTTGCACCAATTACCTCACTTTTGTTACCTCCAATCACCTTTCCCCACGCCTCATACTACCCTACCTCTTTATCCCATACATATTCCTAAACCCTATCTCTGGGGAGGTGGATTTGAGATTCATTCTCCCATTTCCTCACTTGGCTGCTTTGTGAATAAAACTTATCTCTGCTGCAAACCTTGGCATCTCAGGGTTTGGCTTGGTGTGCATTGGGCAAATGAACCTGGTTCAATGACAAAACTAAAAATGCAACTACCGTACAGACTAGCAATTGCACTCCTAACATTTGACAAGTGAGCCAAGAATGCTCAATGAGGAAAGAATAGTCTCTTCAACAAACGGTGATTGAAAAACTGAATAACCACATGAGAAAAATGAAATTGGATTCCTATCATACACCGCTCACAAAATTAATCAAAATAGATTAAAGACTTAAACATAAGACCTGATACTGTAAAACTCCTAGAAGAAAACTTAGGGAAGAAGCTCCTTGACATTGGTCTTGGTAATGATTTTTTGGATATGACACCAAAAGAAGAAGCAACAAAAGCAAAAATTAAGAAATTGGATTCAGTCACACTAAAAGTTTCTGTACAGTAAAAGAAACAATCAACAAAATGAAAAGGCAACCTATGGAATAGAAGAAGATATTTGAAAACCATATATGGGATAAAGTGTTAATATCCAAAAAATATATAAAGAAGTCATATAACTCAATAGCAACAACAACAAAATCCCCAAACAATCCAATTAAAAAATGGGCAGAGGAGCTAAATAGACCTTTTTTCCTAAGAAGACATTCAAATGACTAACAGACGTATGAAAAGATGGTCAACATCACAAACCATCAGGGAAATGCAACTCAAAACCACAATGAGATATCACCTCCACATGTTAGAATGACTACCAGAATAACAGAAATAACATGTGCTGGTGAGGCTGTGGAGAAAAGGGAACCCTTGTGCATTGCAGGCAGGAATGTAAATACTACCATACGAACTAGGAATCTCACCTCTGGGTATACATCCAAGTGAGATGAAATGAAAACAGGATATCAAAAAGATGTCTGCACTCCCATGTTCATTGCAGCATTATTCACAATAACCAAGATGTGGGAACAAACTTAGTGTCCATCAGTGGATGAATGGATAAAGAATATATGTATGTGTATATATATATATATGAATATTATTCAGCCATGAACAAGAAGGAAATTCTGCAATTTGCGACGACATAAATGAAACTTGAGGGTATCATGCTTAGTGAGACAAGCCAGACAGAGAAAGATAAATATCGTATATCACTTGTAAGTGGAATCTAAAAAAGCCAAACTCATAGAAACAGAGAGTAGAATGATGGTTACCAGGGGCTAAGGGGTGAGGGAATTGAGAAGATGGTGTTAAAGGGTGAAAACATACAACTAGAAGATAATAAGTTCTGGAGATCTAATGCAGAGCATAATGAGTATAGTCAATACTTTTTTATATACTTCAAAATTGCTGAGAGACTAGATTTTAAATGTTCTAACCATAAAAAAGAAATTATAATTATGTGACATGACAGAGATGTTAGCTAAAGCTTCAGTGTCATCATATTGTAATATATAAATGTATCAAACCAACATGTACACCTTAAACTTACACAATGTTATATGTAAATTATATCTCAATAAAGAAAGGAGTGTGTCTTCACTAATTCTTTTCGGAAAGGAAAAATAGTGGTATGATATACCAAGTTCCTTTAAGTATATATCAAATGGTATTATCATTTTTAAAAAGTATTTACAAATGCTTTTAGAAATATTTGGGATACTTATATAATCATCTGATTAGGAGAAGTGGGACTTTTCAGGGTAAGTAGGATCATTATCTAATGAAGGATAACACAGTCTAACATGTCTCTTAGTCAGTTAATACAGATAGCCAAGAGCCCTGTCTCATATCATCTGTGAGTACCTGTGGACGCACACATGTAAATTCTAAGAGCATAAGAGATCATGCTGGACTAGATTTCTCAGTCTCACTTTTCTGATACAAAGTTTATTTCCATTGTTCTTCAGCCAAATTTAACTGCCTCTCTATAATTTAACTCTGTGGGAATCTGGGGATTTGATGGTAAAGTCATTACTCATTAGACAGATTTGTAAGGAATAATTTTTAATTGTGTAGAATGGATGAGGAATGAAAATACTGCAAGCAGAACAGTGGAAAAAATTAAATCACTTGGTATGGACTTGGGAACAGTTAGAGATAAGGACCTTCCTCTTTGCCCACTCCCACCCACATCTACTAGAAACAAACAGGAATTTACAAACACATCTACAGATTTTATAGAAATAAAAAAAAAACCTTATAGTCTACAAACATGTAAATTTCACCACAAGTGTTTAATATACAGTATGAACCATCCCCTATAGTTTGCACGGAGTAGTGTGGCAATCTTTTTTTACAAAACTCTCTTGGATGTGAACACTGGTTTCTTAGTAGCAGACCTGATTGCTCCAGGAACACAAGCAGGTATCGAAATGATTGCTCCAGAAAATACTACTTTTCAATTCGTCTTTTCTCCTAACACATTCTCATCACCACTATTATATGAAGAAAGCAGCCAACAGATACCACCTTTTGATTGCTATGTAGCTTAAGGAATCCCTGTTAAATGTTAAGTACCCCAGCCTCAAGCCAGATCACACAAAAGCAGATCTACATTATAAATAGCCTAGAATTTTGTTTTACACTGGGATTATTCCCAGGCTATGTGAACACTGAGCTAGTTCAGGAGACCTCCACACTTAGCTTTCCTTTCTCCAATCTCCTTACTATCTCTCTTCCAATGCTGAAACAGCTCTAAATCATTGTTACTGTAAGTTTAAATTAAGCCCCTGTCAGAGAAGTCCTTGTTGAAGGACTTTTAAGCAGCCAGTGAGGGAAATCCACCCTTCTCCCTTGCTTCTGCTCTCTGCGCTATTATAGACTGTCTAAGCCATCTAAATTGAATGAGGTTGAAGTTAAATGGCTCCTCTGATCAAATGACACAGAGTGTTTGTATCACTTCCCTTGAGAAGCCATCTAATTTGCCAGAAAACCATACAACATGCGTGAAGCACCCACGCCTGAAATTTGAAAGAGCTATCTTTCCAAATGGAATTTGAACCTTTTCAAATAGTCACCGTACACCTTCAGAAGCCAAAATGATTTCTGATTACCGCTATCTCATGAGTCCCAGGGTACTTTGTCCCAATATACCTCCATCTGAGGCAATTTTTCTCCTCCTATCTCATCATTTAGAGCCCTGAGAATTGTTGACTACATGTACTGAAACAACACCCAGAATTATATTTTTGATATAATATCTGTAGTGCCTCTCAAGGGAACAACTCCTCTCTACAATTTTCTAAGATAAACAGAAAAGAACATTTTACGCTGCTTCTTGGGCATTCTAAATGCCTAAGCTAAATCAAAGGAGTCTTTAAGCTCCCCTACCATCATAATATCCACAATTCCCTTTGTCTATTTCAGTCGCTGTGGCTCTGAACAGTCACACTTTAGGAAGAAACTGCTATTCTTTAATTGAAACATTAGTGTGTACATTTCTAAACAAAAAAGCTCTTGTTTAGAAATCGTTCTTTTTCCACAAACCATGCAATTAGGCCCTAAACATAGTAACAAATCTTAGAATTTAACTCTAAACTTATCCTTTAACATTTTTAAATGAACTTTAAATTTTAGAATAGTTATGGATTTACAAAAAAGTTGTGAAGATAATACAGAGAGCTCCAATATATCTCATACCCAGTTTCCCCTAGTATTAACATCTTAACATCAGTTTGGTATATTTGCCATAATTAACAAACCAGTATCAATACATTATTATGCACTAAAGCCCATACTTTAGATTTCCTTGATTTTTAACTAATATTCTTTTTCTGCTGCAGAATCCCATTCAGAATACTACATTACACTTGGTCGTCATCTCTCCTTAGCTATTAGACTTTCTCAGATTTTCCTTTTTAAGACCTTGACAATTTTGAAAAGTACTGGTCAGGTATTTTATAGAACGCCCCTTAATTGTGATTTGCCTGATGTTTTTCTCTAGAGTGGACTGGAATTGCAGATTTTGAGGAGGAAGACCACAGAAGTAGTGTACCATTTTCATCATACTATATCAAGGGTACATAGTATCAACATAACATCACTGTTCATATGAACTTTATGCACCTAGCTCGAGGTAGTGTTAGGTTCCTCCACAGTAAAGTTACTCTCTTCTCTCCCCCTTTTCATACTCGTAGGAAGTCACTAGGCACAGGGCACACTTAAGGAGTGGACAGTTACTCTACATTCTTGCAGGCACAGTATCTACATAAATTACTTGGAATTCTTCATGGGGATTTGTCTCTTTTCCTCTATTTATTTATTAATTAAATCATTTAGTTACGTAAGTGGGGGCCCTAATCTTGTACAACATGAATCATTCTAGCCTTCTCCCCTTGCATGCTTATCTGTAAATTCTTTTTCTTTTTTTTTTTTGAATTTTTGAATTTTATTTTTTTATACAGCAGGTTCTTACTAGTTTCTGGAAATTCTTACTTCAACCATGGAACCCTAATTCCTGCCATATGCCATCAATTTACATTAATTGTTCAATTCTTGTATACTCATATAATGGTTTCAAAATTGTTAACCCACTTGTGTGGGAGCAAGATTATCAACTGGAGCACAGTTCTTATGTACAGTTCCTTTTGCCTTTAGTCTTACAATCTCTATTCATTTCTAAGATGACAGGTCAGCACTTATTTTTCCCGCACACCCTCAACTGAGATTGCTTATACATTTTTTTGTTGTTGTTTAAAAACATTATTTTTAATTGGAGTATAATTGCTTTACAATGGTGTGTTAGTTTCTGCTGTATAACAAAGTGAAGCAGCTATACATATACATATATCCCCATATGTCCTCCCTCTTGCGTCTCCCTCCCACCCTCCCTATGCCACCCCTCTAGGTGGTCACAAAGCACCGAGCTGATCTCCCTGCGCTATGCGGCTGCTTCCCACTAGCTAGCTATTTTACATTTAGTAGTATATATAAGTCCATGCCACTCTCTCACTTCATCTCAGCTTACCCTTCCCTGCCCCGTGTCCTCAAGTCCATTCTCTATGTCTGCGTCTTTATTCCTGTCCTGCCCCTAGGTTCTTCATAACCATTTATTATTTTTATAGATTCCATATATATGTGTTAGCATACGGTATTTGTTTTTCTCTTTCTGACTCACTTCACTCTGTATGACAGACTCTAGGTCCATCCACCTCACTACAAATAACTCCATTTCACTTCTTTTTATGGCTGAGTAATATTCCATTGTATCTATGTGCCACATCTTCTTTAGCCATTCATCTGTCAATGGACACTTAGGTTGCTTCCATGTCCTGGCTATTGTAAATAGAGCTGCAATGAATATTGTGGTACATGACTCTTTTTGAATTATGGTTTTCTCAGGGTATATGCCCAGTAGTGGGATTGCTAGGTCATATGGTATTTCTATTTTTAGTTTTTTAAGGAACCTCCATACTGTTCTCCACATTTGTAATACAGTAAGATTGTCTTTTCACAGTCTGCCTTCCATGCTGGGAACGGAACCTCCTAAGTGATTTTTAAAATTTGCATACATTAATGTTTACTGTTTGTGCTGTGAAGTTCTGTCAGTTATGACAAATGCATAGTGTCATGTACCCACAATTACAGTACCGTACAAAATATTTACTTTGCCCTAAAATATCACCTATGTTTCACCTATTCAACCTTCCTCTTCTACCCCCCAAAACCCCTAGCAACCACTTATCTGCTTAACATCTCTATAGTATTGCTTTTCCAGAATGTCATATAAATCTAATCATACAGTGTGTAGCCTTTTCAGATTGGCTTCTTTCACTTAGCAACATGCATTTAAGATTCACCCATGTTTTTTGCATGACATGATAGATCTCACGTGTCCTCTACATAGTTTCCTTCAATGGTAGATCATTGCAAACTTATAGCAAAATATCACAACCGCAATCTGACATTGATACATTCAAGATACAGAATATTTCCATCATCAGAAAGATTCCTCATTTTGCCATTTATAACCACACCCACTTCTCTCTCTTTTCCCCTCCTAAACCCCTGGAAACCACTAAACTCTTTCCCACTTCTATAATTTATTATTTCAAGAGTATTATATAAATGGAATCATAAAATAAGTTTTTGGGATTGGCTTTTTTAACTCAGCATAAGTCTCTGAAGATTCATCCAGGCTGTTGCATGTATCATAGTTTGTTCCTTTTAATTGTTAGGTACTAGTATTCCATGGTATGTACCATAGTTGTTTTTTTATTTTTTAATTAATACTATAGGTTTATTTATGATTTGTAAATATAAAATCGAGATTATGATACACAATTCAAACATACACAAATTTAGTAGAAAACTTTTTTTATTTGAATTCTTATTCTGGTAAAAACTACATAACCACAGTTTCTTTAACCATTCACCTGTTAAAGGACATCTGGGTTATTTTACTTTATTTTTTAGTTGACGTATAGTTGATTTACAATATTATATTAGTTTCAGGTGTACAGCATAGTGATTCAGTATTTTTATAGATTATACTCCATGTAAAGTTGTTGGAAAATAATGGTTATAATTCCCTGTGCTGTACAATGTGTCCTGCAGCTTATCTATTTTATACATAGTAGTTTGTATCTCGTAATCCCATACTCCTATCTTTCCCCTCCCCACTTTCCTCTCTCAACTGGTATCCACTAATTTGTTTTCTATATCTTCGAGTCTGTTTATATTTTGTTATACATATTCATTTGTTTTATGTTTTAGATTACACATATAAATGATAACATATAGTATTTGTCTTTCTCTTATTTCACTAAGCATAATACTCTTAAGATCTATTCACATTGTTGCAAATGGCAGAATTTCATCATTTTTTATGGCAGAGTAATATTCCAATGTATATATATACCACACCTTCTTTATCCATTTGTCTGTTGATGGACGCTTGGGTTGCTTCCATATCTTGGCTGTCGTAAACAGTGCTGCTATGAACATCAGGATATAAGTATCTTCTTGAATTAATGTTTCATTTTTTCAGATATATACTTAGAGTAGAATGGCTGGATCATATGGTAGTTACATTTTTAGTTTTTTGAGGTACCTCCATACTGTTTGCACCAATTTACATCCCCACCAACAGTGTACTAATCTTCCAACAGTATTTTGAATAAGGGCAGTGAGAACAAACATCCTTGCCTTGTATCCCAACAAGGGAAAGCATTCTGCTTTTCACAATTAAGTATAAACTTAGCTGCAGGTTTTTTATGGATGCTCTTTTTCGAAGTTTAGGACGTTTCCCTGTATTCCTATTTTTCTGAGAGTTTTTACCATGAAAAGGTGTTGAATTTTTTTCAATGCTTTTCCTTAATTGATTGATATGATTATGTGACCTATCTTCTTTAGCCTGTTAACATAATTTATTACAATGAATAATTTTTTAACATCGATATAGCCTTTCATCCCTGGAATAAACAATTCTTGGTCATTTTGTGTAATTCTTTTTGTACATTGCTGATTTATATTTGTTAATATTTATTAAGGATTTTTGCATCTATGGTCATGAACAATTTTGGTTTGTAGTTTCCTTTCTTGGCACTTTTTTTTTCCAGGTTGATATCATGCTACTACAGGGCTCATAAAATGAGTTGGAAAATGGTCTTTCATTTTCTATTTTCTGGAAGAGATTGTGTACTATTGCTGTTAGTTCTTCCTTAAATGTTTGATGGAATTCTCCAGTCAAACCATCTGGGACTAGAGATACCATTTTTGGCAGTCTTCAAATTATAAAATCAATTCCTTTAATAGTTATAGGGTTATTCAAGGTATTTATTTTATATTCAGTGAGTTGTGGTAGTTCATATTTTTCAAATGATTGGTCCATTTCTTCTGAGCTATCAAATTTAGAATTTTTTTAGTACTCACTTATTATCCTTTTGGTGTCTCCAGGGTCTGTAGTTAAACCTCCTGTTCATTCCTAACACTGGTGATTTGCAGAGGGATTTTTTGTTTTGTTTTTGGTTTGGGGTTTTTTTTGGGGGGGGGGTCAGTATTGCTAGAAGTTTGCCAATTTTATTGATTTTTTTAATTGAAGAATCTGCTTTTTTCAAAAAAAAATGTGTGTCCATTCTTCTGTTTTCATTTTCATTGATTTACACTCTTAGGTTTATTATTTCCTTCCTTTTATTTGTGTTGAGTATATTTCCTCTGCTTTTTCTAGTTTCTTGAGGGAGAAACTTAGGCTATTGAGTTGAAATCTATACAATTCTCTCACTCAAGATTGCCACCACATTGCGCAACTCCAGGGAGCACCAAAGCATTCAATGAGAAAAGTGCCCACTGGAGATGTGCTACCCAGTGGTCCTACTCTTAACAATATAGGAAAACCGAATACCAGCAAATGTGTTCAGCAAAAAGATTGTACACCAGTAACAACAATGATTCAACTATGACCTTTTTTCCTTGAAAATAAATAAATCTATCACAGGCAGGAGTTACCATGATGTCACTAAAAATATTTCAACAAAAAGTAGTATATCTTTTTCTTTTTTTTTTTAGTAGTATATCTTTTTGTCCATAGTGGATATTGCTGTATCTGCCATTCATATCTTTTCTGATTGCTAAATAAATTAAATTTTGCCTTTTAACATTTCTCCTGCAGATTTTCTGAAACTTCAAGTGTTTTATAGTTTAAAAATATAATTTATATGTTCAAATTAGGCTTCCTAAATCCTTCTGTTGCCTGCACCTGCTCCTAAAGTACAAATTAACAGTTGTGGCTGATTAAAAACCATTTTACTGGTCTTTTTAAAAACACTTACAAGTGTTGGTTTAAAAGGGAGGGTGGGAGGGGTAATTGCTTTAATAGTTGGCTTTCAGGAAACTAAAAGCTTCAAGACTAGTTAGTAAGTAATTTCCTACAAATTACCTGGAGTTAGAATTGACCCAACTTGGCAAATGACTGGCTCTATAGCCAAGCGGCTGTGAGAAGTCAAAGATTATTTCAAGTTTGTAAATCTGTGTGGCTGAGAGATGTTTGCTCTATTAAACAAAATAGAGAAAACAAACAAAAAAAAAGCTGAAGGTGTGGAGATAGAGCAGAACATCCAGACAGAAATACCCAGCTCAACAGGCCTTTGCAAAATTGGAAATAGGTGAGGGTCAGAAATATAGAACTCATTCCTTTCACAAAAGTTTATTGACTGATTACTAGATGCCAGATTCTGTTCTCTGCTGTGGGACGCATTTGCACAGAAAGTAGACTTGCAGTCCTTAGTGAAACCCAGCCGCACACTGTGCGGGTCCTGGGCACAGAAGCCTTTCTATGTCCCCCATTCCTTGTTTGTAGGAACAGATTTCAGCCTCCATGACCTTCCCTGAGTTCCAAAGGGCAGATTCGAACAGTTGCTAATCAGGGAAGGGAGGGGATGCAGAGACAAGGGAGGAGCAGGCAAGAAACAATAGTGCAGCCTTGGGGCAGGTCCTGGTTCCTCCTCAAGGGATACACATAACAATATCTTTGAGCTCTTCTGCAGAACTAAAACCTCCAAAAAATGGAAAATAGCATTCTTCATTCCAGAGAAGACCACCTGAGGCTAGAGTAAAGGAACCAGAGAAGCTCATCAGGACACTACCTGAGACCAGATTAAAGGAATGCAGGTCCTTCACACAGATCCAATCCTTATCAGCAGCCCCACCCTTGAACCACTGCTATAAAACTCCTCACCAAATCCTCCCGGGTTGGGACACACAGTTTTTGAGAGGCACAAGGCTGCTGTGCCCCCCTTTGCCTGGCAAAGCAATAAAGCTATTCTTTTATACTTCACCTGTAACCAAACAGGTCCCTATGGGGCCTTCCCAGGACAGGCCTTCCTCCATAACCTCTGCTTAGGTCCTCTCTGAAGTACCTAGATAACAGTATTTGATGCACATTTCCTGAGTTGTTTTACAGATGTGAAAACCCCCCACCAAATGCAAGATGTTAACTACTTCATGACCATGACCACATAGCCCCAGGCCTCCTGGAGCCTAAGGACTGATAATGTTAACCCCTGTGACAGTACCCTGTTACCTCACCATCAACCAGTCAGAGAACTGTACACGAGCTGATCACATACCCTGAGACTCCCTTCCTTCACCGGCTTTTAAAAATGCTTTGCTGAAACCCTCCAGAGAGCTCAGGGTTTTGGGTGGCATGAGCCACCCATCTCCCTGCATGGCTCTGCAATAAACCTTTCTCTGCTCCAAACTGTGATGTTTTGGTTTGTTTTGCCTCACTGTGCGTCGGGCACACGAACTTGAGCTAACACACCCAAATCTCTGTCTCTGAAATTTGATTTGGCACCAGTGCATAGATGCTGAGATTTCAGCAATGTTACCACTGGATGAGACTGTAAAGGGTGAGTATGAGGAGAGGAGAAGAACCAAAGCCACATGCTTCTGTCTCTCTTACTCTTAGGATATGGGAAAAGGGAAGTGGGAGAAGGAAACATTAAAGAGGTTAATAGAAGAAGCAGGAGAATGCAGTTCAACAGAAGCCAAAGGAAGAAGCCAAGGAAGGGATGATAAACAGCAAAAAAGGGCTTAGGAACTGAAAAAAAAAATACTGGATTCTGTGTGTTGGAGATAACTAGTAATCATAATAATTAGCATTTATTGAACACTGTTTCACATGCATGATGTCATTTTATCCTCACTGCAATTCTATAAAAAGGGACATTATTATCTCTACTTTACAGATTGAGGAGACGGGCTTATTGAAGGAATCCAGAGCAAGTAGTTAAGGCAGTTAAAACAGATTTTATTCAGGAACTGTTGCCATGGGGAAAAATACCTCAGTATAGAACTAAGCTCAATTCTGGATACAGCAAGGACAAGTGAGAACGTATAGCCAAGGTGGATGATGGTGAGGAGGTAGGCGCATCCTTGCTAAATCAACTTAAGCAGATTATTGTTGAAGGCAAGTCAAGATGATCAGATATTAAGCAAGGGTGGAGAATAAGGAATTTGATCAGATATCAAGAGTATCAGAGATCAAGAGTGGGAGGTCCTCTATCTACAAAAAAGAAACAAACTCATAGACATAGAGAACAGACTTGTGGTTGCCAAGGGGGAGGGGGGAGGGAGAGGGATGGACTGGGAGTTTGGGGTTGGTAGATGCAAACTATTACATTTAGAACGGATAAACAACAAGGTCCTACTGTATAGCACTGGCAACTATATTCAATATCTTGTGATAAACCATAATGGAAAAGAACATAAGAAAAGAATGTATGTATGTGTATAACTTCGTCACTTTGCTGTACAGCAGAGATTGGCATAACAGTGTAAATCAACCATACTTCAAAAAAAAGAAAAGAAAAGAAAAGAAAAGAAAAGAGTGGGAGGTTCTTGCTAAACAGACTTTGCAGGATTCTTGCTTCAAATGGACTAAGCAGGTGAAAGACAAGCTGTAAGAACAAGGCCTAGTCAAAAAGTAAGCTCAGGGCTTCCATGGTGGCCCAGTGGTTGTGAGTCCGCCTGCCGATGCAGGGGACACGGGTTCGTGCCCCAGTCTGGGAAGATCCCACATGCCGCAGAGCAGCTGGGCCCGTGAGCCATGGCCGCTGAGCCTGCGCGTCCGGAGCCCGTGCTCCTCAACGGGAGAGGCCACAACAGTGAGAGGCCCGCGTACCACAAAAGTAAGTTCAGAGGAACCCGTCTAAAGTTTGGTTAAGGAGAATATTTGCCAGGCTCAGTGGTTAACTTTCTTGCTGAAGGGAAATGGTAGAGTAGAAGTTTAATCTCATCTCTATCTGGTCCTAGAACTATCTACATTTTAACCTCAGAATAAAGAGTTTCAGTCAGTGTAAGCAAAAGCCAGCAGTTCCCAAACTTTGTTGCACATTAGAAATAACTAGCGACCGGGACTTCCCTGGTGGTGCAGTGGTTAAGAATCCGCCTGCCAGTGTACGGGACACAGGTTCGATCCCTGGTCTGGGAAGATCCCACATGCCACGGAGCAACTAAGCCCATGCACCACAGCTACTGAGCCTGTGCTCTAGAGCCCGCGAGCCGCAACTACTGAAGCCTGTGCACCTAGAGCCCGTGCTCTGCAACAAGAGAAGCCACGGCAATGAGAAGCCTGTACACCAGAATGAAGAGTAGCCCCCAGCTCGCGGCACCTAGAAAAAACCCGTGAGCAGGAAGGAAGACCCAATGCATCCAAAAATAAATGAATGAATGGAAGAAAGAAAGAAAGAAGGAAAGAAAGAAAGAAAAAAGGAATAACCAGCAACCTTTTCAAAATCTCGATGCCTGAGTCATCACACCCCTACCAATTAAATCAGGATATTTGGTATCAGTATATTTTTTTTAAATCTCCCTAGATGATTCCAATGTTCAAAGTTTGGGACCCCCCTGGGCTAATGAATAAGTAGGCCAAAAGGAAGCAGAAATCAATGTAAATGATGGCTTCAAACAATTTGCTGCAGTAAAGAAGGGAATTAAGTTAGACAAGTTAGGAGTGTTGGGGAAATAGAACTAAAAGAAACAAAATCTTCTAGTCACCCAGAAAACCTCTCCACAGAGGTAGTAGAGAAATAAAACAGTTTTATTATTGAATAAACATTAAACCAGAAGGCGATACACATCACAGGCAATCCGTTATGAGATCATAAAAACAGAAAGCAATTTTAACCTTTATATAAAAGACTAAACAGGTAAAATTCATTATGTACGTATTTTCAAGAAGGCAATCACTTAGTTCTTACATAAGAGGACTTGACAGCATCTTTTGTCATACTTAATTCATCCTAACTTTATCATGAAATTTGGGGAAACCATCCATATTAGCTGATTGACTTTATCCGGTAGGTAAAAAAGCTTTTCATATCTTAATGATGAGAGGGAGTTTTATAAATTAGAGCAAAGTGCCCACTGACATTAGAGTCTGACCCTCACACAGGAATGGGAAATAGGGGTGTTATCTCCCTTGATGTTTGCATCTCAGAATGATGGCTTTCAGGTCCTTGAGGAAACAGTCCTGAGTTGTGAGACTGCCGAGAGGCTTATTTAGTCATTATAAAGATTTATATACATTTGAAAAGGACAGAGAAACAAATTCTCAAACAGAAGGGAAGGGGAGAGTCTGGTCTCCTATTTTCAACAGGCAGAATTAAGCCTCTTGTTTTTAACTTGTATCTGCGGTTACAGGAGATATCAGGATTAAAGAGACTTTCTTTTCTTTTCTATTGTAGTGGAAGAAAAACAATTTTCCCTCTACCCCTCTAGGTTCTTGGCCGAGTCACCCGCCCACCCCCTACCCCCCACCTCCGTATAAAAGAGAGATTAACAGGAGAAAAACAATGACATTGAATAACATGTATTATTTTCTGTCTACATGGGAAATAACCAGGAAAACTGAGTAACTCCTCCAAGTGGCTTAAGCTGTGGCTCTAAATATCATCCTCAGCTAAAGACAAAGAAAAATTGGGGTGGAGGGCACCAACTGTGAGAGGTTATCAGGAAAAACACGGTAAACAAGGATAAGGTTGTTATGCAGATTCAAGTCTCTGCCTTATGCATTGATAAGAATTTCTAGAGATTTGTCCTCCTCTTGCTGGGACTGAGAGGGAGACATCCTTACAAATGGAGATTTCCCTTATAAATGTATGTTTCTTACAAAAGGGTAACTCCTACTTGGTTTTCAGAGTTTTCCCCTTGTCTTCTGTTTCGTAAAAATAACCAGCTCAGAATTAATCCTTATGCCAAAGAGGCATATTTTAGGGTGGCATATTCTGCTCCCCTTTACTATTTTTACATGGAGAAATGTGAAAAAGTTTGTAAGCTGAGGGTAAAAATCTATGCAAAAAGAGGACATTGAATATGCAAGAGAACAGAGGTATTGATGGAGAAAATTTCCAGGGCAGGAGAGAAGTAATGACGTCAAAAATCTAAGTGAACTGGTAAGTTTGGGCCAGGAGGAAGGACACCTCTTTCTCTGAAATGAGAGAGTAAAGATGCAGATATATGATTTTATGGAGGGAGGGAAGTTACCTGTCTTCCTCCTCTGGAAGCTAGTGTTCCTCTGAGGCCAGAGATAGATGGGCTCCAGGCTGAGTAGCTGGAAGTTGTCCTTTGTGGACAGATACTCCAAGATGAAGACAAGAAAAGGAGGGAGGAGAAGCTGAGCCCTGCCCAGATAAGAGATAAAGAGACCATGTATTACTCATTCTCAAAGTCAAGGAGACTTTCCCACTACACATGCACAGAAAAGCTCCTCGGAGATCAAAAGGGAGGGGGCACCACCCCATAGTAGGTGATGTCAACCTACCCATAGGCCTCTTTGCTAGAATCCTTCTTGGCTAAGAGATGCGCACACATATGGGAGGGCCCTGAGATAAACCAAATATGGACTCAGAGCCAGACAAAGCAAGATGATCGGCCCCAGGAAACCCAGAAGAAATACCCCGTATGAGTAATTCAAACTACCACGAGGGCGGGACTCTCTCTCTGAGTCCACCTGTGTGTCTATCCACACATACTCTTTTTCTTCCTAATAAACACTTTACTTGTTTTACTACTTTCCGTCTCTTTGTGGGAATTCATTTCTACAAAGCCGACAGGCCAGGGGCCTTGTCACTGGCCATTGGCCCTCGTGGTCTAGTGGCTAGGATTCAGCACTCTCACTGCCGTGGCCTGACTTCAATCTCTAGCTGGGGAAATGAAATCCTGCTTCAAGCCGCTGCAGGCCGAGGCCACCCAAGAACACTTCCATTAGCATCATCTCCAGGGACCAAGCCCACTTTCAGCAGTAACTGCCCAGTGCTGGCACATTTCAGAAGGATGCAGTTAACAGCAGCATTCCTCCAATCATCCACTGGTGAGGAAGATTATAACAGACAATGCCAATGATTGATTTGAATTTGCTCTGATTCATATTACCAAAATATGCTTCAGGTGTTATCAGAGGCCTTACATTTCCAAGCAATACAGCGTCATATAGCTGACAAAGGGGAACTCTGTAGGATGTGTCAAACCCAAGTAGTTTTTGACAGAGGTCTCTCTATTTTATCTAAGACCTCTTTTATAAATTCGAGAGATCAAACAGAGTTATCTCTAACAAACACAAAGAATAAAATGAGTTAAATGGAACTCAAAGAGGTTTGTTTGTTTGTTTTCCCTGCTGCCATTCCAGGTTTTCATCAAGTGTCAGGTGTCCCACATCCAAGGTCACTTGAATCCTCCTGTTAAATGCTCCATGAAATATTTGTATTTTCATCTATTTAAATAAATTGAAGATGGAAAAGGTAAAATCTTAGATGAGAAGACCAGATTTGTGTAGAATTGTATGATAATATGGACACAGTGAATTGAAGGGCAAAGCCATAGGCCTAACAGGATTCTACAGTGACAGCTTGTAAGCAGGAGAAAAAGCACAGAGTTAAAGATTCTAACTTTGCCCTTTTCAATACTGTTAGCTGGGTGACCTAGGGTAATGCCCTGAGTTAACCCCTTTTTGGTCCTCAGTTTCCTGTTTGTGTAACAAAAGTGTTGTATTTGTTCAATTAATTAAACAAGGAGGCCATCAGACTGGGGTGGCTCTAATAGCACCTACATAAGCAAAACAAAATCTAAGACTGTAAATACATCAAAGTTATGAAATTGAAACCAAAGGACAACCAATCACAAACAGTCAACTAGGTTTAAAGCTATAGCTAATCAATAATTTCCTTACTGTGCTTCTGACTTTTCTCTATAAAAATTTTTCCCCACCTCCTGACAGCAGAGCACTTCTAAACGCTTTAATTTGGCGTTGCCCAATTAAAATTGATTTTTGCTCAAATAAATTCTTAAAATATTAATATGTCTCAGTATATCTTTTATCAGATTTCATGATTTATCCTTCAACTTCTACTGAGAAAGGAACAAGATAAAAAGACTTTAAATGGCAGCGTAAGGAGTTAGGTTTTGGCATGAGAAAAAAAAAACTTCCAAAGTATTGCAGCTGTACTGGAAGAAGCCTTGAAAGTCTTCCTTGGATACTTTTTAAATAGGAAAACTCCCCATGTACGAAACAGTTGTGAACAAAGGTACAAGAAAGAGTCTCATTTGATAATCCTTCTTGACCATGAATATAACTGATTCTACTAAAAATAAGTAAATTAAATGTTCTCCAGAATCTAGCTTCACTGGAATCAGGCAACTGGCAGTTAGAAATACTTGATCCATGCACCGTGGGTGAGCAGCTCCCACTGTGGTCCAAAAGCGACCTGACCACTAGAAAGCTCTGGATTTGTCTCCAGAGCATTAGCATTTTTATTACTTTATTATCCATTCATATCCATATAAAAGTGATTTACTCCCTTGGTATGTGCAATATAATATTAAAGAATTAGCACTGGAACAGCCTCAGGGGTCAATTAACCCAAACCCAGAATTCTAAGCAGTACAGATTAGTTTTTGGAATGTCTCCCAGTAATTAAATCTAGCAATGAAGGTGATTCCACCACTTTCCTTAGTACAATTTTTTTTTCCAACTCTTAACTATCACTGAGCCTAATCTCCTCATGTGTATAAAAATTACTTAGGGATGATTATGAATATTTATATTGTAGGAGACCAGTATAGGCCACCCCAAAATGTGACTGTAGGATTTCAGAATATGCCATCTTGAATATGTCTCTTTGGCGTAAGGATTGGTTTGAGCTGATTATTTTGAGAAACACCAGACATGGGAGAAGTTTGAAAAGAGTAGAAGTTACCCTTTTGAAAGGGAAATCTGCATTTATAAAGGAAATCTCCATCTGTAAGAGTTTCTCCCTCTATATGGGGAAGAGAAGGGTGACTCCAAATCACAAGAGAATCTTAACAATGGAGAAGGTCCAATTTAAATCTGCATAACAAATCTTACCCTTGTTTACCTAGCTTTCCTGGGTCACCTTCCTATAACCTGCTTCTTCCACACCCTTCTTTTGCTTTAGCTGAAGATTATGTATTTTTTCCAGAGGCATAGGACTTTATTTTTTACAATTCAGCAAGCATTATGTGAGCATTGTCAGAGAGTAAGAAATTTTTCCTCCACCCTTCTAGGTTCTTCCTACTGGTCTAAGAACTAAATTTACATGGGAAGTTGTTAGGAAGAATTTAATAATTGTATTCTCCATTGATCAGAGTATCTAGAGATTTGGTCATCCTCCTTTTCCTGGTTCAGTGAGGGAGACACTCTTACAAATGGAGATTTCCCTTATAAATCTAAATGTTCCTTACAAAAGGTAACTCCTACTTGGTTTGCAGAGTTTTATTCCCACCCCCCCACCCATATCTGCTGTGTCTCAGAGAAAAACCGACTAAAAATAATATATCAAAGAGACATATTTTGGGGTGGCAAATTCTGCTCCTCTACAGCATCAACAGCATCAGCTTCATTCCCTTGCCCCCCTCCCCCGTGTTCTTCAGGGGTGATACAGAGGGCCCTGATGGATTGATTGCCTGCGCATCCATCTTACTAGAATTCAGGCAGCTGAAGCAGAATTACCTTTTAATCTCCTAGCTTCCCTTCTGGCCAGGCTGCCACTCAGAAGATGTACCAATCAGGCCTACCTGAGGTTACTAGTAGGAGAAAGAGACACATCATGCCCAGGAATGGTCAGGGAAGAATCCTGAATTTTCAAAAGTTTTATATATTTCTCCTCCCCTTTCTCCTTATTATTACCCAGGAGGAAGCCAAAGGAGATCGACCCCCTCTGGTGTTCAAAAAGGAAACAATAGGCCCAAAATGGAGTCACTTGTGCTAAGCGTCACATCAGCAAACCCAAACTTAATACCTAACCTAATTGCAGTTTCAGCTTCTCCCAGGAATGGAATTTTAAACCAATCAGTCTGAAATTTTCTCATCAACACTAGTGAGGTAATCTGCAAGATAGACCCTTGTCCTTCCCCCAAAGGAAGTTGACCCTGCTTGAAACAATCCTTTCTTTTGTTTATGACTTCCTTGTCCCACCCCCTTCTGCCTATAAAAATTTTCCATTTTGTACAACTCCTCAGAGTGCCTTTCTACTTGCTACATTGGATGCTACACCATTCATGAATTATTTAATAAATCCAATTAGATCTTTAAATTTACTCAGTTAAATTTTTTTTTTTAACAGATCTTGTAGCAGTGGTGGGATATGAAATGAACTTCTATTGACATTCAGGGACAATGAGAAACTCAGGCATGGTACACTGCAAACACTTTGAGTTCACTCTCTTTCTCACCATTTCTGAGGGCTGTGGTTAAGTAAGTTTCTCTTGGTTCTGAGCTCTACTCTCTTTTGTTGAGTTCATGATCTAATTGACTTTCCTTTACACAGAAGTTCAGCTTGAGCTGGTAGATGATTCTGCCTGGAACCCAAATGAACTGACAGATGGTTCTGCCTGAAGCCTAGCCTCTAGCCTTTCAGACTCCAATTCCCAGGTATTTTAGTGGAAAACCAGATTCCACATCAGGAACTGCTGGTGATTTAGTCTGCAGATCCCCATTTATTTGAAATCCTTCCCCATTTGGGAATTGTTGGTAGCAGCTGTAGTCCTCCATTTATTTAGAATCAGTCTGCAGTCTACATTTTTTTGAGGTCTGCTGATTCAATTCTTTCCCCAGCCCCTAGTTCATTGGTTACTGCCAATATTAAGGTGCACATGTTTGTTTGTCTTGTTTTTTGTAGATAAAGGCTAATTGCTCATGGGAATCTAAGAAGCCAAAAAGACACATATTGGTGGGTACAGATTGAGCATCTAAGAGCTGTTAGGGTGCTTTCCACCAAACCCAAGGTCTCCCATGTAAGGATAAGTTGGTCATGGAATGGCTTAGTTTGACACTAGGTTACTTGCCAACCTCAAGAAAATTTCTGTGCAATGAGGTACACTGTAAACACATGATATCCAACCCAGTAGCACATTCCCTTTAGGTATTAATTGGAGGTGAGAGACCCAAAGGCTTAGCTACAAAATAAATAATAACACAATGATATCCTTAGAATCCAAAGAGTTAAGTGCACCACCTTCTGTGAGAACTATGGTCCCCAAAACTATAATATCTATAAAATGGACAAAATCTTATTAAGGACAACCTAGAACTTTGTGTCCTGAGAAATTACAATGGCTGTTATGAGAAGCATTCCAATTAGATAAAATCATTTAAGAAGTGCACTTGAAAGCAAGGGCTTCCAAATCAAATAGAATGAGACACTTATTTCAGTTGGCATGCAGAAGGCTCTAAGAGGTTCAAAATTCCAAAATAGCTTCATTGAAAGATTTGGTGCAAAGATTAAAGAAAAATTAAAGGTTCCTAAAACAAAAGACTATAAGATTGATGTAACTCTTACTGCTCTCCTCTATCCTTTAAGTACTCATTCTAGTAATTTTCTCTGAAGTGCCTTTCCACTCTGATGAGACTATCAAACAGTTATTAATACCACCAGAAATATTTACTGTTTGTCCCTATTGAAACCTGGCAAGATATTTGAAAGAATTTAATAACTGTATGATTAGAAATTTGGCCAAATTTGAAGCTGATATTCAGAGCCCGATAGGAATTATTTTTTGGCCTTCTTTAACCTAATGTATCCAGAGAGAAAGAAAAACATTCCAACACAGGTGGATAGGTGTTATAATTCCTTTGATATCATTTAGGTGGTAACCCAATTCTTTGAGGAATTAAAAACAACTGTTCTTGTTTTACAAAGATAATCTTTACAAGACCAGCGATGTGGCTCCAGAAACAATTCAAAGTCCACCAATCCTTTTTATCAATTCTCAAACTACCCTGTGTCACCAGGGAAGTCTTTTTTCTTTTTTTTTTTTAACCAATCCACTTTTAAATTTTTAAATTCTTGACATTACATAACTAAACTGAAATGTATTAACATTCCACTCTTACATTTCTTATCGACAAACAGAAATAAAATTCATGACCCAAAAACCCAAAACAAAACTAAAAACAGGGAAAAGCTTATAAAACTAAATATGGATCCCAGCATTAACAGCTGAACAGAGAATGTGATTTTTAAATTCTTAGCAGATGATAAAGTTGTGTAGAAACTGAACACTTACAAATTTATCTCAGAAGGCTTGTCCTTGTGTCTTTCAGATGTAAATATTCTACCTGGTCCTCTCCAGGAATTCTTATCTAGGTCATCTCTTTGAAATGCAAGCTTCAGGGAGGCAATTCCTATCGAAAGGGAGAAAGGTCATTTGAAACTAAGGCAAATGAAAATCCTAAGCATCATTAGCCGTCTGAGTAGGTAACCTTAACATACTTCATCTACCAGAAAAATAACTTAGATCAAACTTCTTTTATAACTAGTGAGTTTTATATTATAATACCTGATTCATGGTAGTAATTTTAAAACAAGTTATAAGGTCTCTGTTTGTTTCTATCAGTATGTGTGTGTCTCTATATGTATGTTGTATGGTATTTTTCTACCTCTGGATGGTATTGCCAAAATTAATTTTTAAAAGAGCTCTATTTAATTGGTCTAAAGAAAATTAAGCACTTGTATGAGTTATGTACACATAAAATTCTTAAAAATGTAAAAAAAAAAAAACCCAAAG
The DNA here is from genome assembly GCF_039906515.1 of Pseudorca crassidens. Taxonomy (NCBI): domain Eukaryota; kingdom Metazoa; phylum Chordata; class Mammalia; order Artiodactyla; family Delphinidae; genus Pseudorca; species Pseudorca crassidens. The sequence continues at coordinate 31,977,875 of NC_090317.1, forward strand.
GCTTTTCAGGTTCACATGATTTGAGATAATAAAAACTAGTTTGCTTGTTGGTTTAATTAAAATAGGTATGTCTTTAGAGTTATCAACATTAAAAATAATGTAGACATACAACTTTTATTCTACCTAGGCTTACTAAAGGTCAAATAAGTTCATGTTATTTCTTACAAAATTTTTCAGCAAGAAAAATAGCTTGAGATGTGGCTATGTCTAATGTCTCATGAAGTTTTGCGGGTAATCTAAACATAATTCATAAGAACAATAGAGGGAAGTAGTATAAAAAGGTTTTAGGTAAAATTTTTAAATAGTTTCCCCAAATCTTTTTGGTAACCTGCAAACTTTTTTGCTAACTTAAATGATAAGCTAAGTTAAATTCATTAAATATCCAGATCATTTCCAAGTAAGACAAAATACTGAAACATTAATTACTAAACACAGGTTTATTCAGTTTGGGCTTCTTTTTACAAACTAAAAGATATTTGGGTTTATTAGGAAACATGTTTTATGCCACACTAAAAGATTATACTATTTAAAAAGGCATATGTTTCTAGAAATTATAAAATATATTTATAAGTTTGCCAAGCCATGGTATGCTAATGTAAGAGACAGTTCACAATTGCTTACTTTTTTATTCTCACTAAAAATTAAGGTTTTTAAGGATTAAAATTTTCAATATATAAAGCTGCTAGAAATAATAATGCAAATATCTCTGTCTGCAAAGAAAGTAGGATGTGTGTTTTCAGTAAAATAAGGTATGAGGAATGAAGATACATATCTGTTGACAAAAAAGAGGAAAAACATAGGATAAAAACTTAATGTAAAAAAGAAAGTTATAAATAGTATGTGGAAAGGAATCTTTGGGAAAAAATTTTAATGTATTGTCAAGCTGGCTAAGATTAGAATGAATTTAATTAATTTAAATGAATTCTAATATCAAAAGCAAAATTAGAATTTAGTCCTCTCTGTTAAAAGAACAGTTTTTAAAAAACTATTGGTCTGCTCTTGATAAGAGATTGTAAAAGGTTTTTCTTTACCTTTTAAGTCTTCTGGCTAGAAAGCAAAAAATGTTGTGTTTTGTCAAAATAATTTCTTGTGCTTCATGTTGTCTTAGTCAGGTCTTTGATTACTTAAGAAAACAACCTTCTCAATATTAAAAGAGCTGTTTTGCTCACAATTATGTAACCTTTGGTATTTGCCTTTAAAATATTTATCAATTTGTTTAAATACATAACTAAGTATTATTTTCATAATCTGTGATCCTTTTTAGTCAAGTGTCCAGACCTTTTGGATAGTTTTGACAAACTTCCCCAAAGTAAATTCTAAATGAAGAATTTTTGACCTGGCAGTAACTTTGGAATTTTCCAGAGGGTCCCTAGAATATCTCAAAATATTTGTTCTCTCTTCTTATAAAAAGGGAGATCAACACTAGTGAGATAATCTTCATGATAGCTCACTGGCCTTCCCCCAAAGGAAGGTGACCCTGCCTGAAATAATCCTTTCTTTTGTTTGTGACTTCTTTGTAGCAACCCCTCCTGCCTATAAAAACCTTCCATTTTGTACAACTCCTTGGAGAACCTTTCTACTTGCTAGATGGGATGTTGCCTGATTCATGAATCACTTAATAAAGCAAACTAGACCTTCAAGTTTATGCAGCTGAATTTTGTTTTCTAACACAGGAAATAGCCATATTCAGTGACCAAACTGTCTTACTAAAGTATGTCAGCCAGGAAGAGATAAGGTAGGGTCAAATAATTTTTAGATGATTTAAAAAAATCTATTCCACATCTCAGTGATGTCAGCATCTGAAGATGATAAGGGACATGAATGCCCATCAAATACCATGATCATCAGTCCATTTTTATGTGGCCTTCATGACAAAAGGTAAACAATTGTCAGACTGTAGATGATTTTGAAAGCAGAACATGGTGGAGTTTTGATTCAAGGGTCATAATTGGGTAGCCAGAGTTATCTGAGCAGACAGGAACAGCAACACAATGAGTTGAAAAAGTGTTGACAGTCATGAATTACCAGAGATAGCCTTAAGAGAGGGATCAAACAGTCCAGTAGTCAAGCTACCAGAGGAAGACAGGAGCACTCGCTGTTGCAACGTGTCTTCCCACTGTGAGTCAAATGGGTCTACTTTTGGCAAGAGTTGCAAGTTTGGCTTGAAGTGGTAATTTCTGCACCAGAAACATATAGTCCTTTTTGCCCCATTTACAAAAGTGTATGTGTTGCCATGTCCAGTATGATGATAGACAGGTAGTGATGATGGCCACCAAGCAGGCATGATTAAAAGCTTGATTCCAGTTGGTCTCATCAAAGAATTGGCCCTTACTGTAGACATCTACATGAATGACTCAGTCTGTCTGACTGCCAGCTGAGATCTGTTTCCACACTTCATGACTCCAAAGAGGGGTGCATTTAATCTGCCAGTCTGTAGTCTTCCAAGTGGCAGACCAGATACCTAGGACATTGACAACATCCCAAGTGTTAGCAAAAATGTGAAGAGATTTATCAAGGAGAGCACTGGCCAGGGCTATTAAGACTGTCTTGAGTTTAGCCCACTGGCACTAAGCCTGAACATCAGTAGTGGCCCTATAGACATAATGAAGTTTTAATTTAATTGAATTTCAGAAAGTCAGGCCTAGAGATTTAGAACATCTGTGAATCAAGGGCCGCATTGAGGCAGCAACATTGCTTCATGAAGGCAGTAGTGTTGAAGATAATAATTCCTCCAAAGGTGTAACTGCCTCTTTTTGATATAAAACCAAAATGCTGTTCCAGCCAGTCCACCTGTGCTCTTGACTATTCCATTTCCATTGGATTTGAGGCTTGTTGTGTTCTTTCCTTGTTAATAAGCTGGGACAAATTTTTATCTGCTTAATGGCTATTTCTCTTCATTTTCTGTGAATTGTCTTTTCAGTTGTTCATACCTGTATTGCTTTGTTGAAGTTTCTTTTTCTTTTTTTTTTTCCCAATGAAGATGATATTTAAGCCCAAATTTTAATCTACCTCTTTTCCTTGGGTGTCTCTCATGTATATATGAGATATATGTGTTAATAAACATTTTCTCTGCTTAATCTGTCTTGTTTCAGAGGCCTCATCTGAGAATTTAGAACAGTAGAGGGAAAATTATTTTTTCCTCCCCTACAATATGCATAGAAGTGTTATTGGAGATTAATTGTCTCTGTGCTTCTACCAGACTCCCAGGAGAAACTATGACCTACACAGAGATTATTATTTTTGGTTATGAGGCTCAGGTAAGAACCCTCCATCCTGCACAGCAGATAAAACATTTTTATCAGGAAAAAACTGCTTATAGCCCAGTTTTAGCCTATGTGTGAATGTATACATGCTAATGACCAATAAAAGGGAATATTCACTATGGAAATAAACACAGATATTTCAACCAGATTGAGAAGAAAGAAATCAAGGGTAACAAAGGAATAGCCCAGTTTTTATAGGTCGTGGAGGACCAGAGGACCTAAAATGTAGAAAGACGTGGACTGGTGGCTAGGAGACAGTCTTTAACTACCCTGCTCTTTGAACATTTTTTATCTAGTGTGAAATATACTTTCCCCAAAGCTAATACTATGCTGTCATAAGTGCTTGGTACTGCTGAGGAGGACTCTCTGCAGAGTTGAAGGGAGAAAGTCTCTCAAAGAAAGAGGAATCAGAATTAGATTGAAATGGTCAACTAGGAGAGTCACAGGATCATAGAATTGTGAAGGGACCAAAGAAAATAGGCCAAAATTCTCATCCAATGCAGAACTCCCCCTAATAACACCTGGGCCTGTTGAAGATTTAGTTTCTGCTTGAATACTTCTAGTGATTAGAAGTCCTCTGGAAAAGGAAAATGTGAGAATAGTCTTCCTTTGGTTGAGCAGGAACCTGCCTTCTATAAATGCTATACATTGACTTTACTTCCACCCACAGAAGCTACAGAAGATATACATGTAACCCCACATTCATGAAAGCTGTTTGAATATTTGAAGATATACTTATTTGCCTTGAAGTGATAATGTAAGAATTAAGTTTATAATCTATGTAAAACACTGCAACATGCATATACAGAGCTGAACGTGTTGCTCTAGATATATTTTGAAGAGTACAGTCCACAATAGACTATTAACCCTCCCTTTTGATAGACTTCTATTTTCTATTAATGTAGCCTAAAATTGCCCTGCTGCCACACACCATGTCACACTGATGGTGCATACCAAATGAAATCTGGTGTTTCTCATATAACCTTACTATTAATCCTGAAGGACCCCATCCTCTCCTTGATACCTATTTCCTTGACCTTTAATGAAACACGTTATAGACAATGTTGGATTTTACCTGAGCCCTAGGCACCTGGAAAACAGAGGTTAAAGGAACCTTCCACTCTTTTGTGTCCTGAAAAACAGCTTATTGCAAAAAATTGTCCTTCCTCATATGACTTAGATAAGACACACAAATGGCCCCCTAGTTTATCTATGGCAAGGCCAGACACAGATCCTCCAAAGTCCTATTCTTTACCTCATAAATGATTAGATGAAATGCTTGTCACCACTGATATTTAGGAAAAAATGCTTGTTAACCAAACTTTGGTTAAGATTCTGTCCTTCCCATAGGCCCCTGAAATCTGGCTTAGCCTCAGTGTGATACAGTATACAGCAACTCGGCCCCTCCTAGAAAACAGGCTGGCCTCTGGCTAAAACTTTATCCAATTTAGTATCTGATTATGCCTTTTTAACCCACTTCTGTAGGTTACCACTTCTGTGGTTCTTTCCAGCCTTGTTTACTCCTCTTCGTAAAAGAAAATTTTTTTACCCAACCCTTGAGATGCTTTGCAGATCTTATGGTCATAGTGTTCTCCCTATTATGATTGTTCCCATTCCCCTATTGCAATAGTCCCTTATCCACCCTTTGCAGTAAACCTTTTGAATAAAATCTCTCCTTACTGTCAGGATTTTTAAAAATTTGACATCATATATATCCTTACTGAATTCCACCTTGTTAATTTTAGCCCATCATTATGGCCCGTCCAGAACCTTTTGAATCTTAGTTGTTACCTAGCATCTTAAATTTTATGTCACCTGCAAATTTAATGTGTTCCTTCCATATGTTCCCTCAACGTACTGATAAAAGTGTTAAATAGGACTATCAAGGTCAGAGCTCTTCAGCGGAATACACTCCTTCAATTTGACACCCAACCTCTTAGGATATAGTAACCCAACCATCTCCAGATATTCTCAACAATGCTGTTTCCCAGTTCACTTTTTTTCCCCATAAAGACACCATGAGTCATACTGCCAAATATCATGTTTGATATATCCAGACATAATCCTTATGTATTATGTCTGTATATCCCTTGATCTAATAGTTTTTGTTACTATTCTTTTAAAGGGACTCAGAATCTTCTCTAACTCTAAATGGGAAAAGAAGAGCATTAGACAGATCTCTCTCTCTTTCTCTCTCCTTCTCTCATCCTGTTTCTTTCTCTTTCAAGGAAAAAGGAACCAAGATTTGAAATTTTGTGTGCCAAAATAATCTTACTGATATAGGCCAATTCACAAACTACCTAGAATATCTCTGCTATTCAGGAAAATTGAATTGTTTAGTGTCTTTGCTCTCGGGGTTCAGGGCTGATTCAGTCTAATGGTTGGAATTTTACTTTCAAAATCAATACTGTAAAACAAGGAATGTTACTCACCATCCAGTTCTACAAGGATTAAGTCATTAGCCACTGCAGTCACTGACCAACAGTGCACCCTGAGAGGAGTCTGAGATGGGAAACAGGGTGAGGCACTCTGTGCTTTGGAAAAACAGGCCCCTTAGATAGATGTATATCTTAGGAAGAATTTTAATGAACCCAGAGTTTGGCATCTTTCTATACATAGAAAAGCACTAAAATCATTAAGATATTTGTTCCTTGTGACTAGCAGTAATCTTTTACCAGGACGTATGCTTGACTGCACATATTCCCTAGCCCCAAATCATATATATATTGGCTTCTCCCCTACCTCTGTGGAGCAGTTCCCTCAGAGCTACTGAGAGGCTTTTTCCTGGGCTATAGTCCTCAGTAAGGTCCCTGAATAAAACTGAAATGCATAACTCTTATGTTGTGTGTTTTTCTTTACCATATATTTGTTTAGTGTTTTGCTAGTTTCTGATATTTGTCTTGAGAGATTCTAGCAAAAACAGGCTGCCTTTAGCCTGTCTTATATTCTCTCATTGAACAAATATGGTTTGAAGTCCATGCCATGGTGGACTGTGTTGATGCTTTGAGAAAATGTTTGCTTTCAATCAAACAAATATTTGCATAGGTTTTCCTGTCTCCATTCTCATCTTCTTGATATATGCTCATGAATGAACACCTGAAAGGGGAATACAGGAATTATATCTTCTGAGTAATGTAAACAAATATCAGCTGACAAGAACTAAATCCTCACCAGAACTACATATAATTTAACAGATAAAGTATATAAATAGTAAACACATATGAATATACTCACTCAAACAATAAAACAAATTAGAAATGTAGACTGCAAGGGTAAGGTGATGAAATTTTCTTCAAGGACCTTCCCCTCCTTAGGATGACTCTTGAAAGTCTAATGGGCTGAAGAAGAGGCCAACCCTTTTGACTTTATAATTCAGTTCACATATCATCTAGCCCTTGGAGCTATAAACAAACACTTCTGAAATTAAGTCTCTCAGGAGATATTCAAGAGACAACCACAGGTGTATGTATTTTTCTCTCAAGGAGATAAGAGAAGGTTTCATTGTTCTGTCTTCTACTTCAGGGTATAAATTTATGAGAAAGTATGTCCAGCCTTTGTAAATTGATCCGAGTGCTGTGCTACCTTACATGCATGTGAATGTGATAATGCTCATGCAGTATTAAATTGTGTTCTCTCTTCTCTATTCATGCAGAAGGGTCTACTGCTGGCAGAATTTTAAAATTTCCCCATCAAAATATCACTAGGATCTCTAATCCCTCCTTACTAGAGCATCAATATAAAGGCTTTTCTTATTTTGACTACAGTAGTCCTGAATTTCCACATTACTCCCAATTCACCTCCTTATTTTATAATTTTGGTTCTATGGCCAGTGGCAGAGGAAAATCATTTTCCCTCTTCCCTTCTAGGGTCTTGCCTGAGACCTCCCTGTAATAAAAGACAGATTAACAGGAGAAAAATAAACAGAAGTTTAATAACATGTATGCCTACTGTAAACAAGGGAGAGACCCAGGAATACCGAGTAACTCCCCTAAATGACACAAGCCACCACCTTAAATAACATCTCCAGCTAAAGACAAAAGAAGTTGGGTGGAGGGTGTGGGGATGGGGGGGAACCAGTTGTGAAAGGTGACCAGGAAAAGCACAGTAAACAAGGGTAAGGTTGTTGTGCAAATTTCAGTCCTTGCCTGCTCCACTGATAAGTTTCTAAAAATTTAGAACCATCCTTTTCCTATACAGAGAGGGACAGCCTTACAAATGGAGATGTCCCCTATAAATGTAAATTTTCTTACAAAAGAGTAAATTCTACTCAGTTACAGAGCATCTCTGCTGCTTCTTAAAAATAACCAGTTTAAAATAATCTTTATGCCAAAGAGGCATATTTTGGGGTGGCAAATTCTGCACCCCTTAAGGCCCCAATTCCTATGTTCACATCAGTTATAAGCGGATCTTAATAATTCATGGTACTATGGCAAAGTATTTGCAAACTATCTATACTTAAATTCACCCCACACACATGTACACATACACACACACAAAGACTGTTTGCCTAAAATACAGTTAAACTGTTATCAGTTCCTATTTGCAAGGAAACATTTTTTAAAGTGATATTACTATGCATTCAAGTTTTCAGATGGATTAAAAATAACAGATTCAGAGGGACCTTCAAGACAGAGGAAGAGTAAGACGTGGGGGTCACCTTCCTCCCTACAGATACATCAGAAATACATCTACATGTGGAACAGCTCCTACAGAACACCTACTGAACACTGGCAGAAGACCTCAGACTTCCCCAAAGGGAAGAAACTCCCCACGTACCTGGGTAGGGCAAAAGAAAAAAGAAAAAACAGAGACAAAAGGAGAGGGATGGGATCTGCACCACTGGGAGGGAGCCATGAAGGAGGAAACGTTTCCACACACTAGGAAGCCCCCTCATTGGTGGAGACGGGGTGGGGTGGTGGGGGGGAGGAAGCTTCGGAGCCACAGAGGAGAGAACAGCAACAAGGGTGAGAAAGGCAAAGCGGAGAGATTACCGCACAGAGGATCAATGCCGACCTGCACTCACCAGCCTGAGAGGCTTGTCTGCTCACCTGCTGGGGCGGGTGTGGGTGGGGAGCTGAGGCTCAGGCTTTGGAGGTCAGATCCCAGGTAGAGGACTGGGGATGGCTACGTGAACACAGCCTGAAGGGGGCTAGTGCGCCACAGCTAGCCAGGAGGGAGTCCAGGAAAAAGTCTGGAACTGCCTAAGAGGCAAGAGACCAGTGTTTCGGGGTGCACAAGGAGACGGGACTCAGAGCACCGCCTAAACGAGCTCCAGAGACAGGCGCAAGCCGCAGCTATCAGCACAGACACCAGAGACGGGCCTGGGACGCTAAGGCCACTGCTGCCGCCACCAGGAAGCCAGTGTGCAAGCACAGGTCACTATCCACACCTGCCCTCCCGGGAGCCTGTGCAGCCCGCCACTACCAGGGTCCCGGGATCCAGGGACAACTTCCCAGGTCGAACGCATGGCGCGCCTCAGGCTGGTGCAACGTCATGCTGGCCTCTGCCGCCGCAGGCTCGCCCCGCATCCGTACCTCTCCCTCCCCCTGGCCTGAGCGAGTCAGAGCCCCCAAATCAGCTGCTCCTTTAACCCCGTCCTGTCTGAGCGAAGAACGGATGCCCTCAGGCGACCTACACACAGAGGCGGGGCCAAATCCAAAGCTGAACCCCAGGACCAGAGCGAACAAAGAAGAGAAAGGGAAATCTCTCCCAGCAGCCTCAGGAGCAGTGGATTAAGTCTCTACAATCAACTTGATGTACCCTGCATCTGTGGAACACCTGAATAGACAGTAAATCATCCCAAAATTGAGGCAGTGGAGTTTGGGAGCAACTGTAGACTTGGGGTTTGCTGTATGCAACTGACTGTTTTCTGGTTCTATGTTTATCTTACTTTAGTATTTAGAGTTTATTATCACTGGTAGATTTGTTAATTGATTTGGTTGCTCTCTTCCTTTTTTTTCCCATATATATAGATATATATATTTTTTTTTTCCTTTTTCTCTTATTGTGAGTGTGTATGTGTATGCTTCTCTGTGTGATTTTGTCGGTATAGCTTTACTTTTACCATTTCTCTTGGGATTCTGTTTGTCCGTTTGTTTGGTATAGTTTTTAGCACTTATTATGATCGGTGGATTTGTTTTCTGGTTTGGTTGCTCTCTCCTTTCTTTCGTTTTTTTTATTACTTTTTTATTTTTAATAATTAAATTTTTTATTTTAATAACTGTTTTATTTTATTTTTTCTTTCTTTTTTTTTCTCCCTTTTCATCTGAGCTCTGTGGCTGACAGAGTCTTGGTGCTCTGGCCGGGTGTCAGGCCTGAGCCTCTGAGGTGGGAGAGCTGAGTTCAGGACATTCATCCACCAGAAACCTCCAGGCCCCATGTAACATCGAATGGCAAAAGTTCTCCCAGAGATTTCCATCTCAATGCTAAGACCCAGCTCCACTTAATGACCAGCAAGCTACAGTGCTATGCCAAACAACTAGCAAGAAGGAACACAGCCCCACCCATTAGCAGAGAGGCTGCCTAAAATCATAATAAGTTCACAGACATGCCAAAACACACCACTGGACATGGTCCTGCCCAACAGAAAGACAAGATCCAGCCTCATCCAGCAGAACACAGGCACAAGTCCCCTCCACCAGGAAGCCTACACAACCTACTGAACCAACTTTACCCATGGGGGGCAGACACCAAAAACAACAGGAACTATAAACCTGCAGCCTGCAAAAAGGAGACCCCAAACACAGTAAGTTAAGCAAAATGAGAAGACAGAGAAATACACAGCAGATGAAGGAGCAAGGTAAAAACCAACCAGACCAAACAAATGAAGAGGAAATAGACAGTCTACGTGAAAAACAATTCAGAGTAATGAGAGTAAAGATGATCCAAATTCTTAGAAAAACAATGGAGAAAATACAAGAAACGTTTAACAAGGACCTGGAAGAACTAAAGAGCAAATAAACAGTGACGAACAACACAATAAATGAAATTTAAAATTCTCTAGAAAGAATCAATAGCAGAATAACTGAGGCAGAAGAATGGATAAGTGACCTGGAAGATAAAATAGTGGAAATAACTACCACAGAGCAGAATAAAGAAAAAAGAATGAAAAGAATTGAGGACATTCTCAGAGACCTCTGGGACAGCATTAAACACACCAATATTCGAATTATATGGGCCCAGAAGAAGAAGAGGAAAAAAAAGGGACTGAGAAAGTATTTGAAGAGATTAGAGTTGAAAACTTCCCTAATATGGGAAAGGAAATAGTCAACCAAGTCCAGGAAGCACAGAGAGTCTCATACAGGATAAATCCAAGGAGAAACACAAGACAAATATTAACCAAACTATCAAAAATTAAGTACAAAGAAAAAATATTAAAAGCAGCAAGGGAAAAGCAACAAATAACATACAAGAGAATCCCCATAAGGTTAACAGCTAAGGTTTCAGCAGAAACACTGCAAGAAAGAAGGAAGCGGCAGGACATATTTAAAGTGACGAAAGGGAAAAACCTACAACCATATTACTCTACCTAGCAAGGATCTCATTCAGGTTTGACGGAAAAATTAAAACCTTTACAAGCAAGCAAAAGTTAAGAGAATTCAGCACCAACAAACCAGCTTTACAGCAAATGCTAAAGGAACTTCTCTAGGCAGGAAACACAAGAGAAGTAAAAGACCTACAATAACAAACACAAAACAATTAAGAAAATGGTAATAGGAACATACATATCAATAACTACCTTAAATATAAATGGATTAAATGCTCCAACCAAAAGACATAGACCTGCTGAATGGATACAAAAACAAGACCCATATATATGCTGTCTACAAGAGATCCACTTCAGACGTAGGGACACATACAGACTGAAAGTGAGGGGATGGAAAAATATATTCCATGCAAATGGAAAATAAAAGAAAACTGGAGTAACAATTCTCATATCAGACAAAATAGACTTTAAAATAAAGACTAATACAAGAGACAAAGAAGGACACTGTATAATGATCAAGGGGTCAATCCAAGAAGAAGATATAACAATTGTAAATATTTATGCACCCAACATAGGAGCACCTCAATATATAAGACAAATGCTAACAGCCATAAAAGGGGAAATCAACAGTAACACAATCATAGTAGGGGATTTTAACACCCCACTTTGACAAATTGACAGTCATCCAAAATGAAAATAAATAAGGAAAGCTTTAAATGACACATTAAACAAAATGGACTAAATCAACACTTATAGGATATTCCATCAAAAAAAAAACCAAAAAAAACCAGAATACACTTTCTTCTTAAGTGCTCATGGAACATTCTCCAGAACAGATCATATCATGGGTCACAAATCAAGCCTTGGTAAATTTAAGAAAATTGAAATTGTGGGAAGTATCTTTTTGGACCACAAGGCTATGAGACTAGATATCAATTACAGGAAAAAATATGTAAAAAATACAAACATATGGAGGCTAAACAATACACTACTAAATAACCAAGAGATCACTGAAGAAATCAAAGAGGAAATCAAAAAATACCTAGAAACAAATGACAATGAAAATGCAATGACCCAAAACCTATGGGATGCAGCAGAAGCAGTTCTAAGAGGGAAGTTTATAGCAATACAATCCTACCTCAAGAAACAAGAAAAATCTCAAATAACCTAACCTTACACCTAAAGCAATTAGAGAAAGAAGAACAAAAAAACCCCAAAGTTAGCAAAAGGAAAAAAAATCATAAAGATCAGATCAGAAATAAATGAAAAAGAAATGAAGGAAATGATAGCAAAGATCAATAAAACTAAAAGCTGGTCCTTTGAGAAGATAAACAAAATAGATAAACCACTAGCCCGACACATCAAGAAAAAAAGGGAAAAAAGTCATATCAATAGAATTAGAAATGAAAAAGGAGAAGTAACAACTGACACTGCAGAAATACAAAGGATCATGAGAGATTACTACAAACTATATGCCAATAAAATGGACAACCTGGAAGAAATGGATAAATTCTTAGAAAAGCACAACCTTCCGAGACTGAACCAGGAAGAAATAGAAAATGTAAACAGACCAATTACAAGCACTGAAATTGAAACTGTGATTAAAATTCTTCCAACAAAGAAAAGCCCAGAACCAGATAGCTTCACAGGCAACTTCTATCAAATATTTAGAGAAGACTTAACACCTATCCTTCTCAAACTCTTCCAAAATATAGCAGAGGGAGGAACACTCCCAAACTCACAATACGAGGCCAGCATCACCCTAATACCAAAACCAGACAAACATGTCACAAAGAAAGAAAACTACAGGCCAATATCACTGATGAACATAGATGCAAATATCCTCAACAAAATACTAGCAAACAGAATCCACCAGCACATTAAAAGGATCATACACCATGATCAAGTGGGGTTACCCCAGGTATGCAAGGATTCCTCAATATACACAAATCAATCAGTGTGATACACCATATTAACAAACTGAAGGATTAAAAACCATATGATCATCTCAATAGATACAGAAAAAGCTTTTGACAAAATTCAACTCCATTTATGATTAAAACTCTCCAGAAAGTAGGCAGAGAGGGAAATTATCTCAACATAATAAAGGCCATATATGAAAAATCCACAGCCAACACCATTTTCAATGGTGAAAAACTGAAACCATTTCCACTAAGATCAAGAACAAGACAAGGTTGCCCACTCTCACCACTATTATTCAACATAGTTTTGGAAGTTTTAGCCACAGAAATCAGACAAAAAATGAAATAAAAGGAATCCAAATTGGAAAAGAAGTGAAACTGTCACTGTTTCAAGATGACATGATACTATACATAGAGAATCCTAAAGATGCTACCAGAAAACTACTACAGCTAATCAATAAATTTGATAAAGTAGCAGGATACAAAATTATACACAGAAATCTCTTGCATTCCTATATAGTAATGATGAAAAATCTGAAAGAAAAATTAAGGAAACACTCCCATTTACCACTGCAACAAAAAGAATAAAATACCTAGGAATCAACCTACCTAAGGAGACAAAAGACCTGTAGGCAGAAAACTGGAAGACACTGATGAAAGAAATTAAAGATGATGCCAACAGATGGAGAGATATACCATGTTCTTGGATTGGAAGCATCAACATTGTGAAAATGACTCTACTACCCAAAGCAATCTACAGATTTAATGCAATCCCTATCATACTACCAGTGGCATTTTTCATACAAGTAGAGCAAAAAATTTCACAGTTTGTATGGAAACACAAAAGACCCTGAAGAGCCAAAACAATCTTGAGAAAGAAAAACGGAGCTGGAGGAATCAGGCTCCCTGACTTCAGACTATACTACCAAGCTACAGTCATCAAGACAGTATGGTACTGGCACAAAAACAGAAATATAGATAAATGGAACAGGATAGAAAACCACAGATAAACCCATGCATGTATGGTCACCTAATCTTTGATAAAGAGGCCAAGAATACACAATGGAGAAAAGACAGCCTCTTCAATAAGTGGTGCTGGGAAAACTGGAAAGCTACATGTAAAAGAATGAAATTAGAACACTCCCTAACACCATACACAAAAATAAACTCAAAGTGGGTTAAAGACCTAAATGTAAGGCCAGAAACTATCAAACTCTTAGAGGAAAACATAGGCAGAACACTCTATGACATAAATCACAGCAAGGTCCTTTTTGACCCACCTCCTAGAGAAATGGAAATAAAAATAAACAAATGGGACCTAATGAAACTTAAAAGCTTTGCACAGTAAAGGAAACCATAAATAAGAGGAAAAGACAACCATCATAATGGGAGAAAATATTTGCAAATGAAGCAACTGACAAAGGATTAATCTCCATGATATAGAAGCAGTGCATGCAGCTCAATATCAAAAATACAAACAACCCAATCCAAAAATGGGCAGAAGACCTAAATAGACACTTCTCCAATGAAGATATATAGGTTGCCACAAACACATGAAAGGATGCTCAACACCACTAATCATTAGAGAAATGCAAATCAAAACTACAGCGCGGTATCACCTCACAGCAGTCAGAATGGCCATCATCAAAAAATCTACGAACTATAAATGTTAGAGAGGGTGTGGAGGAAAGGGAACCCTCTTGAATTGTTGGTGGGAGTGTAAATTGATACAGCCACTATGGAGAACAGTATGGAGGTTCCTTAAAAACCTAAACATAGAACTACCATATGATCTACTAATCCCACTACTGAGCATATACCCTGAGAAAAGCATAATTCAAAAAGAGTCATGTACCACAATGTTCACTGCAGCTCTATTCACAGTAGTCAGGACATGGAAGCAACCTAAGTGTCCATTGACAGATGAATGGATAAAGAAGATGTGGCACATATATACAATGGAATATTACTCAGCCATAAAAAGAAATGAAATTGAGTTATTTGTAGTGAGGTGGATGGACCTAGAGACTGTCATACAGAGTACATCAGAAAGAGAAAAAGAAATACCATATGCTAACACATATGTATGGAATCTAAAAAAATAAAATTTTTCTGAAGATCCTAGGGGCAGGACAGGAATAAAGACACAGACGTAGAGAATGGACTTGAGGACATGGGGAGGGGGAAGGGTAAGCTGGAACGAAGTGAGAGAGTGGCATTGACATATATACACTACCAAATATAAAATAGATAGCTAGGGGTAAGCAACCGCATAGCACAGGAAGATCAGCTCGGTGCTTTGTGACCACCTAGAAGGGTGGGATAGGGAGGGTGGGAGGGAGATGCAAGAGGGAGGAGATATGGTGATATATGTATACATATAGCTGATTCACTTTGTTATACAGTAGCAACTAACACAACATTGTAAAGCAATTATACTCCAATAAAGATGTTAAAAAAAAATAACAGATTCATTTTTCTCTGTGATTTTTAGGCCTTTAATGGCACTCAGGTACTGCAAATCACTGATTTACATGGGCCCTAGGAGGATAATAAAGAAAAAAAAAACCTTTGCAATCTTTCCTAATGTGTCACTGATTAAAACAAAATACCATTTTTAAAAAGTGAATAAAGTATCTAGGTAAAAATTACATTTACATATCTTCATCCCGACCCTGTAGTTCTTTCAGTTGTTATTCTTTTGTTTAAAAAAGTGCTGTGGTGCTGTGGCTCAACGCCTTCGAATATGAGTTCATTTTTTCAAATTAATAGACTGTAACTTATAATGAGCAATAATAGACAAACAAGAAATTCAATTCCAGCATAATTATTGTTAATGGAATTAAGAACTGTTTCACTGAGTAAGAATATAAAAATAAAATTTCATTTTCCATGGCTCAAATGAATCATTATAGGATTTACCTGGTGGCCAGAAAAGTAGCCAAACAGGAATTTCCAGAACTTCAACCTCTTCTTATTAAGTGTGATTAAATTTCAATTTCCTGCTGTGGATGTTCCTGCTCTGCATAAGGCACATAATAAAATACATACAATAAAAGGCACATGGAACATCTGATGTACAGACAAATGTTTTGCTTTCTCTGTGTCTACTTAGTAAGGAGATGAGGTGTGATGTCAAATGACTCACTAAACTCCAAATTTTCCACTCATTTGAAACTTGCTACCTCAAACTTTTGTCATTTCTACCAAAATGCAGGACAGCTGGTTATCTGGTAAAAAGCTGAATGCTGGGGTAGATTTAAGGGTTTCAGGATATTTGGTTACATTAGCATGGGCTTGATTTAATAGAAAAGGCCTGGAACGTTAAAGCTTAAATCAAAGGTTTGTTAAATTAATCAAACAAGGAGGCCATTAGACTGAGGTGTCTCTAATGCCCTGGTGACCTCTATAAGCAAACCAAAATATAAGCCTGTAAAGTCCTCAAGGTCACAAAATCAAAACGCTAAGGACAACCAATCACAGCCAGCTAGGGTGTAAGCTGCCTCCAATCACCAATTTCCTTTCTTTGCCTTCTCAATTTCTCTGTATCAGTCTTTCCCTTGGTTCCTGTCAGTCAGCACTCCTAACCACTTCCGGTTTGGCACTGCTCCATTTGCATGGATTTTTGCTCAAATAAACTCTTAAACTTTTTATTGTGTCTCAGTTTCTGTCTTTTAATAGGTGTGTCTGTTTGGTGATGGGGAAGAGGATTGCTTCATTTTGATTAGACAGAAGGAAGGGGCCTAGTTTTACAGGCATTTAAAGTCTGCATCCTGATGTTTCATCTAACATGTTCTTAGGTGTAAAAAGTTACACTGTCCATTGAAGTTCTTAAGTAGATGGTTGGGATTCTGTTCTCAGGCATGGTAGCAATCCAGGACATATTTATGTTCTAATGCCTAAAAGACAAAGAGTTAATGGTAGAAGAAACAACTGATTTTTATTGTTTTTCTGAGTTAAATATGGTCATAGTCTTTCCTCTCTTTCTTGAGCATGGATGCACAAATAGTGGCTAGAAATGATTGCAAATACATAAGTTTGCTTTAGAAATACACGATTTGAAAGGTTTAAAATAAAATCTGTTCCAACCTTTTTCATTCTTCAGCTTTGTCCTTTTGTGATGTGTTATTTATAGGCAAAGCTTCGGGAAAAAAATTTCAAGTCAACTCACAGTGTAGATTAAGCCACTGAAAAATGGTGATTGTGAGACGTATTCAATAGTGTTCTGTAAAAGAACTCATTTCGCCACCATCACGATGAGACACTGATATTTGGCAAAGCGACTCCATAGATTTATAGCTTCATCATCTGCTTTGCTGATTGCTAGTCTCTCAAGGACAAATGGGCTCTCAGACACAATTGTAAATATCCAGGATAAAGCAATGTTATGTCTACTCTGAATGGTTATGCCATAATTAGGAAAAAGTTGCTAAATAAACTTAATTGAGCATTTAGAGGGCTATATAAAACATATTTTTAATTTCTTCCCTAGAGGACCATGCTGGGTTTTTATTTCAAACTATTATCCACTCTTTCACTGGCCATCTCTCTTTCTTCTCATATGTTAATTGCCTCAGTGGTGTTTGGTGAGAGGAGTCACCATTTTCACAGAGATGTGTAACTCCCCCACTCCAAAGTGTCCAGGGATCATTCATTCGTGTTCATTCCTTCATTCCTTCCTTTCTTTTAAATACTGGAGAAGTTTGACAATGACTAAGCCCTTCAGGTATGAGATGAAGGACAGTCAGAGTTTGAGAGAAACATAAGAAACTTTAGAGAGAAAAATCTATTTGGAAAAGAAGACATAATTCTGCTAAACCCTCAGGGTAGGGAAAATAGCCTAGAAATGAGAGTAAGCAGTGATTAAACACTAAAAATGGTTCCTTTCAATCACCTCTTGACATTTATATGGTATCATAGCACCGCTGGTAACTCGGGTTTATGAAAACAACAATAGAAGCACTGAAATTACTCAGTGATTTATTCAAAAAGCAATAGACAAGTCCATTGAATAGAAAGCATTTTTTTTTAAGTTACTAAAGCAGAGAACTTTAGCTGCAGGGATCCCTGTTAGGAAAGCACTGCACATATTCATAGCAGTATGGAGGGCTTGATGGACATTTAAGCTGTTTCCGCTTTTTTGCAAATGAAAACAATGCTGCACAGCCTTGTACGTGCATCTTTACTCACTTGAGTAAGCGCTGCTTTAAGAGGCATTTTTAGAAATGGAATAGCTGGGTTAAAGGGGATGTGCATTAAAAATATTGACAGAGGGCTTCCCTGGTGGTGCAGTGGTTGAGAGTCCACCTGCCGATGCAGGGGACACGGGTTCGTGCCCCGGTCCGGGAAGATCCCACATGCCACGGAGCGGCTGGGCCCGTGAGCCATGGCCGCTGAGCCTGTGCGTCCGGAGCCTGTGCTCCGCAACAGGAGAGGCCACAGCAGTGAGAGGCCTGTGTACCGCAAAAAAAAAAAAAAAAAAAAAAAAAAAAATTGATAGATACTGTTAAATTGTTCGCCAAAGAGGTTGCACAGTGTATAAATGTGCTCACAACAGGGAGCTGTCAGTGTTTTAATCAGCTTCAATGATAGGGGGAAATGGTGGCTGGTTGTTCCTTTATTTTGCATTTCTTAACGAAGGAGTGAAATTGATCCTTTTCATATATATACTGGTCTTGAAAACTACCTCTTTTAAAAGATTTTTAAAGCATCTTACAAAGCAAGTTTTAAATAAAACTAAATCTAACATAAGATTTTTCATCTTCATCAACTTATTCTAAGAGTAATTTAATATGGAGCCACTGATTAAACTGATGAGAGCATTTCTGTGACTCACATTGGCATGCCATAGTTTGGGGTTGAAGCTCTTCCTCCCCGTTTTCAGACAGGCTTGACTTTAAAGGGCCTCTGGCTACTTTTCTCTCAGAGGTAAGTTTTGGATCGCATCTAAACTCTCCCTTCAGCTGTCGGTGATGGAAAGGACAGGAATGGGAGAGACAAAAAGAGTGATAACACCAATAAAAACCCCACCACCACCACTAATAATAATAATAGCAGCTAGCATGCATTGAGTGCTTGCTTTGTATCTGGCATTACTCTAAGTCCTTTACCTGTAGTATCTTATTTAATCCTTGCAAAAATATATTTAGCTATTAAGTAAACTAATTCAAACAAGTTAAGTGGGTTACCTAAAGACTCATAACTATTAAGTAGCAGAACTGGGACTAGAATCCAGAAGAAGAAAGTATTAAAAATATATACTCTAGAAGCTGATTACTGAAGATTTCCTGCCTGTGTGACCTTAGTCAAGTTGCCTAACCTCCCTGTGCCTCTGTTTCCTAATACAAATATTGGGATAATGGTAGTGAAACTGAGCAGGACCCTGTGGAGCTCCTGGGCATGAAATTCTTTCTGTGTCCCCCATTTCTTGTTTGTAGGGAATAGGCTTCAGTCTCCCTGACCTTCCCTGAGTTCCAATGGGCAGGTTCAAACAGTTGCTAATCAGGGAAGGGAGGGGATGCAGAGACAAGGGAGGAGCAGGCAAGAAACAATAGTGCAGCCTTGGGGCAGGTCCTGGTTCCTCCTCAAGGGATACACATAACAATATCTTTGAGCTCTTCTGCAGAACTAAAACCTCCAAAAAATGGAAAATAGCATTCTTCATTCCAGAGAAGACCACCTGAGGCTAGAGTAAAGGAACCAGAGAAGCTCATCAGGACACTACCTGAGACCAGATTAAAGGAATGCAGGTCCTTCACACAGATCCAATCCTTATCAGCAGCCCCACCCTTGAACCACTGCTATAAAACTCCTCACCAAATCCTCCCGGGTTGGGACACACAGTTTTTGAGAGGCACAAGGCTGCTGTGCCCCCCTTTGCCTGGCAAAGCAATAAAGCTATTCTTTTCTACCTCACCCAAAATTCTGTCTCCAAGATTCGATTCAGCGCTGGTGCAAAGAGGTCAAGTTTTCGGCATCGGTAGTACTTACCCTCATGCGATTGTCACAAGGATTAAATTAGTTGAGATATGTAAAAGTTTAGAAGATTGTCTGGCACATAACAAGCCTCATGGTAGTGTTAACCATTTTTATCCAGAGGCCATGACTCTCCCCCAAATATCCCAGAGCTTTGCTTTTCTCACCATCCATTCTAGCACTGCTGGAACTATATGCTATAGTCAAAGGAACCTTCATATAACTGTGTATAACTCTTGCATCTGGGCCCAAAGAATACTCCTCTCCTCTTTATTTCCCAGCCCTAACTTCATTCTTTCTATCAAATTCCAGCTGTTTCTAAGTATACCCATAATTGGATAGAATGTCAAGGAATGATTTGATATTTCCCACATGGCACTACCTGTCTTCCTTAGTCATACAACCACCATGATAGCAGAAACCCGAATACTACCACTCAGCCACAAATCAGAACCATGAAATCAACTAATTGCAACCCAGCAAATATCCTGCTCAGAACTTAAGTTCTTCTTTAAGACCTTACCGGGAAGCAGTAAGTAGTCTCATTTTGGGAGGTAAAACTCATATTTTATCAGCAGCTGGTATCAGAATTCTTGGGGATAAAACTTCTTAGGAAAAATAATTTTCAAGGCCCTAGGAATGGAGGGTGAGATACACAGCCAAGACAGTGAAAGATAATGGCCAGTTTTTTCTTTTCTATATTATACAAAGAAATAAATGTTTTTGTTTTGTTTTCTCTTGCTTTTTTCTTTCCTTTCCTTCTCTCTCTCTTTCTTTTAAAATTTTTTGACTCTGAAAAAGAGAACAAGAGAAGGGCAGAGAAGGAAATGAGGTGCCACTAAAATGGTAGAAGATTGGGTACCATGTGGAGTGAAGGACCAGAAAGAAAACTCTTCAGGGGTGTAGGGGAGCAAAATTTGGCACTCCAAAATACTCTTTGACATACAGATTATTTGGAGCTGAAAACAATCAAGACCCAAAAGACTCAGGAAGAAACTTTGACCTTCCCCTAACTTCCTAAAAAAATGTAGGTAGAGGGCTTGTTCCCGGAATAGAGCTATCACCAGAGCTATCTCTAATGAATATGGGCTAGGTGTCATGGGGGAAACCCTCAGAGATCAGGGTCCATCCTGTGATCTCATTGTCTCTGCCTGGCCCAGCAAACATTTTTTTTACCAAACATTTGCTTTTCCATCTCCATGTGAATTGCCTTCCTCCCCTCTGAAGTCCCAAACCCCTAACCCCAAGATCCACTTTTGTCTTTTGCTAAAGATGATATTTAAGGTGAGGGTTTCAGCCATTTTGGTAAGTTACTCAGTTTTTCTGGATCTCTTCCATGTATACATGTTGTGAAACTTTTGTGTGATTTTTCTCCTATTAATCTGTCTCATGTCAATTTAATTCTTACATCAGCCAGAAGAACCTAGAAGGGTAGAAGAAAATTTCTTCCTCTCTTACAGTGACAAAGTTGTCTTTTTTCCTTAATTTTAAAAAATTGAGATAATTGTAAGTTTACATACATTTGTAAAACATAATACAGAGAGATTCCCTCTGCACTTTGTCCAGTTTACCCCAATGGTAAATTTTGCAGAACTATAGTATAGTATCATAACCAAGATATTGACATTAATCTGGTTCAGATTTCCCATTTTCCTTGTATTCATTTGTGTGCATGTGAAAGAATTTTAAAAACAGGGTGTCTAATATTCAATTTGAAAATAGTTTTATTTTTTCAATGTAAGCCTTCTTTCCAAGTCTCCACAGACTTTTTTATATCAATACATTTTTGCTTTGATTGTTTGAGTAAATAAACTGTAGGAGAGCAAAATTTTGCCACCTCAAAATGTGTCTTGTTGGTATGAGGATTATTTTAGGCTGATTATTTTTAAGAATCAGAAAACTCAAGCAATTTTTCTTTTTATCTACCTACCCCACCCCCCTTAACCGCCTAAAATAATTTAGATAGAGGGTCTCTTCTTGGAAGGAAACTATCACCAGAGTTGACTACAAAGAATATGAGCTAGGGATATTTTTTTCTCATCTGAATCAGAACAGTATAGAAGACGGAGAGCACACATAGGAATAAGAGTCCAGAAGTAAAGAGAAGCATGGGAATGTAATCCACCTAAAATTCATAGAAATCTTCAGGAGGTATTTGAACTTCCAAATGGTATGGAATAGAGTTGAAGTGAATCTTATTAAAAATAGAGGAACCCAGTTGATAAGGGGTTACACATGTGATTGTAGTGTTCATCTTTGAAGGAGGTTGTTGTTTATGTGATATGATTTGAGGAACTCTACAGAGACCCTTCCCCTAAATTCCTAACCATGAACCATGCTGCCTCAAGAGCTACTGTCATGAATTTATTTTACATTGTTGAAGGCACTTATTATTAAATAATCTGTATTAAGTACAAACACTTCTGGAAAGAGATCTCTGGTTGAGATGGTATAGTGAGATAATGTTTCAGTTAGCTCTCTGTTCCAAACACAAAGTTACGATTTACAGAATATAAAAAGAGAAAAACAAAAAACACATAACTGGAATCAAAAATAAGATGGCTATCACTGCAGAAAAATCATTTGACAAAACTACATCCATTCATGATAAAAACTCTTACCAAAGTGGGTATAGAGGGAATATATCTCAACATAATAAAAGCTATTTATGAGAAACCCACAGCCAACATAATACTCAATGGTGAAAAGCTGAAACCCTTCCCATTAAATTCAGGAACAAGACAAAGATGCCCACTCTCACCACTTCTATTCAACATTATATTGGAAGACTTAGCCACAACAGTCAGACAAGAAAAAGAAGTAAAAAGTATCCAAATTGGAAGAGAAGAGGTAAAATTGTCATTATATGCAGATGACATGATACTATATATAGAAAACTCTAAAGACTCCACACAGAAACTACTAGAACTGATAAACGGATTCAGCAAGGTAGCAGGATACATGATTAACATACAGAAATCTGTTTCATTTCTTTACACTAACAATGGAATATCAGAAAGGGAAAGTAAAAAAAAAATCTCTTTTAAAATTGCATCAAAAAATAAATAAATAGGGCTTCCCTGGTGGTGCAGTGGTTGAGAGTCCACCTGCCGATGCAGGGGACGCGAGTTCGTGCCCCGGCCCGGGAAGATCCCAAATGCTGCGGAGCGGCTGGGCCCGTGAGCCATGGTCACTGGGCCTGCGCGTCCGGAGCCTGTGCTCCACGACAGGAGAGGCCACAACAGTGAGAGGCCCATTTACAGTAAGTAAGTAGTAAATAAATAAATAAATAAATAAATAAATAAATAAAATACTTAGGAATAAACCTGACCAAGGAGGTGAAAGACTTATATGCTGAGAACTATAAAACATTGATAAAGGAAACTGAAGATGATTCAAAGAAATGGAAAGATACCCCATGCTCTTGGATTGGAAGAATTAATATTGTCAAAATGGCCATACAACCCAAAGCAATTTACAGATTTAATTTACCAAATTACCCATGACATCTTTCACAGAACTACAAAAAATAATCCTAAAATTTATATGGAACCATAAAAGACCCAGAATTGCCAAAGCAATCCTGAGGAAAAACAAAGCTGGAGGCATAACCCTCCCAGACATTGGACAGTACTACAAAGCTACAGTAATCAAAACAGTGTGGTATTGGCACAAAAACAGACATACAGATCAATGGAAAAGAATAGAGAGCCCAGAAATAAACCCATACATTTACAGTCAATCTTCGACAAAGGAGGCAAGAATATACAATGGAGAAAAGACAGTCTCTTCAGCAGGTGGTGTTGAGAAAGCTGGACAGCTGCATGTAAATCAATGAAGTTAGAACACACCCTCACACCATAAACAAAAATAAATTCAAGATGGTTTAAAGCCTTAAATATAAGACATGACACCATAAAACTCCTAGAAGAGAACATAGGCAAAACATTTTCTGACATAAATTGTACCAGTGTTTTCTTAGGTCAGTCATTCAAGGCCATAGAAATAAAAATAAACAAATGGGACTTAATCAAACTTATAAGCTTTTGCACAGCAAAGGAAACCATAAAAAAAAATGAAAAGACAACCTACAGACTGGGAGAAAATATTTGCAAATGATGTGACTGACAAGGGCTTAGTTTCCAAAATATACAAACAGCCCATATGACTCAATAACAATAAAACAAACAACCCAATCCAAAAATGAGCAGAAGACCTAAACAGACATTTCTCTAAAGAAAACATACAGATGGCCAATAGGCACATGAAAATGTGCTCAACATCACTAATTATTAGAGAAGTGAAAATCAAATCTACCATGAGGTACCACCTTATACCAGTCAGAATGGCCATCATTAAAAATTCTACAAATAGCAAATGTTGGAGAGGGTGTGGAGTAAAGGGAACCCTCCTATACTGTCAGTAGGAATGTAAATTGTTGCAGCCACCATGCAACACAGTATGGAAGTTCCTTAAAAAACTAAAAATAGAGTTTCCATATGATCCAGCAATCCCACTCCTAGGCATATATCCGGAGAAAACTCTAATTCAAAAAGACACATGCACCCAATGTTCACAGCAGCACTATTTACAATAGCTAAGACATGGAAACAACCTAAATGTCCATCAACAGATGAATGGATAAAGAAGATATGGTATATATATGTAATGGAATACCACTCAACCATAAAAAAAGAATGAAATAATGCCATTTGCAGCAACATGGATGGACCTAGAGATTATCATACTAAGTGAAGTAAGTCAGAAAGAGAAAGACAAATACCATATGATATCACTTATATGTGGAATCTAAAATATGACACAAATGAACTTATTTACAAAACAGAAGCAGACTCACAGACATAGAAGACAAAATTATGGTTACCAAAATAAGTTTTGGAGTAGGGGTGGGAGAGGGATAAATTAGGAGTTTGGGATTAGCATATATAAACTACTATATATAAAATAAACAACAAGGTCCTACTGTACAGCACAGGGGACTATATTCAATATCCTGTAATAAACCATAATGGAAAAGAACATGTATATATATGTATAATTGAATCACTTTGCTGTACACCAGAAACTAACACGACACTATAAATCAACTGTACTTCAATTAAAAAAATAATATGGCTATCACTGAGGACCAGAAATTGGACAAAAGCATAAAATGTTGTGTGAGCCTGAAGCCACTTCCAGGTTCTCTGTTTAGAAGCAGGCAGAGGCAGCTGGAAATCCAGCCATTGTGGGGTAAAGCATCTAAAGGTACTCCATGCAAGATGTGCAGACTGATCCAGGCCTGAGTCTAGGAGCTTGAGGGAACCTCATCCTTTGCATTAGTCCTTGAAATAAAAGATGCTCTTGACTTGACAGAGTTGAATAAAGGATTGATGAATTGGAAAATATTTCTGGGAAAATCAACCCAGGACATGGCACTAAGGGACAGAGATTTTAAAATATATGAAGGATACATTAAAGAGACATGGATAGCCCAAGAGTTTCCAATGTTTGTCTCATAAAAGTCCAGGAAAAGAAAATGAATGGAATGGCAGACAAGAACTATTTGAGGTTATAATGGCTACAAATTTTCCAGAACTAAACACATAATTCCTCAGATTGAAAGGGTTCTCCTAATACCAAACATTTTAAATAAATATAAATTTTTATCAAGGTACGTCTTGTAGGACTGCAGAGCATCAAGGTTAAAGAGAGAATCTTAAAATGTACCAGAAATAAAAGACCAATGACATACAAAAAGACTGAGCTGATTTCTCAATTAAAAAAAAAAAGTCCGTAGACCTTGAAATAATAGAGGCATACCTTAGAGATTTTGCAGGTTCAGTTCCAGACTACCACAATAAAGCAAATATTGCAATAAAGAGACTCACACAATTTTTTTTGGTTTCCCAGTGTATATAAAATTTATGTTTACGGGCTTCCCTGGTGGCGCAGTGGTTGAGAGTCCGCCTGCCGATGCAGGGGACATGGGTTCGTGCCCCGGTCCGGGAAGATCCCACATGCCGCAGAGCGGCTGGGCCCGTGAGCCATGGCCGCTGAGCCTGCGCGTCCGGAGCCTGTGCTCCACAACGGGAGAGGCCACAACAGTGAGAGGCCTGCGTACCTCAAAAAAATAAAGAAATAAAATAAAATAAAAATATCTTGTAAAAAAAAAAAAATTATGTTTACACTATACTGTAGGCTATTAAGTGTGCAATAGCACTGTCTAAAAAACAATGTACATACCTTAATTTTAAAATACCTTATTGCTAAAAAGTGTTAACCATCATCCAGTAATGTAGGGTTGCAACAAACCTTCAACTTTTAAAAACCACAGTATCTGTGAAGCGCAATAAAGGAAAGCTCCCAAAAGCACAATAAAACGAGATATGCTTGTACCTTCAAAGTACTTTGGGTGGGAGGAGACTATGAACCTGGTATTTTACAGTCAGGTAAATTATCATTTATAAGCAAGGGCAAAATAAATGCATTTTTAGACACGTAAAGACTAAGTTTATCAGAGATTCTCCTAAAAAAATTATTGAAATGTGTATTTTAGAAAGAAGGAAACTGAACACAGAGGGTGTTATTTCTGAAAACAGTGGCAAGTACAGAAATTGATTAAATACCTCGGTAAATTTAACTTTCCACTGTAAAAATGAATTATTATTATAATTTTTTTAAGTTGAAGTATAGTTGATTTACAATGTGTTAGTTTCTGGTGTACAGCAAAGTGATTCAGTTTTACATATATATATATATATATATATATATATACTTTTTCAGATTCTTTTCCATTATATAATAGTTTATTATAAGATATTGAATATAGTTCCCTATGCTATACAGTAGGACCTTATTGTTTATCTATTTTATATGTCGTAGTTTGTACCTGCTAACCCCAAACTGAATTTTATTTATTTATTTATTTTTTTGGCCACACCATGCGGTATGTGGGATCATAGTTCCCTGACCAGGGGTCAAACCCATGCCCCCTGCAGTGGAAGTGTGGAGTCCTAACCACTGGACCACCAGGAATTCCTCTGAATGATTATTTTTAAGGGTAAAACCACAACTTTAAACGAGGGGTTGGCAAATTTTTTCAGTAAAAGTCCAGATAGAAAACATTTTAGGCTTGAGGGGCATATAGTTTCTGTTGCAACTACTCAGCTCTGTTATTGTAGAGCAAAAGCAGCCACAGACAATATGTAAATAAATAAGCACGGCTGTGCACCAATAAAACTTTATTCATAAAAACAAGTGGCTGGTTAGCAGGTTGTAGTTTGCCATCATCTTCTCTAAATAAGCATAAGTTTTTTTTTAATGTTTTTTTATTTTTATTATTTTAAAAATTTATTTATTTCATTTATTTATTTTTGGCTGTGTTGGGTCTTCGTTGCTGTGCGTGGGCTTTCTCTACTTGCTGCGAGCGGGGGCTACTCTTTGTTGCGGTGTGCGGGCTTCTCATTACAGTGGCTTCTCTTGTTGTGGAGCACGGGCTCTAGGCGCACGGGCTTCAGTAGTTGTGGCACGCCGGCTCAGTAGTTGTGGCCCTCAGGCTCTAGAGTGCAGACTCAGTAGTTGTGGCGCACGAGTTTTGTCGCTCTGCAACATATGGGATCTTCCCGGACCAGGGCTCGAACCCATATCCCCTGATGGCAGGCAGATTCTTAACCACTGCGCCACCAGGGAAGCCCCTCAGTATAAGTTTTTAAAGCATGCTAAGTTCGTTTTTATAGTTCAGAGAAGGATACAACGATTGGATAATTGTAGACTTGTTTAGAATATCTCTAGAAGGAGAAATGCCTTGGACTTTTATCAGCTACTAATACAGTGAAGCTCAGTTGAGAGGAAGGTCTTTTGGAAATGGAACATCAGACAGAAATCTGTCAGATACACTACTCATAGGAAAACGGTGGGGGCAGGGAAGGCATTTTATCTATATCATCTTTTTGCCTAGGGCTGGCTCAGGGGTTGACTGCAGTAGTGATTAAGCATAAACTGTTTTGCACTAATTAATTGCCATTCATCTTTCAGGTTCAATTTAGATTTTCCTTACTCTCAAGTCTGGTTGAAGCTTTCTCCCTATTTGCTGCCCATAGCACCTTGATACTTATACCTAATGTAGCACTTAACATAGTTGATCATATTTGCCAGCCTGTTTGTACTTGTTCCTCACAGAAACTGAGTTCTGTGAGGAGAGATCATGTTTGTCTCATTCACTATTATGTCTCTTATGCCAAGACAATGTCTACTGCATGACAGATTCTGCACAAGTGTTTGTTAAATTAATACATGAATGAATAAATACTTCTGTTGAATTAATGACACACGAGCATATGCCAAGATATATAAGCTTCATTTCTGGGGTCACAGTTTCCTCTTGATCTTTCAAATTCATTCAACCAAGAAATAATAAATTAGCACTCAATATAGACAACGCACCATTCTAAGTGCTGAGGATAGAGCAGTGAGCAAAAGGGACAAAATCCCTGCCTCATGTAGCTTATATTCTAATGGAGATGGGAGATGATAAACATATAGAAATGTCTGCTAGTTGAAAACCTTGATTACCAGCAAAAGAATTGCTTTTTGATGACTTAGGACTTCAGAGTTAACACCAACCATCTCTAAATAAGAAAGATGGTGGAGATGGACAAGGAAATTGAGCTGAATCTGTATTGAGCTCATTCAGTCCTGGCATGTTACACTGTTCAATAAATCCCTAATGTCGGCTTATTTATTTTTCATTGAATGCAAGATGGTGTAAAATATCCAGGTAACTATGCCTCTTCTTAAACAGTAAAGTAGGAAAAAGAACACTGCAATGAACATTGGAAGAATCAAGTTCTAGACTCAGATTTGCCATTGACTTACTATGTGATCTTAAGCAAATTATTTCCCCTCCCTGGGCCTCAGTTCTTCCCATGGAGAATTAGGTTCAATCGGTATTTCCAAAACGTCAGTCATTTTCTTAACACCTCCACGATTTTTGCCATATTTGAATTCCATGTCTGTTATCATTTACCTAGTAACTACCTTTAAATTAAAACATGACTTGTTTGTGTAAGCTTTGTCTTTAGTGGTTAACAATGTTAGTGAAATCATGAGTGTGATGCACTAGTTACAGTATTTCCTAATGAATCTTATTAAATTCATAACTATTAAATTGTTTTAAAGTACCATCCAAAAGCATTTCACATACCATAGGTGGTATTTCTATTTCATTTGGAAACCTTGGATTGGATGATTTTTCAAGGCCTCTTCGAACCCTAAATATTATTATTTTATGAGGCTCTTCTGTATGATCATTTTATCTCAAAATGCTCCAGCTATTTTCTTCCCTCAAGATATAAAACACCTGCATTTAAATAGCAGCTATGTAAGAGAATGTTTTAATATTTGAAAACAAATAAAGCCTGTATTTTGCTTGAATATTTTTTTTCTTTTTCTCTGTCATTTAATATCCTAGAATATTTGCCAGGGTAAATTTCTGGTTCTTTCT
Source organism: Pseudorca crassidens (assembly GCF_039906515.1). Taxonomy (NCBI): domain Eukaryota; kingdom Metazoa; phylum Chordata; class Mammalia; order Artiodactyla; family Delphinidae; genus Pseudorca; species Pseudorca crassidens. Next base: position 32,007,026 of record NC_090317.1, read on the forward strand.
CAGATATATTTGTAAAACTTATTTTTTGTGTGGTGTATATTTTCCATCCTTTTACTTTCAGCTTATATATGTCTTTGAATTTAAAGTACATCTCTTGTAGGTAGCATATAATTTGGTCTTGTTTTTTTAATCCAATCTGGCAAGCTTCTGCCTTTTATGTGGAGTGCTTAGTTAATTTACACTTAAATTAATTATTGATATGGCTGGTTTTAAGTCGACCATTATTTTTATTTATGTGTATGTCGGTTGCTCTAGAGCTTACAATATACACCTTATCAGATATATTTCTAAGTGAAAATTATGTAGGTAAAAGGTCATTTAATAAGCTACAGAGCATCACAAACTTCCCACATCACATCCAAACTTTCAAAAAATCAAAACCCCAGGGCTACATTTTACCTATGGGCTATGCTATATTGTTTATGGAAACAATGTTCGGTTCCACCCAAATTTGAAAGGAAGGATAGGTAGTAGGGATGTTTCCAGAAGGGTTCCATGAAGGAAGCTATATCAGTCAGGATCGTTTAAAGTTATGTAGCAGTAACAAACCCACAAATCTCCTATTTTGCCTTTTCCTAAGACCCAGGATGGATGATGGAACAGCCATTCCCTGGAGCATTGCTTGTTGTCATGGCAGAGAGAAAGAGAGCTCTAACTGATAACGTAATTAAGTGCTCAGCCAGAAGTGATACATGTCACTGCTGCTTGCAATTCATTAGCCAGAACTGGTCACACAACCCTACCCAAGTATAAGGCTATAAGCGTCCAGAAAGTACAACGCTACCATAAGTCTAGAAGGAGAAGAGAATTGTAATATTTGGAAAACATCATTAATGATTACCACATGGGATTTTTTTTTTTTTTTGGCAGGTTCCAGAGTCTTAGTTCCTAAAGGGTTAATGGTCCTTCTGCTTTCACTGGGTTTAACCTTAACAATTAAATAATCCTAACAAAAGGAAAAATATTTATAAAGCATTGATAAATAGATAGTTTGGGGGAGTGTTATTAGTTGTTGGGAAGACCAGAGCTGGGAGCTACATGTTGGTAGTAATGCTTCCTTCCATCGGACTTGGAAATGCTCTGAGCTAGAATGGATTTCTTTTCACAAAGTTATTTCTAGTGTGAGGGGTAAAACCAATCCTATTGGTTTAATAATGACGGGTCAGTTTCATCCAAAGCGAAGGAATCTGGAGGCAAAGATTTGAAATAAAGGCAGGGAGATTCTCTGAGGAAAAGGAAAAGCATTTGTAACCAAACTACCCATATAGCTATAGACAGCTTAGGATCTTGACCTTCCTGAGGGGGATTGTAAAATTGGGCTTTGAAAACTAGATGTATGCTCCTCCCAGAGAAAGCAGGAAGTGAAGAAGAAGGACAGATAACCCCCATTCATTGGGTGCTGGTAAAGCTACAGGTGTTCTTCTAGGTGTTTGCAACATCTCTATGAGGGAGTGATTTCAAAAGTCAGTATTACAGAAAGCATCACAGTTCCTTGAGGAAAAGCTAAAAGACAAAACTAGGTGATACAAAAACCTATGCAGAATTAGAAACCAAGCCATCTCCTTTTCTCCTTGTCACATGCTCCTCATTTTACTTCCATTTATTGCTATTTCATTTTAAAGTCCCATTTAATATTGGGCAGATACTTAAATACAAATGCTAGTGATTAATACTTGCCATTTTAATACAGTCATAAGTAAAAATTTTATAAATCCCTTTGCTGGAGGAGCTATGCTGCCATTATTAGAGAAGGCAAACCAATAGAATTTTCCAGAAAGACTAAATTTTATGTGATGTCTCACAGATCAGATTGGAATGGACCAGTCAGGCAAGTCACCAACTTTTCTATATTAGAATGCACTGTTTACCCACAAGTGCGATTCTGGAAGGCTAGGTGGCTGCCGAGTGCTTTAGATAGAGCCAATAAAATTAAAGGAGGAGTTTGTTGCTAGAGTACCCTAAACATCATGGTCTAGGTCAGTGCTGGTCAAAGTGTGCTCTGAAGGCCAGTGCTAATCAATAGATTGGTGTCAGTCTACAAACTCTTTACTGGTCCATAGAAATTTGGAGTGTTGTGCCAGAATGTGAAGCAATGCACTGCTTCCAACATCAAAAGAGTCTTACTGCAATTGCATGTGTGTGTGTGTGTGTGTGTGTGTGTGTGTGTGTGTGTGTATCGCCCCATATATATATTCTTTTATATACATCATATATATATTCATATGTGTGTGTGTGTGTGTGTATCGCCCCATATATATATTCTTTTATATACATCATATATATATTCATATGTGTGTGTGTGTGTGTGTGTGTTTAGTGACATAGTTGATTCATACATTGGTGTAAGCTCTGTATCTCATTATGGACCAGTAACAGGTCTCACAGTTTCAAGTGATATTGGCATATCCACTAGTGTGGATACCTCTGTGTCAATAAAAATGCACTATTTGAGACTGTATCAGAAACATTAACCAGGCGTAATTAGTTTGAGAACTGTGTAGAAGCAGTAATGCTCCCTTTCTGATATCAGGTATGTCTTGAGAGACCAGATGTAGCCATGAAGATTTTAGACTTTATATAATGGAGTTCTGCTAATCCACTGGTACTTTTCTTAGCTGTTCTGTTGACATTTCCAGTGATCCCTTCTTTCTCAAATAGCACGTATTGTTCTTAAATATCTTGTCAAAAAAGGCTATCTTTATTAAACCAATTATCTTAATAGTGTAATATGAAAATACTATCAAACAATCTTGACAGCTTACTATGTGCCAGACCCCTCCCTAAGTGCTTTCCATTATTCGAGGCATTTAATACTAACAAGAATCCTATGAAATGAGCACTATTATTATCACCATTTTACAATGAGAAAAATGAGGAGCAAAGTCTAAGTGATTTGTCCTAAATCACACATCGGCAAGGGGACAAAATAAGGAGCCCAACTCATGTACTTTAGCCCTCGAGTCTATGTTCATAACAACCATGGTGTATTTCCTTTCTAAGGGGAAGAGAATCAACATACATTTAATGAAAAGACTCCAGGACTAAGAATCAAAAGACCTAGGTTTTTAATCCCACTCCTGCCACTGACTGTCACCATGGGCAAATCCCTTCCCCTATTTGGACTTCAGTTTCCCAACATAGAAAAATGAGCAGGTGGACTAGATGTTTTCTCAGATCCTTTTCAGCTTTAAGGTTCTCTGAGCCCATAAGTATAGATTTCTTACTAAGAGCAGAGGCTTTTGAATGTATCTTTTATAGAGAATTTCTCGCTCAAATAGAATTCTTTGTTTCTAGTACAGCAAAGAAGTAGTGCTCCAGGCTATCTGCCTGGATGTAGGAATAGCCTTACAATATAAAACTGGATGTGAGCAGGCGGGTCATTGAAATAGGATCCAATCCCTTTGCTTTCTGCTAAAGACAGAATGGAACAATTACACATAAGTAATAAGTATGACATCTAATATTTTGATTTTTCTTAATGCTCTCCTCTAGGAATAAGGCTAACCTACCTTGTGGCTTGACTTGGCATCATAAGGAATGAGTTTTTTTCTCCCTGCCTAGAGTCTTGTCAGTCTGGAAATGTTTAAATATTTAGGTATTTTGTTTCTAACGTACAACAGATTTTGCCAAGTTGCATAGCTCAACAGTCCACCATTTCTGGTATGAAGCCATAATGAACAAAGAATACACTGTTAGAACAGTCTTCTCCCACTTAGGGAAATGTGTGATTTGTAATGAACGGCGGGTATTAATGCTTACAGATTTAGATCCATTTGTACCACAAATAATCACTTTGGAAAGAAAAACATTTCTGCTCTCCAATTTGAAGAAAAAACAAACTAAATATAAGTAAGTAGCTACGTTCCCTTAAATATGCATTTAAAGGCAGATTGATGGCTCTGTGCTTCTGTCTGCTGAGAAGGAAATGGCAGGAGACCAGTTTTCAAAAATATCAGAGGGTTTTTAAATGTCAGGTTTACCACCTATCATTGTCATTTTGCTTTGCCTCTTGAGCAATGTTAGATTTAGGCTTGTTGCGGTAATGTGCAGCATCCTCTCCTTGGGTGACAAGTACATTTGTCCAGGGATGCTGATAGGCATCAGAAGTAGAGTTGTTTTTGTTCTTTTGAGGTTTGGGGGGGGGGGGGGTTGTTTTTCAGCTGATCATTAGTTTAGTGAAGCCAAGTGAGGTTTTTTCTGAAGTTTTTACATACATGATGAAAGGTCACGAGGCTAGAGTCAGCTAAGCCAGCAGGGGAGCTGGGCCAGGATCCCGTGGAAAAATAAAAGGCATAATTCTCACAGTGTGATTTCTTAGTAATTATGAATGTTCTGTGTGTTAAGGGAGATTATGGGTCCCAAGACTATAAAAATATGTATGCTCACCATTACCAGGATGTGTTCAATTGATATTTACCACCATAGGGCCCCTGATCCAGAAGGGTGGTAGACCTTTCCTCAGAAATAAGTGTTCATTTAGATCAACATTTTCAAGCTTGTTCTAAGGCAACCAGTGCCAGGAAGTTTAAAACTAAACTTTTCTAGTAGCTGATTTATGGTCCCTTTCTTATCTACAGAGTGCAATGGAAAGATATGAATTATAATTCTCATCTGCTAGTATCTGTATAACTTTAAGGAAATCTCTTAAATTACCTTGGCTTCAGTTTCTGCTTCTGTAAAATGAGGTATCAGACCAGATGATCCAAATCTTTCTAGTTGAAAAAAGTTTATGATTGTAAGGCATTAGGATATAAAGATTAAGTCCTTGTAACGATGCATCCTAGTTTTCCCTCAAACCCTTGTCCTATGGTTTTCTCGAAACATTTATAGACGCAAATAGTCCTGAATTAATAGAATGATACATTCTATTTCAATGATGCTTGATCCAAGGTAATTTTGCAACATTCCCATTAAGTTCAATGAAAGAACTCTGCATACCTATAATTACCGGCATGATCAAGAGGTAGCATTTATGAATCAGCTAAAATGTGCAAGTCACTTTATTCACATTTTACTTACTTACATTGTCTAGTCTAATTCTCATGACAACCTATTAGGGTAAATGAAGGCACCCAGGAAACAGGATCTCTTTTCCATGCCTTTGTTCTGATGTAATTGAGATCACAGAGATCAGTATAGGAGAATAAAATTTTACCTTTACTAATAAAACAATTAGAAATAAATTAGTGTGGTTTATATATGTGGACAAATAGGGTTCATAATACTGAACAAGAAAATTAGACAGACTCAACACCTAAAACTGGGCGTTATGAGATATACAATCAGTCACGGGCATCACTGGAACACCGCAGGCTTTTCCTGCCACTTAGACCCCCTACAGCATGAAGGAGCAGAACAGAATATGTGCTCCTTGTAGCCAGCTGGTTTCTCAAGAGAAAGGAAAAGAGGATAAGTTGAGTTATAAATATCCTGCTTCTCTTCCAGACAAACCAATTAGGAAACGCCCTGCAGCTCCACGAAAAATAATAGGGATGGGGCTTGAAGCCAGGAATGTAATAGACCTTCCTCTGAGCATACAGAGACTTTGAACGTGGAGGAAAAGCAAATAATCTTGACAGAAACTGAGGTTCAGAGAAACTAAGTATTTTGTTGAAGATCACACAACTGGTAAGAGGAGGAATTAGGATTCAATCCCAGTTCTGCCTGACTCCAGAACCCATACTTATGCCCCCATTTCTTTCCCCACATTGTTACCCTACAGTTTTTACCTTAGCTATATTTTACTAGTAGCTAAAGACACACTCAGCAATTATTTCTTCAATCCAAAAATCTCCTGCTATGCAAGGGTCTTAGATCATCTCCAATACTATCGGCACACATAACCCATCAGAGTGGTAATAGTATAGGATTATCACCTGAGACAGATTAGCTTGATCCTCAAAATGACTGATAAGAAGTGACCTTCCCTATATCATAAAAATAGGAACTTTCTGGCTTTTATGTTCCTCTTTTATGTAGATTGAAAAATGAAAGGAATATGAAATACTCTGCGATCTGCCATTTTAATCCTGCCTCTTCTTGCACTAGACCATATAAATAATGAAACAGAATGTTTCTAATGGAATATTTTTCTAAGGAAAGACAAGGTCTGATAATGTTTTCCAAGTTTAAAGAGTCTAGCCATATACCATGATACTTTAATTAACAAATCTTCAGAGGTCAAATTTAATCATAAAAAAATTCACCTGGGGGCTTCCCTGGTGGCACAGTGGTTGGGAGTCCACCTGCCGTTGCAGGGGACACGGGTTCGTGCCCCGGTCCGGGAGGATCCCACATGCCGCAGAGAGGCTGGGCCCGTGGGCCATGGCCGCTGGGCCTGCGTGTCTGGAGCCTGTGCTCAAAAAAAAAAAAAAAAAAAAATTCACCCGGGATCAGAAGGACTCTAGCAAAGAGTTAGAGGTGATAATAACTTATGAGGAAGGAGTAAACACTCTCTGAAGTATAAGACCTGAACCCAGCAGAACGGAGGGCCACGTATCTGGGCCCTGAATGAAAAAAATAGCAATTGTGTGTTAATAGGGATCAGCATATTATTCCAAGAGAGACAGGAGTCCCTGGGGTGGGTCACTGAGCTCCAAGAGATAGGAAGCAGCACTACCATGGCAACGTGGAGCTAGGATGCTGTATCCCAGATCTCTTAAATAGTATTACTTCTGTTAGCAAAGCTTCTGACAACAAAATCTATCATTGGAATGCATCCTCTTCATTAATAGAGGTCTAGCTACTTTGAGTAGATACTTGGCCTTTGGTTGCTCCTTATCTGCCAAATCTGCATTACAGGAAAGAGACAAAAAGGATAACAAATCACAGAGGAAAAACGACGGTGCAAACATCCCATCTTTCCCGATAAATGGTGTGAAAAGATTTGAGCACGCTGAAATTGAAATCGTCCAAAAGTAGGTTTTTAAATCTCAAAAACCTGCACAGGGAGTTCTGGAACACACCGTAGTGAAAATGCTCATTAAGTGCATCACTAAATCACGTAAAATGCAGTAGGTAGTCACAGATTCACAGGTTGCATTTTATTCTCTGCTGCAGAAAGCATCTCCTCGTTACCAACAGAGCTGGGAAGCCATTAAAGATATCATTATTCTTAATAAGGTGATTTATTTATTTTCTTCTTGATGGTGACAAGAGCTAATATGAGAAGGACAGTGGAGGATGGGCAGCATTACCAAGTACCCACACACTATTTCCAGGAAAGACATTCTATTATTTTTGTAAATTAGGAGTAAATAAGAAGCTGATATTCCAGCCAAACTATCTAAATTTAAATCTAAATCCTAGTCTGTTAAAGATATCTATAAGGAAATATCATTCATCCATATTAAAAGGCCTTTTCAAAATTAAAATTAATGCTGGCAATTTCAGAACATAATATTTCCACAGTATTTAACCTCTGGGAACCCACATGATCATCATGTAAAAAATAATGAAAATGTATTTTTGTTTGTCTTTGTTTGGGTTTTGTCAGAAAAGAAGCATAGCAAAAGGTCATGATCAAAAACTTATGCTCTGGTTTTCTTCTCTGGTTATCACAGGTTTGCATCTTGCTCTTAATATATATTTGATAAATGTGCAAATGAATGAACTGTCCTTTGTTAGGTAAGCTTGGCATATAGCAATGAACAAGAGACTGTTCATTAATTATGTTCTCTAATGACTCCATAGTTTTCGAAGGAAAAAAAAGGGGGGATTAGCATCTCATTTATTGAATATTTATTGAGAACCTACTATCTGCCAAGTGTTCTGATAGGCCCTTGAGGGATACAGAATAATGCAGACATCCCTGGCTCATAAGGACCTAAAGCAATCAGAAAAAGCAGACATTAAGTAATTAAACAATTAGAATACTAAAATTTTGTTTTAGTCAGGTTGGGCTGACATAGTAAGATACAGGCACACCTTGTTTTACTGTGCTTCACAGATATTCCAGTTTTTACAGATTGAAAATTTGTGGCAACCCTCTGTTGTCAGATGATGGTTGGCATTTTTTTCCAATTAAGTACTTTTAAATTAAAGTATGTACATTTTTTTAGACATAATGCTATCGCACACTTAATAGACTGCAGTGTAAAAATAAATTTTACATGCACTGGTACAACAAAAAACTTGTGTGACTTGCATTATTGTGATATTCACTTTATTCCTGTGGTCTAGAACCAACTGCAAGATATCTCTGAGGTATACCTGTACCACAGACTGGGTGGCTTACAACAGAAATTTATTTTCTCACAGTTCTGGAGACTAGAGTTCAAAATCAAGATGCTAAAAGGACTGGTTTCTGGTGAGGCCTCTCTCCTTAACTTATAGACAGCTGCCTTGTTGCTGTGTCATCCCATGGCCTTTCCTCTGTGCACATGGAGAGGGAGAGAGAGAAAGAGAGAATGCACTCTTGTATCTCTTCTTCTTATAAGGACACTAGTCCTATTAGTTTAGGGCCCCACCCACCCTTATGACCTTATTTAACCTTAATTACCTTCTTGAAGGCCATATCTCCAAACAGTCACATTGAAGGTTAGGGCTTCAACATATGAATTTTGGGAGAACAATGTTCTCCCAAATAACAAGTTTTGGTATATGCTTCAAAAATAGAGGTGTACATGGGGCTTCCCTGGTGGCTCAGTGGTTGGGAGTCTGCCTGCTGATGCAGGGGACACAGGTTCGTGACCCGGTCCGGGAAGATCCCACATGCCGCGGAGCGCCTGGGCCCATGAGCCATGGCCGCTGAGCCTGCGCGTCCGGAGCCTGTGCTCCGCAGCAGGAGGGGCCGCATCACTGAGAGGCCCGCGTAATGCAAAAAATAAATAAATAAATAAAAATAGAGGTGTACATTATGCTGTCACAACATATCTATGAGTGTGATACCTTAGTCTAGGAGGTCAAGGAAGCCTACCCTGAAGAAGTCATTTAAGCTGAGCTTGAAGCATAAGTCATGGTTAGCTTGGCCATGAATAGGGAGACAGTATTTAAAGCTGCAGCAACGTGTACAAAGGTTAGCAGACACATTAAAAGAAATGAAATAACGTTAAAGCAGCTGGAGCAGAGAGGGAAGACAAGAATGATATGAGGTTGAGAGGTAGACAAAGGACAGATCATCTATGAGCAGCACGAAGGAGGTTCACCTCTAGCCTAAGGGTAATGAAAAGCCATTATATGGTTTCAAAGAGGGGTGAGGTTTACTCTTTAGAAAGAAGACTCTGATCGTAGCATGTGAGTGCAAGTGCAGGTGTGCCAGGGCCTGCATACTCTTACTTATTTTACACTTGGTTTTAGAGTAACATGGTGTCTGGCTACACACTGTCAAGAATGTCTACTTTCAGGACTTCCCTGGTGGTGCAGTGGTTAAGAATCTGCCTGCCGATGCAGGAGACACGGGTTCGTGCCCTGGTCCGGGAAGATCCCACATGCCGCTGAGCGGCTGGGCCCGTGAGCCATGGCCGCTGAGCCTGCACATCCGGAGCCTGTGCTCCGCAGCGGGAGAGGCCACAACAGTGAGAGGTCCACGTACCGCAAAAAAAAAAAAAAAGAATCCTCCTGCCAATGCAGGGGACACTGGTTCGAACCCTGATCCAGGAAGATCCCATATGCCGCAGAGCAAGTAAGCCCGTGCACAACAACTACTGAGCCTGTGCTCTGGAGCCCAAAAGCCACAACTACTGAGCCCATTTCCCACAACTACTGAAGCCCACGTGCCTAGAGCCCGTGCTCCGCAACAAGAGAAGCCCCTGCAATGAGAAGCCTGCACATCGCAACAAAGAGTAGCCCCTGCTCATCACAACTAGAGAAAGCCCATGCACAGGAATAAAGACCCAATACAGCCAAAAATAAATAAATAAAAATAAATAATTAAATAAATTTACCAAAAAAAAAAAGAATGTCTACTTTCCACATTCCACGATGCTTCTGCTATGCTGCTATGTGAGATGCGTACCTTTGTTCCTCTCTTTCATGGGGGAAAATATGGAAATGAAAGGGCAGCAAGATGGTGTCCTTGCCTTAATACTCTCTTCTCCTTCTCTTCCTTCTTCAATGATAATAGTACTTAAAAATACATTTATAATAGTAATTAATATTTATTGTTCACCTACGATATGTCAGACATTGTAATACTTTACATGGGTTACCTTATTTAATCCTCAGAACAATCCTATGGTATAGATACTGTTATTTTTCTATTTTACAGATTATAAAACTATGGCTTTGAAGGGGGTTCCATAACTTGCCCCAGACAGCAAACCTGGGGAGTGATAGAGCTGTGATTTGATCAGTTAACACTACAGCCTGTATTCTTCAAAAGTAGACTGTTTTGCCTCTCAGTGATGTGTGCCCAGGTTCAGTCTTAGTAGCAGTGCCCAGTGAGGGGATACAAAGGGAATCATACACTTCTTCTCTGCTTATACCACTGCATTCACTTTTACTGCCTCTGCATTGAAAAGTTTCAACAGATTATAGAAATGCCTGTTATCAACTTGAGAAAGGATGGTCTCCTTATTTTATCATCCTGTGGAAATAAGGCACAAACCCAAGAGTATAAGACCTCTAAACTTCACTGAAGGGAAGGGAAGAGGGGAGGGTAATGGATTTTTCCCATAAAGTATCTATTATTTAACCTAGTCTTTCACCTCACCAGGGAGAAGGCCATCTGATCCCATACTTCAACTGCAGAATGGTTAAAAGAAAATAACAGGAAATTGGAGAATGGCTTTGCAATGTTTACTTCCAAGTTAAAGTACAGATTGAATCTTCTAATTTCCTTAATGGGCATAATGCTAGTCTGGCAAATTATTAACAGTTTGGATTTGATTCAAAAACTTGGTTATATATTTAATTACGCTCGTATTTACTGGAGCACAAGGCAACCTACAGTAACAAGCATCAAAAGTCTATTTTACTGCCCACATTATGAGCAGATGGAGCATAGACATTTAAAAACGCCAAGCCTTTTGATTAAGAGCCTGATTATAGTTAGATCAGGATGAAGAATAATGGCCCTATATGAAGGTTCTCTGAATTTTAAAATACTACTGGACCTTTATTTGACTTCTTTAAAATCAGATATTAGAGTTTTATAAAATTGGGAGTTCGAAAAACAAAAACAAATGTCAACCTCACTAAAATCAACAGAGATAGGAAAGAGCTAGTTTTCAGCAGATCAAGAATAGACCTTCCCCCAGTGTTGCCAGATCAACGAGCTATTACTGTTATCACACAACAGGGAGTAAGCTTTTGGAAATAATGGCTTATAAAGGTAGTACAGGCTGAAAATAGACATGTGCATAGGATCAGAATATGGTTTCGGTTATTGAGATAGTAAAGAAAATCAGGATAATTTGGGGGACATGATCTACTCAGGCACAATAAAAGACCAGATGGTGAAAGTATAAGGGCTCCTGCTCCTGGGAACCAGAGCTTTCTTATTCCCTTGGAATGACAATGGTTAGGCCTGGGGCCTTCTTATCCAAGTCTCTAGAGACTTAACATTCCTCTAGGATTTCCCCCATCTTTTCAAGAATGTATTCCATAAGAGGCTACTAGGAAGAGAGTGAACCTGGTCAAAAACTAGTGAGGGCCTTTCAAATATAAAAGCACTGAGGAGGGAGATCTGAAATGTTTTGACATAAAAAGTAGTATAATATGATAGTACACAGGTTTTGAAGTCTAAAAAAATTAGGCTGAAAACCCAGTTATGCAACTTACTTAGCTGTATAATCTTGGGTAAGTTCTTTATAGTCTCAGTTTTGCCATCTGTAAAATAGGTCAAAATAGTATTAACCTCCTAGGGCAGTTGTGAGTATTAAGTAAGTATGTAAAAAGCCAGGCATATATAGTCAGCAGTTGATTTTTGAAGGCATCAGAAGCATTCCAGCAAACGTTGAAACAACACTGAACAATTATTAATAATCCCTTTGGATTTGCTACAATTAAAAACCTTACTGGATTGCTACAATCACAGACTCCTATATGCTGTCCTGCATTTCTTCTTCAACTTTAGTTCCTAATACTGCTTTGCAGATGTTTCAGATACTACCTGGGCCTCCTGGACCCTTATATATTGCCTCCCTTCAAAATGAATTTGAAGTGGCTTAGATGCAACTAGAACACGTCTTTGTCTTTTGCTTATCATCTGGCGCCTGACTACGCATGCTGCTGACAGGTAGTATTGTACAGTGATGAAGAGATGGGCCAGACTGCCAGTTCCAATCTCAACTTTTCCCACTTACTAGCTATGTGATGATTACTTAAATTCTTTGTGCCTCAGTTCCCCTATCTGAAAAAAAGTGAAGATATTATTCAGAGAACTTACCTCATAGCATTGTTGTGAGGGTTAAATGAGTTAATACATGTAAAATATCTGGCACATAACAAGCACTGAATCAGTGTTAGCTATTATTAATTTTTCCTTGTGCCTAACCATTCATGACCCAGACTACTAAATGGTTGTACAGTCTTCTGTTGACAAAAACAAGAAGCATACCCAGAGGTGGTAGATGAAACATACATGAACTCTAATATGGCAGTGGTTCTAAACTGTGAGCAGACGATCCCTTGGGGGTCACAGCGTTACTGTAGGCACTCTATAAAACCATGTGTGCACCCGTATTTTCTCAAAGAGTTGCAATTTTTTTAAAAAGATACTGGAGGGATAGACTTCAAATCGTTTGACTGTTGAAAAGGGATCCTGATACATATATCATTCTTGTGTGTCAACAACTTCTGAAAGCAGATAATACTGAAAGAAATTACAGCTGTAAATGGCATCTTGGTGTCTCTATCATCATCCCATGTTCCTCAAAATAGAGTATATCAAATAACTGAAAACATATTCATAGTCTGTTATATTAAAAAAATAATAGCAGCACAGCTCTTTTTTAAATAAAAAAAAGATTGTTAATATTAATGACTACTTCTGCAATTAATGACACCCAAGCTTCCAAGAATCCAGAACCTGGTAATTACAAATGTCCTAAGTCACATAAAATATGAGTCTTAGTAAACTAAAAATAAACCCTCTCTTTGCTGCAAACCTCTACATCTCAGCGTTTTGGCTTGTGGGATGTCGGCAAGAGCAACCTGGTTTGGTAACAGGTTTGGAGATCTTCTCTTGTGGCTGCCCAAGATAAGCCTGGCAAGGAATCAGATCCAGAGAAGAGACTTGGTTGAACTGCAAAACTGCCATATGGCTGACAGGGTCTTTGTGCTCTGGCCGGTGTCAGGCCTGAGCCTCTGAGGTGGGACAGCTGAGTTCAGGACACTGGACCACCAGAGACCTCCCAGCCCCATGTAATATCAATCAGTGAGAGCTCTCCCAGAGATGTCCGTCTCAATGCTAAGACCCAGCTCCACTCAATGACCAGCAAGCTCCAGTGCTAGACACCCCATGCCAAACAACTAGCAAGAAAGGAACACAACCCCACCCATTAGCAGAGAGGCTGCCTAAAATCATACTAAGTTCACATACATCTCAAAACACACCACCGGATGCGGTCCTGCCCACCAGAAGGACAAGATTCAGCCTCATCCACAGGAACACAAGCACCAGTCCCCTCCACCAGGAAGCCTACACAACCCACTGAACCAACCTTAACCACTGGGGGCAGACACCAAAAATGATGGGAACTATGAACCTGAAGCCTGCAAAAAGGAGACCCCAGACACAGTAAGTTAACCAAAATGAGAAGACAGAGAAATACACAGCAGATGAAAAAGCAAAGTAAAAACTCACCAGACCAAACAAATGAAGAGGAAATAGGCAGTCTACCTGAAAAAGAATCCAGAGCAATGATAGTAAAGATGATCCAAAATCTTGGAAATAGAATGGAGAAAATACAAGAAACTTTTAACAAGGACCTAGAAGAACTAAACAGCAAACAAACAATGATGAACAACACAATAAATGAAATCAAAAATTCTCTAGAAGTAATCAATAGCAGAATAACTGAGGCAAAAGAACGGATAAGTGACCTGGAAGATAAAATAGTGGAAATAACTACCACAGAGCAGAATAAAGAAAAAAAAATGAAAAGACTTGAGGAGAGTCTCAGAGACCTCTGGAACAACGTTAAATGCACCAACATTTGAATTATAGGGGTCTCAGAAAAAGAAGAGAGAAAGAAAGGGACTGAGAAAATATTTGAAGAGATTATAGTTGAAAACTTCCCTAATATGGGAAAGGAAATCGTCAATCAAGTCCAGGAAGCACAGAGAGTCCCACACAGGATAAATTCAAGGAAAAATATGCAAAGACATATATTAATCAAAATATCAAAAATTAAATACAAAATATTAAAAGCAGCAAGGGAAAAGCAACAAATAACATACAAGGGAATCCCCATAAGGTTAACAGCTGAGCTTTCAGCAGAAACTCTGCAAGCCAGAAGGGAGTGGCAGGACATATTTAAAGTGATGAAAGGGAAAAGCCTACAACCAAGATTACGCTACCCAGCAAGGATCTCATTCAGATTCCACGGAGAAATTAAAACCTTTACAGACAAACAAAAGCTAAAAGAATTCAGCACCACCAAACCAGCTTTACAGTAAATGCTAAAGGAACTTCTCTAGGCAGGAAATACAAGAGAAGGAAAAGACTTACAAAAACAAACCCCAAACAATTAAGAAAATGGTAATAGGAACATACATATCGATAATTACCTTAAATGTAAATAGATTAAAGGCTCAATCCGAAAGATATAGACTGGCTGAATGGATACAAAAACAAGACCCATATATATGCTGTCTACAAGAGACCCACTTCAGACTAGGGACACACACAGACTGAAAGTGAGGGGATGGAAAAAGATATTCCATGCAAATGGAAATCAAAAGAAAGCTGGAGTAGCAATTCTCATGTCAGACAAAATAGACTTTAAAATAAAGATTATTACAAGAGACAAAGAAGGACACTGTATAATTATCAAGGGATCAATCCAAGAAGAAGATATAACAATTGTAAATATTTATGCACCCAACATAGGAGCACCTCAATACATAAGGCAAATACTAGCAGCCATAAAAGGGGAAATCGACAGAAACACAATCATCGTAGGGGACTTTAACAGCCCACTTTGACCAATGGACAGATCATCCAAAATGAAAATAAATAAGGAAACACAAGCTTTAAATGACACATTAAACAAGATGGAGTTTATTTTTATAGGACATTCCATTCAAAGAAAACAGAATACACTTTCTCCTCAACTGCTCATGGAACATTCTCCAGGATAGATCATATCTTGGGTCACAAATCAAGCCTTGGTAAATTTAAGAAAATTGAAATCATATCAAGTATCTTTTCCGATCACAATGCTATGAGACTAGATATCAATTACAGGAAATAAACTAAAAAATACAAACACATGGACGCTAAACAATATGCTAGTAAATAACCAAGAGATCACTGAAGAAATCAAAGAGGAAATCAAAAATACCTAGAAACAAATGACAATGAAAACACGACGACCCAAAACCTATGGGATGTAGCAAAAGCAGTTCTAAGAGGGAAGTTTATAACAATACAATCCTACCTCAAGAAACAATAAACATCTGAAATAAACAACCTAAACTTACACCTAAAGCAATTAGAGAAAGAAGAATTGAAAAAAACTAACGTTCGCAGAAGGAAAGAAATCATAAAGATCAGATCAGAAATAAATGAAAAAAAAATGCAGGAAACAATAGCAAAGATCAATAAAACCAAAAGCTGGTTCTTTGAGAAGATAAACAAAATTCATAGACCATTAACCAGATTCATCAAGAAAAAAAGGGAGAAGACTCAAATCAACAGAATTAGAAATGAAAAATGAGAAGTAACAACTGACACTGCAGAAATACAAAGGATCATGAGAGATTACTACAAACAGCTATATGCCAATAAAATGGACAACCTGGAAGAAGTGGACAAATTCTTAGAAAAGCACAACCTTCCGAGACAGAACCTGTAAGAAATAAAAAATATAAACAGACCAATCACAAGCACTGAAATTGAAACTGTGATTAAAATTCTTCCAACAAACAAAAGCCCAGGACCAGGTGGATTCACAGGCAAATTCTATCAAACATTTAGAGAAGAGTTAACACCTATCCTTCGCAAACTCTTCAAAAATATAGCAGAGGGAAGAACACTCCAAAACTCATTCTACAAGGCCAGCATCACCCAGATACCAAAACCAGACAAAGATGTCACAAAGAAAGAAAGCTACAGGCCAATATCACTGATGAACATAGATGCAAAAATCCTCAACAAAATGCTAGCAAACAGAATCCAACTGCACATTAAAAGGGTCATACACCATGATGAAGTGGGGTTTATCCCAGGAATGTGAGGATTCTTCACTATATGCAAATCAGTCTATGTGATACCCCATATTAACAAATTGAAGGATAAAAACCATATGATCATCTCAATAGATGCACAAAAAGCTTTTGACAAAATTCAACACCGATTTATGATAAAAACCCTCCAGACAGTAGGCATAAAGGGAACTTATCTCCACATAATAAAGGCCATATATGACAAACCCACAGCCAACATTGTTTTCAGTGGTGAAAAACTGAAAGCATTTCTACTAAGATCAGGAAAAAGACAAGGTTGCCCACTCTCACCACTATTATTCAACATAGTTTTGGAAGTTTTAGCCACAGCAATCAGAGAAAAAAAGAAATAAAAGGAATCCAAATCAGAAAAGAAGAACTAAAACTGTCACTGTTTGCAGATGACATGATATTATACCTAGAGAATCCTAAAGGTGCTACCAGAATACTACTAGTGCTAATCAATGAATTTGGTAAAGTAGCAGGATACAAAATTTATGCACAGAAATCTCTTGCATTCCTATACACTAATGATGAAAAATCTGAAAGAGAAATTATGGAAACACTCCCATTTACCACGGCAACAAAAAAAATAAAATACCTAGGAATAAACCTACCTAAGGAGACAAAAGACCTGTATGCAGAAAACTATAAGACACTGATGAAAGTAATTAAAGATGATACAAACAGATGGAGAGATATACCATGTTCTTGGATTGGAAGAATCAACATTGTGAAAATGACTATATTACCCAAAGCAATCTATGGATTCAATGCATTCCCTATGAAACTACCAATGGCATTTTTCATAGAACTAGAACAAAAAAATTCACAATACATTTAGTCATGATGTCTCCTTATTATCCTATAGTCTGTGATAGTTACTTGGTCTTTTCTTTTATGACCCTGACGTTTTGAAGAATATTGGTGAGGTATTTTGTAAAGTGCTGCTCAGGCAAGCCCTCAGTTTAGATTTATATGATGTTTTCTAATGATTAGACTGAATTTATGAGTTTTTAGAAAGAACACCATGGAGGCATTGTGCCCTTCTCAGTGCATCATATCAAGAGGTACATAATGTTAATCTTGATTGCTTGGTTAAGATGGTGTCTGTCACTATGAATTTACTATTCTTTTTTCTTTGTAATGAATATATATTTATGGGGAGATAGTTTGAGGCTATGTGAATACTTTGTTTCTTCTTAAACTTTTGCTTACTAATTTGGATATTTCCCAGTGAATTTTGCCTGTAGCAATTATTACTATAGTATTCTAATGATTTCTATCGTTACTTGCATATTTCTTACTTGAAATTCTTCTGTAAGGGAGATTTGTTCCTTCTCCTCTATTTATTTAATTATTTTTTAATAAAAATTTTTATTTGAAATTATTTTAGACTCACAAGAAGTTACAAAAATAGTACAGTGACTTTCCATGTAACCTTCTTCCAAAGATAGTATCTTACATAAGCATAGTAGAGTACCAAAACCAGGAAACTGACATTGGTACAAAATATACTGTTAACTATAAAATTTATTGGATTGCACTCGTTTTTTTTATTAATTTTTATTGGAGCATAGTTGCTTCACTAGTTTTTATATTCTCTCTCTCGTGTGTGTGTAGTTCTATGAAATTTTATTGTATGTATAGATTTGTGTAACCCCACCACAGTCAGGATACAGACCAATCATTTATTTATATCATTAAGGATGCATTGATATTTATTTTATTTTTTTGGATATAATACTATCATCATTTATTTTCTGTTTAAATTGTCCAACTTTGGCTACTGGACACTCTTTTGGGTTGACTACTGTGTCCTTTTAACCTAAAACCATCATTTTTTTAAAAAGAACACCTAAATTCTTGGCACCAAGATCATCTTGTATTTTTCCTAACGTAGCTCTAGACTCAAACATTTCTCCAAGGATCCCTGATCCCTTTTATTGGAGAGTTGTATTTAGAAACCATGATCTGTGTGCTCGGTATACTTATTGCTACTGTGATATCCCTCTTAGAAGGCCCTCTCTGTCTATATACTGATAGCTAGGAAATTTTATATACATATCTATCCTAGGAAAGTTTATATACGTATCTATCTATCTATCTGCCTACCTACATACCTACCTACCTATCTAATTTCCAATACAGCACCACAGAATTCCTTCTAGCATTCCCCCTTTGCTTATTTATAATTTCTTTTACCACTAATGAGAAATCTGGATTTTGTTATCTACAGTATATTTCCTTATTTGTTCATCCCTAGCATACACATAAAGTAGTTTCAGAATTGCTGACCCATAGAACTATAAGAAACAAGACTGACCAACTTTTAAAACACGAATGCTTCCAGGAGGTATAAAAGCACTAAATTAATTTATACTAACGTATAAGTAACTATGAGGCCCTCTTAGGAGGGATAACAGCAGTAGAAACTGAAATGATGGGGTTTTGGTTGAAGAAAACAGTGCTGGAAAGGAATGAAGGAAAGGAAACTGAAAGGCAGAGGACAAATGCTGCCTCCTTCCTGCTTTGACTATATAAAGGTATAAATTTGATCATGTGGCTCTCATAGCCTGGAAATTCCTAAACTCTCCATCTCTGTGATGCTAGCCCAGATACAAGAGAGCTGGCAACAAATACCTGACTTTTGGAAAAAACATATGGCATGGTACTGAGTAGTAGACATTAAGCTATATATCTGCCTGTGGTACTTTGGCTGCCTTTGGCAACTTTGATTTGCATCCAGCAGTGATGCTTTGGCATATGCTAAAGTATTGCTGTATATCCATCCAGTGGCAGTGCAATAAAAGGAAGAAGAATGAAAAGCAATAAAAAAAAAAATACTGTCAAACAACTGTTGAAAGGAAGATAGCAAGTATAACAAAGCAGCCAGAGACACATCCTCTAATTGTTATTCCAGACAGTAACCAGTTTTCTAGGTGGGTTAAGGCAGCAATAAATATTGAGGACAGCCTTCCACGAATCTAATCTCCTTGCGCCTTCACCAACTTAGTCTATTCTTTACACAATTCAAGAGGGTTAGTAACAGAAGCTTCAATAAATCCCATATCAATAATTGTTTCCTATCCTCATCATCATATGCTATACTCCACTCCCTCTGCCATATATACTTCCAGGAAGACCTAGAACATTATGAGCATATTTTTTAGTTGTTGATTGATAAGGCAATGTTGGAAAATATGTACTTTTGGGAATTCCAGGGCGGTCCAGTGGTTAGGACTCCACGCTTTCACTGCCGAGAGTGCAGATTCAATCCCTGGTTGGGGAACTAAGATCCTGTAAGCCGTGCAGCGCAGCAAAAAAAATAAATAAATAAAGGTCTTTTAAAAATCATATACACTTGGCTTCAAATCTTGGATCCAACACCTACTCCTAGCTCTCTGAAATCCATGAAGCCTCAATTTCCTTATGTGTAAAATATCTCATACTGCGGCAGAGACTAGGTAGAGGTTAACCAATCCCATTTCCTTTACCTGACTATACAGAAAGAATATTTCCCAGTCTCCCTTTAAATGAGGTAGTAGCATTTGACTGGGTTCTGGCCATTGCAATAATATGGACAGAAATGATGTATACCACATCCAGACCTGGCCATGAAACAGCCCATGTGATCCTCCATGCTCTCTCCCCTGACTTGTTGACTAATGGAATGCAGAGCAGCTAGTACAGAATTCTGAGGAAGCCTCATATCATGGGGAATGATGAAATACACAGAGCCTGTATCCCTGAGTCACTTGCTTGGAGGAGAACTCTATGGAAAGCCACCCACCAATATCTGAATAGGCTGAAATATGAGTGAAAAAAAATTGTAGCATGCCAAAAAGATTATGACATTGCTTGTATTACTTTTGTATATTTTAATATATTTTAATATACTATTTATATATTTATATTGGTATATTGTTATATTGCTCATATTACCTTGATTAGTACATACCTGTTTCTATTATTCAATAAGATATTATTGGTAAAGCACCTGGCACATGGTAGGGCTTAACATTTATTGACATAAAATCTGACATAAAATATAGACTTACAGGGAAACAAAAGTTAGTTCAAAGTGTGTCTGTTTGTTGGCAAGGACAATGAAACTACATTCCCTAGTTCTTCCCCCAGCTTCTTATTTCTGACTATTTTACTTGAAAATATCTGGAGATTTTTATTTCTAAATCATTTTGTCTTACCTTCATAAATTTTGATTTCCAGTTTCAGGGTTTATATTGTCATTTTTCCTATATATTGATTTTATTCCCTAATATCTGGGGAATACTTTGGAAGATAGAGACTTGTTTTTTGCCTGAACTCCAGATGAATTTCAGCTAACTCTAGGTCAGATCAGGTACCTTTCCCTCTACCTCTTACGCATCATCAATCCCTTGGTTATTATCATAGGGTGAAACACTGACTAGGGAAAGTATATCATTCTAACATTCCTGATTAGTTTGACCACAAACGGCCTTAAAGTTTCTCTCAGCCACCAGGCAGAAGTACTTTAGCTCCAGAAATGATTTGTGTAACTGTCCTTGTTTATAGAGTGTTTCTGATGCCATCTCTCTTCTTTCAGAGATATTTTCCTTCTTTCTACAAGACAGAAGGAAGAGAAAGGACACCATCAAGTCTATGTTATATACTCCATAACTGAAAATTTCTGCAGCCAGTCTGCTTGTGTTTTTGTTTTCGTTTTTTCATAGAACCTTCAAAGCTTCTGTTATTTATGTTTTTACCTGGAATGGATGACTGGGTCCACTTAACATTTTCCTATATAGGTAATTCTCTTATCAGCGCCAAAGCATTGGCCTGGAAGCCTTAATATTGGACAAATTGACCAATCGAGAGTGTGTTGCAAGTCTACACCTGCTCAGGTTTTCATCTATGGGAAAGAGAAGATCTCTCAGCACCAAATAAATATTAAAGTAACAGTGGGAAGCAAAATAAAGATGCTTTCAGATTATATGCCTTGAATTCTGATGGTTCAATGCACCACTTATATTGATTTATCCCATTTATAAAAGAAGTATATTTTAATACTTTCCCTGAATACCTTAGAACAGCAGCCCCCAACCTTTTTTGGCACCAGGGAATGGTTTCGTGGAAGACAATTTTTTCACAGACTGGGAAGGGGGGCAATGATTCAGGTGGTAAGGCGAGCGATGAGGAGCGACGGGGAGCGGCAGATGAAGCTTTTTGCTCACTCGCCCTCCGCTCACCTCCTGTTATGCAGCCCAGGTCCTAACAGGCCACGGACCAGTACTGGCCTGCGGCCTGGGGGCTGGGGAGCCCCGCCTTAGAACAGCATCAGCTGTACCTGGGAACTTGTAGAAATGTTAATTCTTAGGCCTCACCACAGACCTTTTAAATCAGAAACCCTGGGAGTGATAAATCCTGAGTCCTCAACACAAGGGAAAAAATCGTTTTTCTATTTCTTTAATGTTCTGTCTATTAATATGAGATGATGGATGTTCACTAAACTTATTGTGGTGATCATTTCATGATGTTTGTAAGTCACATCATTTGTGCTGTATACTTTAAACTTATACAGTGCTGTATGTCAATTATATCTCAATAAAATTGGAAGAAAAAAAAAAAAGAAAGAAACAAACCCTGGGAGTGGGGCATAGCAAGCTGTGGTTTAGCAAAGCCTCCAGGTGATTCTGAGGCTGTGGCCAAAATTTGAGTTATTGCCTTAGAAAGTACTGTGAAGATAAGGCAATGGATCTAAGAATGGATCTATTCTTCTACCCAAATATATACCATGAGGTTGGTCTGTACAATTCCTAAAAGTGTTTAATCTTTATTCCAAGTTGGCATCTGTCAATAGGTTTCGGCAGTGCAAAAGCAGTTAACCTGGATATGGGTTCTCTATGACACAGGGGTTGAGTTTCTCTAAAGTTGTATATAAATCAGTATTTTTAAATTGAGTATAATCTTCTGTTGACTTCCTTATAACTCTCTTATGTGTTATATTTTCTATTCTTCCATTAATACTGGTTTTTAACACTTACATTTTCACTTTTTCTGTCCATCAGCCTGTCAAACATTTAATAATCTGTAAATAAATGCAGAGATGCACTATGGAGTTCAAGAAACTTTCTGTAATTAGTCAAGTGAAGACTTTTTGAAATGCAAATAATGACTTATTACTTGTCAAATATCTATTGTTCTTAAAGCTGGGCATAGCTTTATAATATTTTTTTGACTAATTATAAAAGGTTGAAAAACAACATTCTGGAACAGATTAATTTTGCTCATCCTGGCATCACAGAACTATACGAAAGCCTCCCGGAAATGAAGTTTCCACTCATCTTTAACAGTTTACAATCATTTAGCCATTCTGGAAGTGTGAAGTAAAAGGAAAACTACTTATCTCACTTGTGGCTGAGGGCAGGCTTGCCTTTCAGAGAGCTAGGAGCCTCTTTTTCTTTTTCTTCTTCAGCCTTAATCCCATCAGTACCCTAAACACATATGCTGATGTGAGACATCAATTTACAACACTGGGTCTGTCATCCTAATTACACTGCAAAGGAGTCCTCTCAGGGAAGGTCATACAGGCTACAGAGCAAACAGGAAGGTCATACAGGCTACAGAGCAAACGAGTAAGGGCCGCACAGCTCCTAAGAGACACCATTCATAAGCTGGAGTAAGCATGAATGAAGCATTATTCTTTTGGTGGAAATACTGAAAAGGTTGACCTCGGTGGAATGAGTGCAAATTTGCATAATGCTTCATTTCCTTAGAGCAACTCAAGGGTTGGTAACCATTACATGAGGCCAGACAACATCACTGAGAAGATTAATGGGACTCGGGTGTCATTACTTCCAAATGGAGAGGAGTCATGCCAAGGTCACTGCAAGGTTGATCGAGGAAAAGATGTTTGCTCATTGGAATGGGTGATTTGTCTCTCAGGCTGACAGGGTAAGAGGAAACCAATTGCACATCACTAAATGTTACACTGTCCAGTAAGGCCGCTTCACGTTAAAAAGCATAACTGGGTGAGCCATGGTATGGATGAGATTTGTAAAAACTTGCTGGTTTACATCATTTGGCAAGGACCATGGTATGAAAACCCTTTAGCTAATGAAGAGTTATTTGTCTCTTTTTATCATAGAAAGAAAAAAAAAGAAACAAAAGAATAAAATTCAAATTTTTGCTGTAGAGTCTTGGCTCCAATTCTCCGTGTAACATGTTGATAAATTGGTTGATTTACTTCCTTAATGCAGCATCAAAATAGCCACAGGGGCTTAGGTGAAAGTGAGGTGGAAGACTTAACCCAAACAGTGTCAATGAAATACCAATGAGCAGTTAGTCTCTTAACGGGGATCAACCCCACAAAGATGTATTGATAAGTGGTTTTCCACAGAGGATATTTTCTGATCACTGAATCTTCCTGCTGTGCACCCTTGTCCTGGCTTAGAATCAAAATGACAGCTAATGATGTCAGCTCCCAACCGAATTTATGGACAATGAAGTTCAAGATTTGCCAAGAAAAGGAGAAAAAAAAAAAGTGGGTAAATACACAGAAAGTTGGTATTTTTAATGGAGAGAATGTGCAGACTAACTATATTAAGTCTGTCAGTATGAAGGAGCAGAAAAGGACCCACCTTTCCTGTTCACTACCAGCCGTCCTAAAACTCTTCACAGGACTTCAGGTTTCTCTGGCCAGATGCAATACTCAGGGTTACCAGAGTCACAAACATTGAGCTCACCTGAATACAGTTTCTAGTAAAAGTACTCCAGACTCTGAATGATGATTGAGGCAATATTTTATAAATCGAATTAACCTCGGGACAAGCTCTGGGTACCACTGTACTTCAGACTGTAGTTAGGGTACTTTTTCATAAAGAAATCTGCTTGTAAATATTTCGTGGTTCTTTATCCTTAATTGTGGAACAGTAGAACTGCCTTGATAATTGGGTTGGACAGAGGCACAGTATGTGACTCTGAGGGTTTTCAAGTCTGAGATATAGTGAAGGTTTTTTATGACATAACCTCACTGTTGTTTTTAAATAGAAGGGGGTAATCCAGAGCCCAGAATGAATCCCTAAACATTGATATTGTTTACTATTTGGTTTTGTAGCTCATTTGATATCTATTACTTGCAATTTCAAGGTGAAGTCTAATTAAACACAACATTGTAAATCAACTATACTTCAATAAAATTTTTTTAAAAATGGTGAACTCTAATGGCCTCACATTTCAAAAAGAAAAGGCAACTGTGATAGAAAGAGGAATAATATGAAAGATTGAGATTGTTTTTTGGAACTTACATAGACTCTTAGAAGCAAAATTATTCTGAACAGATGGTTAGCACTTTGAGAGCAGGATTTATATAGCATTGATCTCTCGATACCTAGAGAAAGCCTGGAAGATAGAAGAACTCAAGAAATAATTCTATATGAATGAAAGAATGCCTGAATGAATGGGTGCATACAATATCATAAGCTTGTAGGGCTCTCATCTGAAGGGCAGAATGTTGTTTTAGCCAAACCATTTCCATATCTCTAAAATAGTTTTCATGTTTATTCAATATCTGGGAAAGACAATAAAAAAATAACAAAAATAATACCCCTAATCATAGTGACAACTGCAACCCATGAACATTTCAAGGTTATTGGGTTTGCATGACTAAATACGTAAAAGGAAATGACAAGTTGTTCCCGTAAGAGGAAACACAGGTAAAAAAATAGGAGAGATGGAGGTTAAAAGGACACAGTATTTTAAGATGAAATCATCTAATTATTTTTACTCTCCCTCTGGTATTTGTAATAGTTTGTCTGTCAGGAGTTTTCACTTTGTTTTCTCTTCTCTGACTACTCAATGTGCTGTGCTGCCTCTGTGGATTTTCCTTAGTGTCTGCCCTCATTCCTTTGCATGGACAATTCCATTTTCTCCAGCCAAGGCCTCGGAAAAGATGATGGCTATGACAGTGCAGGTACCACACAGTTTTCACTCTGGCAGAGTGTAAAATCCTGATTTTTCTCAGAATATTGGCAGAGACAAGATATTTACTTAGTTCTCTGTTCTGTGCTCTATTAAAGCTCATATGTGGCTCAGGCTATCCTGACACTGTCTCTGAAAATTAAATCTTCTATAAAGCATCACCTTGCCATGCACTGTTTTTATTCGTGCTCTATAAATTAGGAATAACAACACTTGGTGTCTGGGATTCATTGACTTCATGATCTTGACACATTTCCAGGGGTAACAATCAGTCTAATAGAAAAGTCAGAACTTCCAAATCATGTCTAAATTTATAGATATGCCCTTATCACCTTCTGTGAGAATGGGCAGAGGCAAGAACTCTCTAAGTAAATGCTCCAAAGTAATAACCCTAGACAACAAAATAAAATACTTCAAGGGAAACAATTTGAGTGATATACTTCCAGCTGTCTAGTGTCTGTCCATGATACATGACATGATAAAAATCCTCTACCATCAACATAATGTTGAATACTAATTAAAGCAAAGATTGTGCATCCCCTCCATGCTCTCCATTTATGGCCTTTCCACTGCGGTAACATCTCTAGTTTGATTATCAGATCTATAGCTCACTCCTCACTAACGGACTTCAGAGACAATGAACTTTCCACAAAGAATGACCTAAACAGAAATTGAATGATGCCATATGACACACAGGATGGAAAGTAAAGAGAGAAAAGGGCTTATTGAGTTTTGTCCTCCTGTCCTCTCACTTCTCATTCTATTATCCAGAAAGAAACACTAAAGGTTTACTTGTAATTAGCAGTGATTCCTCCCCTTCTGCAAACCATCTCGTCAATGTCCCTCACTACCGGTTACTTGATTTTCTGAAATTTGGTCTGTCATTTTTCTTCTCAATCCCCAAGTACCCTTCATATCAGCTGCTATAGTAATGTCTGAGATTAAGCAGTGCATTTAAGTGGCAAAGGCTACTATATATGTGTAGACAGCTAAATAGAGACTGCATTAAATGATGTAGAAGGGATTTGGAAGACCTTGCAGAACTTTCCTGAAACCCAATTCATATTCCTATGATCCATTTCATAACTGTGTACCCCAGCTTCCAATCTCAGCTTTCTTTCTACATTACGGCTTTGGAAAGTCCTCACTAGATTCTCAGCATCTTCCCTTGAAATTTCTTTCCCTCCCTTGTCTTGATATTGCTTCTCAGTATATGCCTTGTGTGTGTCTTCTATAAATGGCTCCTGATGTATAGCTAAACCTCACACAGAACAAAGAATGAAGGAAAATTAATTTATTACTAAACAAATACTCTTAAAGCATGGATCTCCAGCCAATTTCTCCTCCTGAGCTCTCTAGTCCCAAAAGTCCAATAGGACATCTCCACTTTGAATGTCTTATATGCAGTAAGATAAACCTTCCATATCCAAAACTGAACTCTTCTCCTCAGCTCAATCTCTCCTTCAATATCTCAGGGCATGGCCATGCCATCCCCCTATATTCTATATTCTTATATTTTTATATGCATACCTGATCTTTTCATTTCGCTGACGGTATCCCTTCATCATCTCCCCATTGATCCTGAACGCTACCTCCCCACTGATTCTGAATGCTACCCCCCCCCACACACATACACACCCAGTCCTAGGCAAGGTGGCAAGATGGTAAACACATAGATGCTCAAATACGTGTTTGAATTAACAGACTAAAACCAAAAATTTCTGCCTTTTACTTTGGTGATTTTTCAAATCCATTTATTCCATAGGACATATTGAGTGAATACTACATGAAAGAATCTAAGTGCTAGAATGCATAGAATCCTGGCAATCACAGAATAGTCCATGTGGAAATTATCTTAAAGATCTGTTAAGCCTAACCCTTCATCTTACGTATGGGTAAGCTGAAGCTCAGAGAGGAAAGTTAATTGCTCAAAGTCACGTAGTAAATTACTGGATGGTTTCACACCCATACGGCTAAGTATGTATAGCTGCTAATTTTTAGCAACCACAGAAGATAACATTTAGATCTACGCCAGCTAGTGTAAAATTTACATTTCTCTTTGGCACTCATACTTTTATATTTTGTCACTCCTTCTTAATTTGTAACTTCCAATTTAGTGTAACTATATAAAATAACTTATATCCATCAATACTGCTCCATTCTCGCACAATTGAAAGTTGAACCTCTATCATAGGTGTGTCTTATGCTTATACCACTTAAATAAATTGGAAAATGCCAGAAACAGTATTGTACTAGAAACTTACTTTGGAATTGGGTCATTCTGGGTTTGAATCATGCTTCTGCCATTATCTTGTTCTGGAGACTCAAATTAATTCTCTGAATCTCAGCTTCCTCATCTATGAAATGAAGATAATAGTAACTACCTCATAGTGTAGTTCTAAAAATATATTGAAATAATGTGTTAGGTTGAACTATATGCAATTTCTATTTATGTAGATCAACAATGGCCAAAGGTGGCACTTTTATACTTCAATCTAAGAGAGCAGTGTGCCTGGCATCTAGCATATGCTCAATAAACAGTGGTTATTATGATATTTTTAAAGAATGAAAGGGGACAAAATATTGGTCTATGAAGTACATGCATGGAACACATTTAAATTTTTTTTTAAGTTCTTTACCACCCTAGTAAACAAGAAATGTTCCTCATCGAATATGAGTATCATTTCTAAAATTTTACATGGACAGTGGACTTATATGGAATTTTTGAAATCCTAGGTTTTGTGGGAATAGGCAGATGCCTGTATTTCAGCATTTTCTTTCAGATCCTCCCCCCCAACCTTACTTATCAATCGGATTGTATCAGTTCCTCATAGGTAGTTCTTAACAGCTATGATGAAATTCATTAACACCCCTTTAACATTCCAATTTGCATTAATAGACAACAAGGTTCGCATCATTATCGAGAGCATAAATGTAATAGCCTCACCAGTGGACTTGAGGCCTCTCTTTAGTTCACCATCAACAGATACGGAGCTTTTCCACAATGATGAGTTTTGTTTGTTTCTTTGTAACTTAAAAGTTTCTCTTCCCATGGAAAACACATAGGCCATAATTTCAACTTTTCCCCCTGTTCTTCCTATAACTACATTTTTATCATTCATTTTATCTGTAAGTTATTGTGCTTTCATTTTTTGTTTTGAGAATGAGTTCTGCTCCTAAATCTAATTCCATCAAATATATTGATCAAATAAATATGTTTATCTACGTAGTAAAAGTCAAACCTCATTAATTTGAGGGAGAGCTAAAAATGTTTCTACCACATCAAGTATTTCTGTAAAATCATTCAGAACTTTGGAAGTGTTAGATAGTGTCTCATTTTGTAAGACATCTTCAATAAAAAGTCAGCATTATGGAGAAATTATTAATAGAGCGAGTATCATGAAGCTGGAACAAAATCTCAAGTCCACATAAGCTAAGACCATGGGATAAAAAGAGTATTTTCAGCTGCTCCTCTCCCTCTGCTGTAAAAGAAAACAAAAACTCCTTCATTGCTGTTATATGGTAAAAAACACATTAATTCAGTACCCATTTATTCAAAATAGTACAGAACAAAAATAATCTTCTTCAACAAACTAAATATAAATCTAAACCCAGTC
Source organism: Pseudorca crassidens (assembly GCF_039906515.1). Taxonomy (NCBI): domain Eukaryota; kingdom Metazoa; phylum Chordata; class Mammalia; order Artiodactyla; family Delphinidae; genus Pseudorca; species Pseudorca crassidens. Next base: position 32,035,936 of record NC_090317.1, read on the forward strand.
AACTGAAAGTCAAATTAATAAGATTGCCCTGCTTGTGAATATGGTTCCCTTTTAGATTTCCTTTGTTAAAGACAGTTCAATGGCTTTCTGGGCAATGTGCTTGTAAGACAAAGTGCTGAATTAGCCATTGGACTGGAGAAATCATGGCGAATTAGAGTGCCATGGTAAATTACCTGACAGGCTATTCTATTACTTCACTTTGAATGTCTTTAAGCTGTGAAATTTGGTTTTAAAGCATTCTTAAGAGGCAGATAAGCTATTAGGTACCTTTAAAACATTTAGCCCAATGGTTGTCAATCCTGTCTGCACATGAGAACCAACTGGAGAAGTCCAAAAAACCCCATGCCCCGCCACACTCCATATCAATTAAACTGGAATCTCTAGAGGTGGGCCTGGACACCGTATTTTAAAAGCTTCATAGGTGCTCCTAATGTGAAATAAGGTTGATAACCACAGATCTAGCCCCATTGGCCAGTGGAACAGCTGTGGCTCTTGAACTAGCTCTGAAACAAAATTGTAAACTAATTTTAGCAATGACAACTGGGATAATTGTGCAGGCTCCCAAGGTGTCTACTTTGAAGGTCAATGTTCATTAGCATATACGTTGTTGTTGAAGTTGGTCTCATTATTTTTCAGTCCTTTCTCATACATAAAATTAGGGTTTTTATACACTTCAACATGAAAGTAAAAGAGGGAGGAAGAATTTGTGAAAGGATAAAGACATTTGGAATCCACAAGTTTGATGAAAACACATGGAAAAGATAACTAGAATTACTGGAGCTGACATTCAAAAATACTTTGTTCTCTTCACTACATTTCTATCCAAGTTGTTGAGTTAGAATATCCATGGTATAAAAGGCTGATTTCTAAAATATGCTATTAATTTAGGTAGTGAATGTCACAGAGAGAAAAGCATTTTGTAAATAAGTGACTCAATTTTTCTTTATCTGGTCCAACAATGATCTTCTATTTCTCATTCAAAAAGTGATACCATCTCTCATCATAAAAAAAGAATAATGTCATGTCAACAACTGCAGAAGCCAAATGTTAGAATCTAGATAAGAACGGGTCAGGAAAAAAAAAAAAGGATTATGTCATATACTTTTACCGCATGAATCCATTTGCTTTATTCTCTACAATTTTGAGAAAAACACCTGAGGTCACAATAGGCTAAACTTTCCTTATGTAAAGAGAAAATATATTTAAATTCTCAAACTAATGGCTTTAAAAACTGATTAAAAAATTGCTCCTTCCCCAGACATTAAAAATGTGAGCACTAACTCAGAAGCAAAAGGAAAACTGATCAACATAGAGGGTATTCAAGCATCAGAAATGCTGTTGGATAAGATGAACTTTAATATTCCTGCCAACCCAAAAGACACACAATTCCAAAAGAAAATACTCTGATCTTAATCTTAGCAACATAAACAAAACTGCTATATTATTTTCCACTTACAGTTTTGGTATTAAATTTTTACCTCATGCTAGTTTCTATGCAACTTGAGTCTCTGGACAATGTCAAACTAGGGGATAAATTATACGAATTTGCTTAAAGTGGAAATTACCTTTTCCCGAAAATACTTTTGGAATATACCACTTTCCTGTAATCTTTGGGTCTAGCTTCAGAGTACCAAAAAGTGCCTGTGACAGTTTAAAGCCGTGATTCTTAAACTGGGGCTCATAGCTGAGTATCTAGGGATCCATAAATAAACTAGGATTGTTATGAAAAATTTTTCTGGGGCAATCATCCATAAGTTTCACATGATTTTTAAGGAGTTTGTGAACTCAATAAGATAACAAGTACTAGTCTACAAGATCCCATCTGGAATAATCAGTGGTCAGAGCAAAATCTGTTTAGGTGAGGTTCAAGAACCAGGAACTCCAAGATTCCCACTTTGGAATCAAAGAGACAGGACTTGTCAGCCAGTTTAGGTAGGGAAGACTTGAATTCTGGGGTGTAGAAGGTTTGTCCTGTCAAACGCCAGAGCTGAGAACAAGTCCATAAAGGAGATCCCTGAGGCTAATACATGTGCTCATAAATCCTTCAAAGAGACTGGGTGGGGAAACTAGTAAGACTTCATCTGCTGCAAGTCTAAAGGTAGGGACTTCAGGAAAGTATCTAGATTAAAAAGACCAAACAGGGGTTTCCCTGCTGGCAAAGTGGTTGAGAGTCCGCCTGCCGATGCAGGGGACGCGGGTTCATGCCCCAGTCCGGGAGGATCTCACATGCCGCGGAGCGGCTGGGCCCGTGAGCCATGGCCGCTGAGGCTGCGCGTCCGGAGCCTGTGCTCTGCAACAGGAGGGGCCACAGCAGTGAGAGGCCTGCGTACCGCAAAAAAAAAAAAAAAAGCAAACAGGCCTAGCCACCATGAGCATAATAAGGCAGTAATAATTGTTAAATGCACATTTTGTTCATATTTCACTTGAAAGAAAAAAATGTATTATCCATATTTGCAGTTCATTGCTGTTCCCTTAGATCAATTTCAGGTCTGTTTCAAGTGAAAGCATTTCAAAAAATTGATCCAAAGTTATAATTCTATCCTCTTCAATGCATAGACTTACCTGTATTGTTATTAATCATCATTTATTAAATGCCCACATTGTTCTAAGTACTCTAGAGAACTAGTGTACACATGGCCCCAAAGTGATCTCTGGTTGCAGGTAGAAAGGTTAGGATGGTATATTGATTTCATTGTTAACTGATTCATTAAGTGCCTAGGTACTATAATTGTAAGCACGAGAGAAATTCACGAAAGATCGATAAATAACTTTGCACATTAAGATAATAATAATTGAACTTGGAGCTTGTTTGATAGGTCACTGTACATGAGGGAGGTGCTATGGATTCCACTTCACTATGCAATTCTCAAATCATACATATTAAAGAGATTTTGGATCCTGCCATATACATATATCCTATTCTAAGATTACAGTTCAAACTGCTTTAGCCTTTCTAGTCATATTTTTAGCAGTTATCTGCCTTATTTTTTCCAAAGGCTAACTATCATCTCAGGTGTGTACTCAAAGAATATGTAGCCCAGACTTTTAACCCTGAGATTTAAAGATTGTTCTCAAGAATGATATTAATTGCTATTTCAGGGTCAATATGAATTTTGCATTTTAGATGAGAATATTTAAAAATTTTTTTAAAGTTTTTCACATATAAAAATGTTGTCACATTTCTCCAAAGAAGATATGCAGACTGCCAACAAACACATGAAAGAGTGCTCAACATCATTAATCATTAGAGAAATGCAAATCAAAACTACAATGAGATATCATCTCACACCAGTCAGAATGGCCATCATCAAAAAATCTAGAAACAATAAATGCTGGAGAGGGTGTGGAGAAAAGGGAACCCTCTTGCACTGTTGGTGGGAATGTAAATTGATACAGCCAGTATGGAGAACAGTATGGAGGTCCCTTAAAAAACTAAAAATAGAGCTACCATATGACCCAGCAATCCCACTACTGGGCATATACCCTGAGAAAACCATAATTCAAAAAGTGTCATGTACCACAATGTTCATTACAGCTCTATTTACAATAGCCAGGACATGGAAGCAACCTAAGTGTCCATTGACAGATGAATGGATAAAGAAGATGTGGCACATAGATACAATGGAATATTACTCAGCCATAAGAAGAAATGAAATTGAGTTATTTGTAGTGATGTGGATGGACCTAGAGTCTGTCATATAGAGTGAAGTAAGTCAGAAAGATAAAACAAATACTGTATGCTAACACATATATATGGAATCTAAAAACAAAACAAACAAACAAACAAAAATGGTCATGAAGAACCTAGGGGCAGGACAGGAATAAAGAAGCAGACCTACTGAAGAATGGACTTGAGGACATGGGGAGGGGGAAGGGTAAGCTGGGACAAAGTGAGAGAGTGGCATGGACATATATACACTACCAATTGTAAAATAGCTAGCTAGTGGGAAGCAGCCGCATAGCACAGGGAGATCAGCTCGATGCTTTGTGACCACCTAGAGGGGTGGGATAGGGAGGGTGGGAGGGAGGGAGACGAAAGAGGGAGGAGATACGGGGATATATATATATATATATATGTATAGCTGATTCACTTTGTTATAAAGCAGAAACTAACACACCATTGTAAAGCAATTATACTCCAATAAAGATGTTAAAAAAAAATGTAAGTCACGTCACCAAGTTGATGCATTTAAAACATGAAAATAGTTTAATGAAATGGATCACTCTAAAGCAATGGACAGAAAGCAAAATAAATCTGGAGGCAGAAACATGCACCTATATCTTGAGCCTTGTGTTTCAAAAGGTTAGCTCATTTGACCCTGGTTACTGAGCGAGCATTTGAACAAATCAACCAAACCCCCTGGCTAACTGTGGAATTGGCCATCATCCATGGGTCACTTATTCCAGAGGTTTGACCACAGCACATGGTACCTTCTTTCTGTCTTTTCATCTACATTAGTCCATTTCTCCTTGTTATTCTCCCTAAAGAAATCAAGGACAATATTCCTTCATAAACTTGAAGATGATTAGGAATTCACTCCTCAGACTTCATTTGGCCTGACAAAACAAGTCCATTTGCATTTTTCCTTTCCTCCAATACACTATTTAAAAATATTTAGTATTTCTTCATATTCTTCTGAAATGTATTCACATTCTTCTGGCCGTATGATTTTACAAAAGTTATTTAACCTCACTGGGCCTCAGTATACCTACGCGTTAAAGGATATTAAGTATGCAATGAGGTAAGGCATGCAAAGATGCTTGTCCAAGTGCCTAACATATAATAAGCATTCAATAAAACTATACCTATGCTAATATTATTACTATTAATAAATAAAGAGAACCTCATAATGGGAATAGCACTCTAATAGCATGATGATCCATGCTTAACATAGGAGAGGACAGTACAGATACTCGATCGCCAAAAAATTTGCAGGAATAAGAGGATGAAGGAATTGTGAGAAGTAAAAGAGGAATCTTTGTAGTTTCTTCTCTGATAGAACCAGGGAAGGCCATGTAATTGTTGCCTAGAACTTTCTCCCTCTTATGGACTCCTCACCTATTTCCATTTAAGACACTCAGAGGTTTCCCCAGGAGCATGTTTCCTCCCAAAGGGACACACCCAAGTGGAGCTTCCCACTACCCTCTGTTCATGTATCCACTCATTTTTCAAATAAGTACACCACGTTTATCAGCAATAGCGATGTGATATTTATCTTTATAAAGTCCCTACCCTGTGACAGGCAGGCATTGCACTGTCTTGGTTAACTAACACACATAACGGGCCTAGAGAGGTAAACAGAAAGCATTACCTTACCCATCTTATAGATCGAAAAACCAAGCTATATTCCATGTTTCTATCTTCAAAAAAAGCTCTCTCTATATGGACTATGTATTGCTTCTTAAGATACTACTCTCAGTCATATAAAGGGACACATCAAGTTTCCTCCAGTATCCTCATTGGGTACCAGATGGAAATAGGCAAGATATCAGGGGCCATCCAACTTCTGTGCTCCTTTCATCTTCCATATAATCCTGGAGCAGCAATACTTTAAGTAGATCCACCACCACCGCTCCACCCACCCCAGAGCTGTCGCTCAACTTCCACAGGTGCAGGCTGGTGGGGGGAGACTAGCGCTCAGGATGATTATTCTAACTACCTGAGATGCCACTTGTTTGAGAAATGTAATCAGAATTCTCCCAACGTTTCGTTTATTTATTTATTTAAATAACACCTGTCTGGCAGTCATCACAACCCATTCAGAGCTTTTGATTCAGAAATAATGATAAACAGCTGCAATTCAGCCAGAACCTTTCCACAGAGAAACTATACATCTCTATTGCTGATAAACATGGTGTACTTTGTAATTATAAAAGGTAGCCATGACCAACGGGCCCTCTTTATCAAAGAGGCTGTTTCATGCATCCAGAGAGACAGTTTTCCAGACAAATAACCCAAATCAATTTAGCCACTTCCCCTTCAAGGGACAAAAGACAAATTTCTCTGATGTTTCAAACCGAGCTGAAAGCTGTCACAAGTCCAATTGAGAGGCAAACTTCGTACAAATTGTGTTCACCCTAGCCATCAATTTCAAAAGCCCACTCCCTCTTCTTTTGTTCCGTTACTCTTAGGTGGATACGTGTGCATTAATAGCAATATTTTCAGTAAAAGTTACCCCCAGATAGATTTTTGAAAGCCTTCCATTTGCTGCTGCACCTCCCACTTGGAAGACCTCAGCTGAAGAGCATAGCAAGGTTGACTTTGGGGAGAAGTTGCAGTCTGACAAGACACCAGTGGTTCAGAGGGCGCCAGCAAGAAGAGCTCCAACCCGGTGTTCAGATGCCTGATGCCTCCCAGATAAGAATCCACTTTCCCAATAGGTCAATCAAGTAGGAACATGCTTATTCAAGAAACAGTGCCAGAGAATGTCAGAGAGCCAAGCAAATGTGTTGGAGTCAAGGCATTCATCTGACTCATCACTGCAGCAGTTAAGAGGACAGGCACTTACCCTGGTTGAGTCTGGCCCAGGAGACTCCTCTATGCAATGCAGAAGGACTAAGAAGCGGGAGAGGATAGCCAGATTCACACAATCATATCACTGAACATTTATAATGCCCTTCATACTTCTTTTTTGCTATTTTTAAAAATTAATTTTTATTGCAGTATAGTTGATTTACAATGTTGTGTTAGTTTTAGGTGTACAGCAAAGTGAATCAGGTATACATATATGTATGTCCACTCTTTTTTAGGTTCTTTTCCCATATAGGTCATTACAGATTATTGAGTAGAGTTCCCTGGGCTATACAGTAGGTCCTTATTAGTTATCTAATTTACATATGGTAGTGTGTATATGTCAATCTCAATCTTCCAATTTATCCCTCCCTGCCCCCTTGCCCCCTTGGTAACCATAAGTTTGTTTTCTACATCTGTGACTCTATTTCTGTTTTGTAAATAGGTTCATTTGTACCATATTTTTAGATTCCACATATAAGTGATATCATATATTAGTCTTTCTCTGTCTGACTTACTTCACTCAGTATGACAATCTCTACGTCCATCCATGTCACTGCAAAGGCATTATTTCGTTCTTTTTTATTGCCGAGTAATATTCCATTGTATATATGTACCACATCTTCTTTATCCATTCCTCCATCAATGGACATTTAGGTTGCTTTCCCTTCATACTTTTTTTTTTTTTTTTGTGGTACGTGGGCCTCTCACTGCCGTGGCCTCTCCTGTTGCGGAGCACAGGCTTCGGACGCGCAGGCTCAGCGGCCATGGCTCACGGGCCCAGCCGCTCCGCGGCATGTGGGATCTTCCCGGACCGGGGCATGAACCCACATCCCCTGCATCGGCAGGCGGACTCTCAACCACTGCGCCACCAGGGAAGCCCCCCTTCATACTTTTTAACTGTTCTTTCACATACAGTAATTTGAGTCTTACCACAGCTCCATGTAGGAAAGCCATTCCAAGCTCCATTTTCAAAGATGAGGAAAGTGAGGCTTCCAAAGGTTAATGTAAGCAGCTCTTTGCAGGAAACCACCCTCAGCAGGAAACCCTTTTCCTTGTCACTTTAGCAAAGCTATATTGTAACCAACTGTTAACCAGCCTCCCCCACGCTCTACTCCAGGAGTCCCCAATCCCCGGGCCGAGGACCCATACCGATCCACAGCCTGTTAGGAACCTGGCTGCACAGCAGGAGGTGAGCGGCGAGCGAGGGAAGCTTCATCTGCCGCTCCCCATCGCTCCCCATCACTCGCATTACCTCCTGAACACCCCCTACCTCCCTGGTCCCTAGAAAACTTGTCTTCCACGAAACTGGTCCCTGGTGCCAAAAAGGTTGGGGACCGCTGCTCTACTCATCTCCGGCCTGAGCACAGCTTTCAAATCTTTTAATCACACAATACCTTGCCATACTTGTCAGTTCTTTCTGTAGATCAAAGAAGTAGAAATGAAGAATAGGTAATTAACAGATGACCAGATCTCTTTCCTAGCTTCCCCTTCAGTAATCCAACAAACTGTGTGACCAAACTGTGTGAACAAGATAACATCTAGAGGAAGATCACGAGGAGTTGAAGAGCCTGCATTCAGTGGGGGATCATGACTCTGACCCTCCTATCTCAGTGATTAACTGAGATTACTTTCGCCCTTTCCTTTAAAACTTTCATGGCCGAGCAGAATCTTCAGAGGTGGTTCTTTGGGGACACTGAGTCCACCATCTCCCCAGGTTTCCCGCATTCTGATTAAAGACAATTTTTCCCCTCTACCAATGTTTATGAGTTTAATTTTGTAAGAGGCGAGCAACAGGGTCCAATTCAATCGGTAACATTAAGTGAGTTGTCCATCATGGTCCCCCAAAGACTCTGAGCTCACTGAGGGCAGAGACTCAGTCTTGTTTCCCAATGGTCCACATTTTTCCAGTCCATTTTTCTTGTTGAACTTCTAACCATCTCTGTAGCTCAATTTGAATACCTCCTCCCTCATTGAGGCTTTTCTCTTTTCCTCCGTCCCATCCCCCATCACCCATCAGTCTGATCCCTCTCCCTCTTTGACTACCATGGCCCTGTTCTTCTAGCTAAGAGCTCCTATATCTGGCCTTGCGTTAGAGTTATGAGTATTTATACCCAAATGCTAGACTGAAAATTACTTGATGCCAAGAACTTGTTCTTGCTCATCTCTGTATTCTCACAAAACCTATAGTAGGTGCCAAAATGATCATTGTTGAATTTCACGATTGTGGTCGCAACACTAAACTCAGCCATTAACCACTATTTAATCTAACCCTGATTTCCCTGATTCTAGATCTTCCAAGGCTTTATTGTTCTCTAGCCTTTCCCTGTCACTGTATCTGTCCCTTCTTGCAAGCCAAGACAGGAGGGAAAAAAATTATAAACATGATGCAATGTTTGCTGTTTCTGTCACTGTTTTATTCCTCAGCAAGATATTTTCTTTTCTTCATGATTAATTTCTCCTCTCTGACCCTTTGAAGCCCAGATTTATCCTAAAATCTGCCTTGAATCTGTTTGCTTAAGAGAATACATTAATCACCTTAGCAACATTTGTTTACAAATATCTAAAGATACATGTCTATGTGTGTGCTTCTGTGTATAAATACATATTCCTCTTATCAATTCCTACCTTCTAGGTACAGTGATCAGATTCACTTACATAAATACCCATGGGGAAATGGGCTTTCTGGAACACTGTAGAGCTCAAGGAAGAAATTCTTCTCAGGTGCACCTTAGTACTCACTGACTCTGCTTTTTCACCCCAGGTGACATGTAGCCTCATGATGCTGAGTTCAACTGAAGAAGCAGGAGAACAGTGATGTTTATTAATATCCACTTAAACAGAAGTGCAAAGGTTATTTAATTCTTCCTCAACAGTGATATAAGCCACACATAGAGAAGGGTACAGTGTAACACAAAATCAGATTTCTTGCACCCAGAAGGACTCTGCCTTATTCAAGCAGTATTACTGCTACTGTGTGCCTCACATTAGGGACTCAAAGGGTTACAGGAATTATGCTGTTTTGCTCCTGCTCTCATAGGCACCTCACTTCTGGTAAATTTGTATATCCTCGGGTAAATAAATCAAGAACTGTGCATGTGTGTGTGTGAACATAGGTGCATGCAGGCTGTGAGGGTCTTCCTACCAATCTGTAGCACACCTGAAACAAAGCAGTATCTCATCCACTCTACTAGACTATAAGTTCCTAAAAATTAAGGCTCTTATGTTTCATCTCTGTAGCCTTCATATTACCTGTACAGTGATTTGTACTAGTTAGTGTTCAATAAGTATGCTGAATAAATGAAGTGTAGTCTCACCATATGGCTCATGTACTAGTTTTCTATGGTTGCTGTAACAAGTTACCACATATTTAGTGGCTTAATTATCTTACAGTTTTGGAAGTCAGAAGTCTGGTACAGGTCTCGTTGGATTAAAATTAAGGTGTCAGCAGGGCAGCATTCTTTTCTGGGGGTTCCAGGGAAGAATCCATTTCCTTGCTTTTTTCAGTTTCTAGAGACAGCCCGCTTTCCTCGGTACCTGGCCCCCTTCCTCCATCTTCAAAGTCAGCAATGGCTGTGGCCAAGACTGTCATTCCATCAGTCTGATAGTCTTCTTCCTCCCTCCTCCACTTATAAGTACCCTTGTGATGACATTGGGCCCACCTGGATAATTCAGGATAATCTCCCCATTTCAAAGTCAGCTGATTAGCAACCTTAATTCCATCTGCAATCTTAATTGGCCTTTTCTAAGTATTATAACATATTCACAGGCTTCAGGAGTTAGGACATGGACATATTCACAGGCTCCAGGAATTAGGACATGGACATCTTTGTGGGAGGCATTATTCTGCCTACCAAAGCTTCTTTCTTCTTTTTTTTTTTTTTTTTTACACTGCTTTAAAACATTTAACAATGTAATAAATTCTTGAACAAGGAATTATGCAGTTTAGCTTCTCTTTCACTTCTTTTTTTTTTTTTTTTAAGAAGCCCAATCTCCTGCCATAGACCTTTCTCAGACTAAATAAGTAGAAAAAAATGGAGTCTATATAATTTCTTGCTGGCAGGGATAGTTCTGAATAAATGACTGAGATATTAATAGGTCTCAGAATTGCATACAATATTTTAGTGTAACTTGAAGCTATATATATGATTATCTGATGTTTGCATTTACATAATAAGTAAAGGTTAGCTGAAAAAATTCCCACACAAATACCTGAACTGCCTTTATGAGATTTCAACTTACTATCTCCTTGTAATTCTCTCACTACAGTGCTTAGGATAGGTGTTTGAGAGACAACTGATGAAGGGTACACTGATATTTTCATTAATTAGTAATAGTCCCAAGATTGATGGTGTTCCCTAAAGTATAGAAAAATAAAATTACTTTTGTTACCGAATCAAACTTGGGTCCACTCACCTATGCACAGTAAAGCCAATCTATTGACACCGGGCTGTTGTGAAGGAAAGTGCAGCATTTATTGCAAGGTGACAGACAAGGATTCTGGGGCAGCTAATGCTCAAAAAACCCAAACTCCTCAATGGGTTTCAGGGAAGAGTTTTTAAAGGCCAGGTGAGGCAGGGAAGTAGCAGGGTGTGTGATCAGCTCATGCACAATTATCTGATTGGCTGATGGTGAGGTAACAGGGAGGTGTCACAGGGGTTAAAATGATCAATCCTCAGGCTCTGGTAGGTCTGGGGGCTAAGTACTCATGGTCATCATGTAGTTAGCTTCTTCCATTTGGTGGGAGTTTTAGTATTTGTAAAGCAACTCAGAATGTACATCAGATACTGTTATCTATGTACTTCAAGGAGGAATTAAAGATTCTGCAACTGCCATATGGCTGATTTACTGTTTAAGTTGTTACCAGTTTTCCTGGTCCAACTACTATTTTTGTCACTAGATGTTCACATCCTTTCAATCATTAATTCGTGAGCCAGGTTTTTGTGACTCATGGGAGGCCCGGAAAACTATAGCTTTTCTACAAACAAGAGGTAGGCAGAGGACATGGGGTCAAGGGGTCTATCTCAGCAACTCCCTATAGGGTCCTGCTTGGTTACACTTTCTATAGGACCCTAAGAAGTATTGCTGAGTTGAAGTCAAAACAATCTTCATATACAGGCTACTTTAATCTAGTTTTCTTTTCCTTTCAGTTACGGCTGCACTAAATCACCTGTAATCACAGGTAAACAGAGAAGAATGCACAAACCACCTTGCTTATAGAAAACTAATGGGTAAACAAACTTCTAGTTAAATATGGCAAACTGACAACATGAATTTATCTTGTTTTCCTCCCAAAATTTTATCAAAATGTCAAGGAACTTCCCTGGTGGCACAGTGGTTAAGACTCCATGCTCCCAGTGCAGGGGGTCTGGGTTCAGTCCCTGATCAGGGAACTAGATCCCACATGCATGGCACAACTAACAGTTTGCTTGCCACAACTAAGGAGGCTGCATGATGCAACTAAGTAGCTGGCAGGCTGCAACTAAGGAGCCCACAAGCCACAACTAAGGAGCCTGCCTGCTGCAGTTAAGAACTGGCGAACCAAATAAATAAATTTTTTTAAAAATGTCAAGGATAGGAATAATGAAAAGTATTCACTGACAGGGACTAAGAAAATAGGAGAGGAGACGACAGTAGACAAAAGATTTCAACAGATTTTCAGAAAACAAAAAGTGGAAGGAAAAGTGTAAATGAATTCTGCAGAATAAAGAAATGTATAACTTAAGTGCCTGCAGAGGGGAAAGAGTAATGAGAAGTGACCCCTGTATCCCAGCAGAACCTGAGGGTCAGTGCCATAGAAGGTAGGGAAGTGGCACAGAATGATTGGTTGAAAGATAATATACAGAGTGTTTGGACTCACCAGGTCCCCTCTTCAGATCCATGCAGGTGGTGACTACCTCTACTTCTCCAATAGGAGATAAGAAGCTTAGTCTCTGGAAAAATTGAAATGGGGAGTCTCCAAACTCAAGGATGATAGTGTAGGTCAAGGATAAATCATGGAGCTGAGAAGTGTAACCAAGCAGGACCCTATGGGGCCTTGCTGGGACAGACCCTCCCCCATATCCTCTGCTGTAGCTCCTCTCTGAAGTACCTAGGTAACAGTATCTGATGCACGTTTCCTGAGCTGTTTTACAGATGCTAAAACCCCCACCAAATGGAAGAAATTAATACATCCCCTTCGGAGTCTGGCAAGAACCAGGAAATATTTGCAACAGTTTATTGTATTTTTACTTTGCTTGACCATCAACCAACCAGAGAATTGTGCATGAGCTGAACACATACACTGTTGAAACCGTGCACCTCAGATTGGGACTTGAACCCATGTGCAGGGACTCGATCCCAGCCAAAACGCAGATTGGGACTTGAACCCATGCGGCCAGGACTCGAACCCAGCCAAAACCCAGACTGGGACTTGAAACCATGAGGCTGGGACTCAAACCTGGCCAAAACCCAGACTGGGACTTGAACCCATGCAGCAGGGACTCTAACCCGGCCAAAACCCACAGTCTTCCATCTGAGATCACACACCTGGTTTCAGGACTTAATGAAGCTCAGGTTCTTGATGTCTTATCGCAGAAAGAATTCAGTGAGAGACAAAGTGATAGGTAAGAAGTGTATTTATTTAGAGAGAAACACACTCCACAGACAGAGTGTGGGCCATCTCAGAAGGTGAGAAAGGCACCAGGGTATGGGGTTGTCAGTTTTTATAGTGGTGGGTAATTTCATAGGCTAATGAGTGGGAGGAGTATTACAGCTATTTTAGGAAGGGGTGGGGATTTCCAGGAATTGGGCCACCACCCACTTTTTGATCCTTATAGTTGGTCTTGGAACTGTCATAGCACCTGTGGTGGGTGTGTCATTTAGCTTGCTGATGTGTCACAGTGAGCATATACTGAGGCTCAAGGTCTAGTGGAAAGTCTACTTGTCCACCATCTTGGACCCATTTGGTTCTAATCAGTTTATGTCATGTCCTCTGGCTATGTCATTCTTTCAAAGGCTGTGCCCTGCCCACTTCCCTCCTGTTTCACGGTGACTCCCCTATCCTGCCTTGCCCTTAAAAATGCTTTGCTAAAACCCATTGAGGATGTCAGGGGTTTTGAGCACTAGCTGTCCTGACTCCTTGCTTGGCACCCTGCAATAAACACTGAACTTTCCTTCACCACAACCCAGTGTCAGTAGATTGTCTTTACCTCGTGTGGGCAAGTGGACCCAAGGTTTGGTTCAGTAACAAAAAGGGCAGTGGGACCCTCACTCTTTTCCTGTACCCTATTCTTAGACACAGCCAGGTATATACTACTACTGCTTTGCTCAAGATAATGAAGTGGGTAACTATTCTTAGAGAAACTAAGGTCCTTAGAGAAAAAGAACTCTGACATTTGGAGTGTCCCTATGAAGAGGCCAGCTTCTGCCTGGTCACACATACACATAGAGACTCTAATCACTTTTGAAACTGAGCAGGACTCTGTGGGGTTCCTGGGAATGGAAGGCTTTCTGTGTCCCCCATTTCTTGCTTAGGCTTCAGCCTCCATGACCTTCCCTGAGTTTCAAACGGCAGATTCAAACAGTTGCTAATCAGGGAAGGGAGGGGATGCAGAGACAAGGGAGGAGCCGTCAAGAAACAATAGTGCAGCCTTGGGACAGTGTCCTGGTTCCTCCTCAAGGGATACACATAACAATATCTTTGAGCTCTTCTGCAGAACTAAAACCCCCAACAAATGGAAGATGTTAACTACTTGATGAAGCATTCTTCATTCCAGAGAGAAGGTCACAGTTTGATAACCTTGAGAACCACAGGAGCTCATCAAGATACCACCTGAGGCCAGATTAAAGGAATGCAGGCCCTGTATACCCTCTGATCCTTATCAGCAACCCTGCTCTTGAATCATTGCTATAAAACTCCTCACCAAATCCCCCAAGTTGGGACACACAATTTTGGGGGGCATGAGTCCATTGTGTCCCCCTTTGCCTGGCAAAGCAATAAAGTTATTCTTTTCTACTTCACCCAAAGCTCTGTCTCTGAGATTCAATTTGGCACTGGTGCACAGAGGCTGAGTTTTTGATATCACTTTCATAATGTATCACTGTTATATAGCCAAGAATTGCCAAGCAAGTCTCCAACTTGAGCAAAACCGTTAAGATAAGACAGGTTACAAGAACTCAAAACTTTACTTTTCATGTATCTTTTCTCAGGTTGCATATGCTTTATCAAAGTGAGGGAGTAAACTGAAAAAGATAATAGGATATAGGAAGTAGGTGATCCAACACAGAATGATGAAAGCAGGTTATAAGAGAAGAACTGTGCCCCAGGCCTGCAGTGCAGAAGCAGCCATTCTAGATTGAAACAGGAGGATAAAGGACAGTGAAAAAGAGGCTTATAGGGAAAAATGGAACTGGTAGAGTTTTTGCAATTTTTTCTAAGTATTTGAGTGCTTGTAAAAAATATTGATGGGCATTTGACAATTCTGGACGGACATTTGGGGGAAAAGTTAATGTTAGGTAAACAGAAAACAAGGCAAATGAAAACAAACAAAAAAGAAAATTAGTGACAAAAAACTGTATGAGAAAAGAAATGGAATCATGGTAGAACACTTAGTTCAACAGTGAATATTATTTACTGATATTTTAAATAATAATAGAAGTAAATCTGTGAGAGGAAAGCAGAGAGCTTAAAGTTTTCATGTGTCATTATAAGAAGTTAATAGACAATCAAGTTTTACAAAGTTGATAAGTCAAAAAATTGCAACATAAGCATATCCCTTAGAAATATGGAAGGAAATACTAGAAGAAATCGTTAAATTTTCAAGTGGGCCTGGGAAGTGGAGAAATATGAATAAAGGGACTGCTTTTTTCAAGTTAAACTTTATTTTTAAACTATATACATATATTACCTTGGTAACATTAAAAATTAAATAAAAAGAAAGAAAAGTAATGAAGCAAAATGAAATGAGCTGTCAGAGCAGTATGTGAAATAGTCATGGTGTGTCTGAAAGGAAGGTCCTTATAATGAACAAGAAATCAGCCAGTTTTGCCTCAAAAGCAATGATGGGGATAATACTACCAGCCAACCTTCAAATATGCTCTGTCATGCTTGCTTCCGACTATTCTCTGGGGCTCATTTGGGGCTTTTAACAATGATGAATGTTAAGAATCATATATATCCTAAAATAAATGTTTCTGAATAAAAGTGGCATTTTCATTACAAATAATGTGTTATTCTTCATTTAGGGAGAAGGAATGCCCTTTGCATGGTTTTTCTATTGTTATGTATATTTAGGCCATTTACCTGATCTTTGGTCTAGTTCCTTTGGGGCCAACAGTGTACATTAGCCAAAGATCTAGCTAAGGTTAGGAGGTACATCCTAGTGCCCGGGAGCAGAGCTGAGCCAACTAGCCTCACCTCTGGGAAATAAACTCAGGTCCTTCACAGAGTGTTGTACCAAGCCAATGTTTACTCCCAAGTTATTTGATTTTTAAGCTATCTGCTTCAATAATGCTTTTTCCTTACATTATGTATGGGTTTATTTTGGTAGAGTTAACTAAAAATTCAAGACCGTGTCTCATGTCTCTGTTTCTTGCTTACTAATACTTCTGATAAGGCTACTATATCTCTCTAACCAGGTTAGGGAAGTACTACATAGAAAAATCCCTTTCACTGTAACCACATTATATTTTTCTAATTCAATTCTGACACACAAAATTCCACCCCACTCAGTGAATGGCAGCTTAAGGGTCTTTCATACTCTACTTTATGGCTCTGAAGATACTTCCCAGTTTCTTCTTTTCTGATGGGAAAATAAGACTCACATTTTTATATGGTTATTACATTGAAATTACCACCAGAAAATTAATGTATTTAATAACTGTCAAAAAGAGTGAAAGATGTGTCTGAAACGTGAAGACAACTATATTTATAAATCCCTTCAACCTCTTAGAGGTGTTGGATAACAGGATAAATGTCATTATGATGTTGATCCAGGGCACTCTATCACTTAAAATTTAGGTGAAAAGAAAATGTTCTTTATTCATCTAGAGCCGAGAGCATCTTAATGAATAAGCTCATTTTCTTTGTTACTTTTCATTTGTTCAGGGTTAAATATCTTTGCATTTTAAGCATTGGCAAGAAAATGCACTGCTTATCTGGGATAAATTATAAACAATGTGGCGCTATGAAGGGATTAAATAATCAGATCTTAAAATCTAGAAAGAGTTCCTCAGTGTAGGGAGATCAACTAGTGATTAATAAAGGCTTAGCTTCCTAGACATTTTGTTCTCCCATCCTATATTTTACAGGCAGTAGAGTTTCCATTCCCATCATCCAATTGTTGCTACTGGAAATAGAAAGGATCCACTCATTCTTTTCATTACCTTCAGCAAAACCATGGGGTCAGAGAAGTTTGTTTCCTGTTCCCCACAATATCCACTCAAGACTTTTTGAGGGTGTGCCTGACAACAGCAGGCAGAGGAGAAGAGAGACTCTGCCTGGCTCCTTTTGCTTTGGTCACTCAGTGTAACTTTTCTTTCTCTCTGACCGGGAAAAAACCCTAGAATATCTGCCCCCCTAAAGAACTACTCACAAAAATGTGGCCTGCTGGTGAACCCTGGGTTCACCTTCTGTGGGTCAGAGCTATGGAAAAGTTTTCAGTATCCAGCTCACACAATTGAGCTGCTTGTAGGACTGCATCATTGGCCTAAATTGCCGTTGGGCTTGGGTTATAGGCTATTCCAGAATAATGGCATTCAGGATAGTGTGTGTGTGTGTGTGTGTGTGTGTGTGTGTGTGTGTGTGTGTGTGTGTGTGTGTGTGTGTGTGTGTGTGTGTGTGTGTGTGTGTGTGTGTGTGTGTGTGTGTGTGTGTGTGTGTGTGTGTGTGTGTGTGTGTGTGTGTGTGTGTGTGTGTCTGTGTGTGTGTGTGTCTGTGTGTGTTTTATTCTACTTCCCCAGCATCCCGGGTGTCTACTTCTTTTCTAAAACTGCCTCATGGCCCTTCTTTGCACTTTACAAATCTGGCTTTGACAACAGCAGAACTGAAAAAGAGCTCTTATAAGATCCAATAGAGTTTCTGGCTTATCTGGAAGGCTCCTCCCTGTTTGTTTCGTAGGGAAGCAATATCTGCCACCCCTAATTTTATCTCTTAAACATGAGAATTAATTTAGGTTGATTATTCTTAAGGCCCCAAAGACTCAGGAAGAACCTTTGACCCTTCCCCTAATGTAACTGAGCAGGACCCTAAGGGGCTTTCCAGGAACAGACCCCTCTCCTGTGTCCTCTGCTTTAGCAACTCTCTGAAGTACCTAGATAATAGTATCTGATGCACATTTCCTGAGTTGTTTTGCAGATGCTAAAACTCCCACCAAATGGAAGAAGTTAGCTACTTGATGATCATGAGCACAGACCTTTCGGCACCTAAGGAATGACAAAGTTAACCCCATGACACCGCCCTGTTACCTCACCATCAACCAATCAGAGAATTGTGCACTAGCTAATCATATACCCTGTGACTTCCCTCCCTCACCTGACCTGTAAAAACGCTTTCCTGAAACCCATTGGGGAGTTTCCGTGTTTTGTCCTTGGACTCCTTGTTGGCACCTTACAATAAATGCTGCACATTTCTTCACACAACCTGGTGTCAGTAGATTGGCTTTACTGCATGCAGGACCCAAGCTTGGTTGGTAACACTAACTACCTAAAAGAATATAGAGGACTTGTTCCAGGAAGGGTTATCACCGTGGATAACTATAGTATGAACTAGGTGTGTCAGGGAGGAACCTAGCAAAGTCTGCTTGTTAAAAATCTTCTCTGTCCCATTGTCTCTGTGAGGCCAGCAAAACCTCTGTTTACCAAACATTTGCTTTTTCATCTCCATATGAATTGCTTTCCTCCCCTTTGAAGTCCCAAACCCTTACCCCAAACATCCTCTTTTGTCTTTAGCTGAAGATGGTATCTAAGGTGAGGGCTTCCGCCTTTTTCATAAATTTCTCAGTTTTCCTGGGTCTCTCCCATGTATATATGTTATTAAACTTTTGTTTGATTTTCTCCTCTTAATCTGTTTCGTGTCAGTTTAATTCTTAGACCAGCCAGAGGAACCTAAAATGGTAGAGGAAAAATTCTTCCTTCCTGACAGTTTTGTACAGTCTTCTGTACTCCCTCTTTTCTTTTTGCCTAAACCCAGGTTTGTCCTGCTCTGCACCCCACCCCTGCTATTCCCTGGAACCACATTACAAAGGCTGTCCCAGTGCCATTTGGGATTTAGATCTCTGCCAAGTCAGAGCCCCTGACTACGCACACACCCAAGGGGAAGAAAAGGAACCTCATGAAACGCTATTCCAAACTTCTGTTAAAATAATTGTTTCTGCTTCTTTGAGTTCCAATTTAAACCCCATCATTTCTTTCTTTAATTCTTATATTTACACTGCCACAACTTCTTAATACATCTTTTCTTAATTTTCAAGACTCTGGTTGGAAAAATTCACAAGTACCCAGTATGGAATTTCTCTCTTTATGTGGTTCATAAATCCTTCTTAATTTTGATTCACGAACTCCACTTTTCATCTATAGTTGCCATTGTTTCCATTTTTCCTTTCTTTCTCATCATACAGAGGCCAAGAAGTTGTATATCTTGGATGATCTTTCCAGACTATCCTGTATGGCACATTCCTCTTTCTGTCTGGTACAAACTCTCTCTCTCTCTCTCCCTCCCTCCCTCTCTTAATTTCTCTTTCTCTCATGAGACAAAAAATGCATAACTTTTTGCAACCCCTTAACCTGTCTCTATCTTATCTTACTAATTTAGCCATTAAAGTCATCAACAAAATAAGACAGCCTGTTCTCTCTGTGCTTATTACACTTATGCAGCATCCCTTAAATATTGAATGTTTATCCTAAATGATCAGGTTAGCCACAAAGATAGCATTTACTTGGGGTTACATGTAACAATTGCAGTGTGTGTGTGTGTGTGAGAGAGAGAGAGAGAGAGAGAGAGAGTGAGTTGCTGAGCTTTGACTTTATTTGGAACAGAAATTCCTTCCTCATACTCTTCACTGAATGGGGCCAAGACCTGTGGGCCAGAAATAAGTAAACAAAGTCAAACTATAACTTGAGTTTACCATGGGAACGAACTGCTCTGAGGGTATTTTGGAAGATCCATAAGAATGAGCTCAGACAACAGCAAGTCTAAAATAAAATCCCCTCTTAGAGAAATCATGTCTTAAGAAACTCAACTTTCCATGGTCAAAGAAACCAGCCTTTCCACGAGAAAAGTCAACCTGTGCTTGAAACTGAGTCCCCCTAAAACCGAGCCCCTCTGCCGAGTTTATGATTAACTTCTCTATCCAAAATGGTATTCCTTTCTTGTCCAATACCTGTTCCCCTCAAGATTGAGGGGAATCAAAGAAAAGGGGGGATTGAAACTGAGCAGGAACCTGTGAGGCCCTCCAGGACATAAAATCCTTTCCATGTTCCCCATTTCTTGTTTGTAAGAAAAAGGCTTTTCAGCCTCCTAGACCTTCCCTGAGTTCCAAAGGGCAGTTTCAAAAAGTTACTAATTAGGAGAGTGAGGGAATGCAGAAAGAAACAATGGCACAGCTATAAAGCAGAGTCCTAATTCCTCCTCAAAGGCTATATATAACAATCTGGTACACATCTCTGAGTTCTTGTATAGTAACTAAGGCCACCGCCCAGGTGGAGGATGGTAACTTCAGGGTGAGCACAAGCACATGGACCCCAGACTGGTTGGAACCAGAAGACTGATGACTGAGATTCCTGGAACACCATCCTGTTACCTCACCACCAACCAATCAGAGGAAAGTCACACATCCTGTAGCCCTCCCCACCAAACTTTGCCTATAAAAACTCTTCTCTGAAACCCATCAGGGAGTTTAGGTCTTTTCAGCATGAGCCACCCATTCTCCTTGCTTGACCCTTACAATAAACCTTCCTCTGCTCTAAACTCCAACATTTTAGTTATGAACTTGGGTTCGACAATATGCTTACTTTTCCAGTCACGTTAGGCTATAGCACAATTTATCCTCTCTCAGTACCTTTCCAAAATGTGCCCAAAAGTCTGTTGTCACGTGTTTGGGGCTTTGACTTATTTGTGTCTCTGGCCAAAAGGAGAAGTACAGGGAGGCAGATTTTAGGTCAACATAAAGAGTAAGTTTAGAACTGTGAAAGTTGCCTGAAAATCAAACAGGCTGCCCCAGGAGGTTGTGTTTGAGCAGAAGCTAGGTGACCTCTTGATAGGAATGTTATCAAAATGACTTAAGGATAAACCTGGTGGGGAGGAGTCTAGTATTTTTTCCTGACCCCTAATAGTCCATAATTTTATCATTTTTTTAAATAGTCTCTAGCAACTGTTTATCTGAATATGCCATGACCACTCCATCCAGGCATTCCTACTTAACCTATTTCTTTCTACAGCTCTAGGTTAGATAAGCCTTTGGACTGGTCCTTGCACTAATAGAAACATACATGAAGTTTCCTGGCTGGGACAGGTATTCACACGAAATTCAAATATCCTTTGTGCTAGTGCTTTAGGTTGTTTTCCAGTCTCTTTTGCCCTGTCCTGCTCCTTCTTTGCTTGAGGCTCTTCTGAGCTTGCCCTTTTGATCAACTGCTGGCTTTGCTTTTCAATAAGTTGGTCCTGCAGGTTTTTGTTTCCCCCAAATTGGTGACTCATTGCTCTGAACTTTGATTTACATGAGCTTTTATTTTTTTATTTAAAACAATTTTTTTTGGCTGCGCCCTGTGGCTTACAGGATCTCAGTTCCCTGACCAGGGACTGAACCTGGGCCATGGCAGTGGAAGCCTGGAATCCTAACCACTAGGCCACCAGGGAACTCCCCTGCATGAGCTTTTAGACTCCAGATTTCCTACATCATTTGAAAAATTTAAACATGTGGGCTCTAAAAACAAAACTGCATGAGTTTAAATCCAGGCTGCTCTGCCACTTACCAGCTCTGTGACCTTGGACAACATGGTTGTCCTCTCAGGACTTCAGTTCCTCCTTCTGAGAGGTGGCGGACAAAAGTAACACCTACATAATTGGGTAGTTGTGAGGATTAAATAATCCTTCAATAATCACATGAGTGATTTTTTTAAGGCATCAGAAGCACTCTAGGAAATGTTGGAGCAACAATTAACAGAGATCTGTTTGGGTTGCTACAGCATTACCCCTTCAATGGCAACTCCTTGCAGATGTCTCAGTCACTACCTGGGTCCCTAGAATTATTTTTGTGTTATCTGCATCTTGAACTCCCCCATAAGAAATTTAGAGTGGCTTATAGTAAGACAGACATAGTAATAGATGCCCTAGTTTTACTCTCCCTCTATTACATGGCATTTGAGTGACCATGTGTCTGAGATGCAGTGTAGCAGAGTAAGGAAAGAGGTGGGCTCTGGAGTAAGACTGCTTTAATTCAAATCCCACCTTTACCACTTATTGACCATGTGAGCCTGGCAAGCTCCTGACTCTTTTTGTGCCTCAGCTCCCCTAAATGAAAAGTAGAGATGATAATAATAGCACCTACCCCACGGAGTCTACATGTGGATTGTACAAATTAACACACCTTAATACTATGTTCCTGGCACATAGTAAGTATTCAATTGATGTTAATTATTGTTTCTTCTTGTACAAAGAGGATATGTCACAGTTCTGTAAATAATAGTATTTCTTAAGTCTGGGGGGAGACAGCATTAGACAATCCAGGAAAGGAAGCAAATGTACTTTGAATTCCAACTCCTCAGGCGGTTTGGATAAGACTACTGTACATGTGATGGAGCTCAGGGCAGGCGGCCCCAAGATATGCCACTCTGGCATGAAGATTATTTTGAGCTGAAAACAACTGAACCCCAAAAGACAAAGGAAGAACCTTTAGAACTTCCCACTTACTGTCTGAAAGAATTTAAGGTAGGAGGCCTGTCCAGGAAGAAGATATCACCATAGGTAACTATAGTAAAGTATTAAATGTGGAGACAGGGAAGAACCTAGCAAAGCTCATTTGATCCAAGTCCTCTCTGTGTCCCATTGCCTTTGGATGACCCAGAAAACATCTGTTTATTGCCAAACATTAACTCTTTTTACCCTCTTGTAAATTATCTTACTTCCCCTTGAAGACTCAGACCCCTACCTCTTTCTCCTTAATCCAGAATATACCTATACCTCACCTTGCTGTGGCATCTTTGGAATTCTTCAAACTTATGTGAATTCCCAGTGCACACATAATAAATTTGATTTTCTCTTGTTAATCTGCCTTATGTCATTTTAATTGCAAGTAAAAGAACTAAGAGGGGAAAGAGGAAATTTCCTTTCCCCCCACATGCAAACAAGAATCTTTACTTCACATGGTTAAATATAAAACATAGCTTATTTTATTTTATTTTCAGCAATACTTTTATATGTATTTCTGAAAAGGCAATACATACACATGGTACAAAACTCAAAGTAAAGGATGTGGAATAGAATGTCCCCTCTCTCCTCTGTGCTCAGGCAGTGCTCAACTAGAGGCAGCTGCTGTTTGTTAACTTTTTCCTATTCATATATTTTTCACATTTCCTTATTAACTATTTTATTGTTTTCTCATTGTCATTTTATTTTATTGTCATTCTCATATAATGAATAACTTCCACTGTGGTGGGGGGGGACCGAAACAAACTAACCTTCTCAGTTGCTCACCTTTAATTTAGTATACTCTTTGTTTTCCCAGTCATAGCTCTTAGCCTGTCTCTATATTGTTTTATTATCACCCATAGTCCTGACACTGAACTTCTCTAGGCTGCTGCAAGGGACATAACCCCACAACCTCTAAGGGCCCTGAGCAGGTACCACGTTCACCTAGCAATATTAAATTCCAAATACACAGACCCCAAACCTGGTGATTCTTATATTTGTGTCTGGGGAAGGGAGAAGCACCTTAAGGTGCTCACTAAGCATTAGCCTAGAACAGTCCAGACTAGGGGAGAAGAGATAGAGGCAGACAGGAGATAAACCACTTGGAGAAGAGAATGGAACTCACCTCAAAATTCCATGGAGGTTAGGAATGAAAAGGCTGTGGTTCCACAATTTTTGCTGAGGAAGAATTTAGGGGAGTGGCATTGGAAGGAAAGGAAGAGGGCTCATTGAAGATATTTTTTAGAATAATATGGAATTCTGAGACAGGTTCGGAAATTCCCTATGTCTCTTATTTAGGCATAGCCTGGGAATGTAGGTAGCCAGGATTGACAGCTCACAGGCTCTGTTCCTGCACCTGCCACACCTTCGATTTGTTCATCTGAGACAGCCTTCTTGCCCTCTCAGTGCCACTTATGTTCACCATTAGTAAAATAGGGAAAAAACACCCTTGAACCCCAAATCTGGTAAAAGAACACAAGGAATTGTATCAGTGTTTGCCTCTGGGAGCAGCAGCAGAGATCTAAAAAGCCATGGCCTGCTCTTTGTTCCGTAGGCCTGTGTATAAGCTGGGCTCCAGCCAGAATTCCAAACAATGACTTATTTGCTAATAATACGCTTCTTTCCAACAAGCTGTTTTGTAAGGGAAGAGTTTAAGAAGTATACTTATACTGGGATAAGTAGTATACTTATACTTCTGGGATAAGAGGTATACTCATCCCAAGAGGCCAGGGTTTGGAATCAGATCTTACTTTCACACTAACAAGTTGTATGACCTTGGGCAAGTTAATTATTCCTTGACTGACTTCATTTTTCTTCATTGTAAAATGGAGGAAAATACAGTATTGACCTTATAGGGCTTTTGTGAGGCTTGAGGTAAAGCACGTGAAGGGCTTAGTTCGGTGCTTGGCACACAGTACATTCTAAATAAATGTGACCAATTGTTATAATTTAGCCTGACTATATTCCACTTTTGGATGCATCAGGGGAAATAGAGGGGGATGAAGAAAGGGATTAATACAAAGAAAGGCATCACACGAGCTGTTGCAGAGGGATGAGCTCAAAGTCACTGAGGAGTACATGTTGAGCAGGTGTGTGAGATAGCAAAATCAGGGTGCACATAAGGAAGGGAAAAGATTACACAGTAGTCAGTGGTTTCACTTTCTGCCATTTCAGTTACCTGTGGTCAACTGCAGCCTGAAAATATTAAGTGGAAAATCTTAAAAATAAACAATTCATAAGTTTTAAATTGTGAGCTGTTCTGAGTAGCTTGATGAAATCTTCTGCCCTCCCTTTCATCCCACCCAGGACTTGAATCATCCCTTTGTCGAGTGTGTCCTGCCATTGGTCACTTAGTAACCATCTTGTTATCAGATTGACTGTTGTGGTATCGCAGTATTTGTGTTCAGGTAACCCTTATTTGACTTAATGAGCTCCAGACACATTCATATTGCTGTTTCTTCATTATCAATGCATGTATCATTTTACCTGTAAATAAATATGAATTTCTTTTTCACATTTTTCACATTAATTTCTTTTCATTTTTTGATGTCTAGTGTTAGTAATACATATAATGTCTACAGTGTTTTGTATCATATAAGACAATATTGATGTAGGTACTGACGATTCATCTTGTAAACAGATAACATAAAATTACAGTGTATAGATAAATACACTACAGCATATAAATGTATTTTCTCTTCCTTACAATTTTATTAATAACACTTTCTTTTCTCTACCTTATTTTGTTATAAGAATACAGTATAGAATATATATAACATGCAAAATATGTATTAGTGGACTGCTTATGTCATTGGTAAGGTTCTGGTCAACAGTAAACCATTAGTAGTTAAGTTTTTGGAAAGTCCAGTTACATGTGGATTTTCGACTTGAGGGAGAAGGTTGGCACCCTTAACCCCCACGTTGTTCAAGGGTCAACTGTATACTTCCAGAGACTATCTTGCCTCTGTGAAGTCCTGAGCCAGGCTACCATTCATAGCCCTTGTCACTCATTCAATTAATATTTATTGAAAATCTACTATGTGCCAAGTATTGTAGTAGGAACTGAATATATAAAGAGAAAAGAAAGGAAGCAAAAAGACTTCAGTAGCAGTCTATCTTGTGTGCTCCAGGCAAGGGTCTATCTACTTTGCTGATCACCCTACCTCCACTGAGTCCCAAACACTGAGAGTCAGGAAGCTATTGCTTCCATTGTTGCATGATCCATGGAATAACTGAATATGCCTCTTGTAAGTCACAGAATTTGTTTACATGATCATCTGACTTGATTCAGAACATGGTTTTCTTACAAGTTACAATTTTCCTCAGATTCAATTCCCTGATTCACCTCTTATAATGCTGTTCCCAGAGCAGACACCTCCCTAGGTTAAGGGTTTTACCACTATGATTCAAAGACCTTGAAGATTCCTCAAAGAGGTTATGGTGTTTCTGAAAGCATTCAGTTTGAATTACAATAATTATATTTTTAAATATCTTTCAAAATATAGTAAAATGAGGGCTTCCCTGGTGGTTCAGTGGTTGACAGTCCGCCTGCCGATGCAGGGGACACAGGTTCGTGCCCCGGTCCGGGAAGATCCCACATGCCTTGAAGAGGCTAGGCCCGAGAGCCATGGCCACTGAGCCTGCGCATCCGGAGCCTGTGCTCCACAACGGGAGAGGCCACAACAGTGAGAGGCCCGCATAACGGAAAATATATATATATATATATATATATATATATATATATATATAGTAAAATGACAACACACTCAAATGGAATAAATAGCAAATTGTAATATATTGGAAACCACTACAGTGTTAATTTGTGCTACCATGTAAATTAGTTTTAGGGGCAGATCTTGACTGAGAGCTACTCCTAACATTTCCACTTAATTCAGGAGTACCCTGAGACTGCATGTTGAGCTATCCAAAATACTGTTTCTATTTGCAATTTATCTGTGTGAATTGGCAATGTCTCTACACTGTGCAATCAAAACCTTATAGAAAAAATAAATTAGATACTGAAGCTGAACATAAGAATACAACTGTCACCCAGAACCCCCTATTTCAAAGGTTTGTATTTATCAAAACTTCATTCACATACTGATTATACCCTAAGTAAATGGTATAAATTTGAACTTAAAATATTCTAACATATGTTTACATATTACAGCACCCTGTAGGATTTCATTTGATAAAAATAAACCTACTGTTAAAAATAAAATTTAGAATACTACTCAGCCATTAAAAGAGGAAATCTTGCCATTTGAGACAATATGGATTGACCTTGAGGGTATTATGTTAAGTGAAATAAGTCAGACGGAGAAAGACAAATACCATATGATTTCATTCATATGTGGAATATAAAAAAACAAACAAAAAACCCCCAATAAAAGACCAAACCAAACCAAACAAAAACAAACATAGATACAGAGAACAGAGTGGTGGTTACCAGAGGGGGAGAGGGGGTAGAGGTGGGATAGCAAAATGGGTAAAGGGTGGATCAACTGAATGGAAACTAAACTTTTGGTGGTAAGCACGCTGTAGTGTATACAGAAATAGAAATATAATGTTCTACACATTAAACTTATATAATGTTATAAATCAACATTACCTTAATTTAAAAAAACAAAAAAGAATGAATGAAATAAAATTTAGTAACCACTGTCCTAAGTAAACTCTGATCTGCCCACCAAGTTTAGTGGGAAGAAGTCAATAACAAAGCATAAGCAAACACATGGCACCCTAATGAGGAACCTTTATAAAAGAGATGCCTGACAAAGATGGGCACCTGTTTCCACATCAACCCATCTCTTCAAGAAACTGGAGGGCATTTTCACAGAGCTCTCCACTACTGTTAAGGCTCTTTAGTCTTACAGTGCTCTCTCTGCTCACTCCAACTAAAACTGACTGTTCTCTTATCATGACTATAAATACTCCCCTTTGAAGCAGTAAATGGCTCAGAAGAATATGAAGTACAGATTGCCCTGGATTCCCAATTCCACATAAGGGCTAAATACCTAAGAGACTTAGAAGAATATGGACCAAAGTTTTATATCTGAGAATTGACCACCCATTGCTATGCTTCATCCAGTATCCTTTAATCTATGCCACTAAAATTATACTCTTCCCACCTCACTTTGGTAGGATTCTCAGAGTTCTTCAAACCTAAATCAAGCAATTTGGGTGCAACTCATTTCAGTAATGTAACTTCTCACTTGTGACCCTTTCTTGCCAATCCTGTTCCCTGGGCACTCAACCTGGTCCACTGGAGTAACTGAAACGGATCTTATGGTGCTTTCCTGGGGCAGGCTCCTCTCTCCATGTCCTCTGCCTGTTTGTATAAAAGCTGTAGTCTCCCAGACCTTCCCTGGGTCACGAAAGCCCGGCTCAAGAATTAATAATTGAAAGGATGTGAACGTGTAGTGACAAAAATAACAACTGGGCCAGGAGAACTGGTAAGAATTTAAACAGTAGATCAGCCATATGGCAGTCACAGAGTCTTTAGCTCCTCCCTGAAGTACCTAGATAACAGTATCTGATGCACATTTCCTGAGTTGCTTTGCAGACACTAAAACTCCCACCAAATGGAAGGCATTAACTACTTGATGACCATGAGCATGTACTCAGCCCCCAGACCTAATGGAGCCTAAGGACTGATAATGTTAATCGCTGTGACACTCCCCTGTTACCTCACCATCAACCAATCAAAATTGTGCATGGGTCGATCACATACTCTGAGACTCCCCTCCCTCACCCTGCCCTTAAAAACTTCCCTGAAATCCATCAAGAAGTTTGGGAGTTTTGAGTATTAGCTGCCCTGGACTCCTTGTTGGCACCTTACAGTAAATGCTGCAACTTTCCTTCAGCACAATCTGGTGTCAGTAGATTGGCTTTACTGCGCTTGAGCGAGTGGACCCAAGTTTGATTTGGTAACACTGGCAGTCTATTTGAATGGTCCTTAGGCTTCTGTATTCCTGTCCCTGAGCAGTTTGATTGAGCCCTCTCTCAGTTTTTGCCCTGTATTCTGCTCTAGCTCCTGCTTGCTTGATCCACTTCCCTTTCTCCTTCTCCTATGCTCTCTCAGCAATGGCCTTAGCTCTGCTCTTCATGTCTTGTCTCTCCTCTGTCAACTCCCAGAGCTTCCCAGCGTACTCTGAACCATCTACCTCTCCAATGATCACACCTGCCTTAGTCTAGCCCATTTTGGGCTGAAAACAAAAGCTGATATCCATATCATCTGCTTTGTGATCATCTGGAGGGATGAAGATGATTCCACCTTTTATAAAAATTGTAAAGTAAAAGATGGTGTTGCAGATAATTTTTTAAACGGTAATTCGGACTGCCTGTTCTCTGGATCCTGTAAACATATACCAATAAAACCTGCAAACACAGGAATTAAAAAAACATAATATAGTTAACAATTCAAATAAATCCCTCTGTGCCTAGGGCTTTTCAAACATATGTTATTTTACTGTCGGCTTGCCCAGCAAGGTGCCTCCATTCTCTGCTTCCTGTTAACTGCATTTTGAGAATTTCCCAAATTCCTTTCCTCGCCTTATTTCTAAAAGCCTGAATTACCATTTAAATTACATCTAAAAGCAACCAATTGTGTTTCCTCTGAAGCATAGCTGGCAAAGTGAGTGGGCAGGTTCTGGGGCAAATCCCACTGGGAGCTCGCTGCCTTTCCCCTCCTTGGGTACATTTATCCAAATGAAATCACATTAAGGTAAACATGAAAGACATTCTTGAGGGTCAGGGCAGACAAAAACTTGCAGCCTAAAGGGCTAATGCAAAAGTTGGAAAGGAAAAATGCTTTGGGCCGAAGATGGTGGTTTAGGGGAGGAGGTTTCAGGTGTAGATGGTCTGTATGTAATCCTCAGCTAAGGAGTTCTCATTATTTTCCGTATCATCCTACAACCCACTGCATCCTCAGTGGGCAGTCCACTGCCCTGCCCACTTTGAAGAAAAGGAACTGGGGGAACTTTGGTGAAGTAATTAATGGAATATTAAGCTGATATTAAAAGAATAAGGTAGGGGCTTCCCTGGTGGTGCACTGGTTGAGAGTCTGCCTGCTGATGTAGGGGACACGGGTTCATGCCCCGGTCCAGGAAGATCCCACATGCCGCGGAGCGGCTGGGCCCATGAGCCATGACCACTGAGCCTGCGCGTCCGGAGCCTATGGTCCGCAACGGGAGAGGCCACAGCAGTGAGAGGCCCGCGTACCGCAAAAAAAAAAAAAAAAAAAGTGAAGATAAGGCCAGCAGGATATTTATAATTATGTTGGCTACCTTTGGTAAGGGATGTTGACAGGTGTTGATGGGGATTTTCATCTCTCATTTTATATACTTCGAAAAATTTAACAATAAACGAGGGTTATTTTTGTAACATATGGAAGAATAAAGAAAAGGAAAATGATTTCAGGATTGGAGATGAGACCAGTGTGATCCTCATAAGCCTCGCCCTTGAATCCTCTATTCTCCCCATCCACCAATACAAATTCAAAATAGCCTAGGCTACAAAGGGCCAATTCAGCTCCTCAGAGAGTCCAGGCTTTCATATGTGCTTTCCTTTCAGCCTGGAATATCCTTCTCCTCCTTCCCCTATTTTCACGTGGTTAATTTCTTCTTGTCCTGCTGTTTCTGCTTAGATGTCACCTCCTCCAGAAAGGCGGCCCCACATTCCACTCCACACCATCTTCCTCCATTCCTTCATCCATCTGCCTGCAAGGCAGGGCTGAATCAAGAACCAGGGTGAGCATGCTGTCAGTTAGCCCAGTTAAATACCCAGTGAAAGGGAAAACAACAAGTTCAAGGAACTATTGCTACCGAACCAAAACTTGGGTCTGCTCACCCACACACTGTAAAGCCAAACTACTGACACCAGGTTGTGGTGAAGGAAAGTATAGGGTTTATCACAGGCGCCAAGCAAGGAGTTCAGGGCAGCTAATGCTCAAAACACCCAAACTCCCCAATGGGTTTCAGGAAAGCATTTTTAAAGGCAAGGAAAGGAGGGGACTTGCAGGGCAAGTGATCAGCTCATGCACAATTCTCTGGTTGGTTGATGGTGAGGTAACATGGTGGTGTCACAAGAGTTAACATTATCAATCCTCCGGCTCCAGTAGGTCTGGGGGCTACATGCTCATGGTCATCAAGTAGTTAACCTCTTCCCTTTGGTGGGAGTTTTAGCATCAGCAAAACAACTCAGGAAAGGTGCATCAGATACTGTTATCTAGGTACTTAAGAGAAGAGCTAAAGCAGAGGACATGGGGGAGGCGGTCTTTCCCAGGAAGGCCCCCTAGGGTCCTGATCCACTAAGATATAAGAGAAGAGTTATACTTCTAAGGTGAGTTGCCCCCAAATGCCTGGTCTCAACAAATCCATATCGAGCTTCCAGAGAACCTCAGCATTTGCCATTACAGCACTTACCATTCAGCATTGTAATTATCTGCTTGTCTGTGTGCCTCACTAAAATGCAAATGATATGGGACTATAAGGGAAGCCTGTCTATCTCATTCTCCACTGTAACTCAGAATTAGCACAGCAGATGCAAAATATTTGTCTTGGCTCAAGCTGTTATAACAAAATACCATAAACTGGGTGGTTTAGGCAATAAACATTTATTTTTCACAGTTCTGGAGGTCGTAAGTCCGAGATCAGGGTGCCATTGGGGTCAAATCCTTGGAGAGAGCCCTTTTCCTGGTGGCAGAAGGCTGACTTCTCGTATCCTAACATGGTTGAAAGGAAGCGAGCTAGCTCTCTGGCTTCTTCTTATAAGAACACTGATGCAACTGATGAGGGTTCTACTCTCATGACCTAATTACCTCCCAAAGGCCCCACTTCCTAATACCATCACACTAGGATTAGGGTTTCAACATATGAATCTTGGGGGGACACATTCAGTCCATAACAATCTTCATACATGGGATAGATGGGTAAATCACAAAGGTCAGAGACTTACTCAAGAGGAGTTTGTAGATAGAAAAAGTCTGTATCCTTTACTCTAGAGACTGTAGATTCTCCTAATCACAGGACTGAGAGAACTTAAGGGGAACAAAACACTGGGAACCAAACACAGCTTTTAGTGGGAAAAATTAAGTTTCCTTTCTCTGAATAGATGATTCCCTTGACATAGATGATTCCCATGATTCTTAGCGTTAACACTACAGACATCTTGGGCTGGATAATTCTATGTTGTAGGGGACTGTTGTGTGCATTGTGGGATGTTTAGCAGGATCCCTCCCTTCTACCTACTAGATACCAGTAACACAACTCACCAAGTTGTAACAACCAAAGTCTTACCGAATATTGCCTGGAAGGCAAAATCACTGGCATAGAGTTTTCACAGATATAATAGAGCAGCGCTGAGTAAAGGAGACAACACTCGCATGCTCATATGCAGCCCCTTTTTGACATATGATTTGAGCCTTACAAGCAGAAGGGCCCCAAGTGAGTGATTATGATTACTGGGTAGGTAAGGGCATGGGCCAAGTGTCTTACCTTAAGTGACAAAAGGGTTAATGTATACTCAACCTTTACTAAGCATTCCTAGGTCTGAAACTCAGTTCTAATTATTCTCAAGTGATTCTGAAGGTTCATGGCACATAGTCATTTGTCAGTGTTCTGGGGCATGAAATTGGACCGTGTCCTCTCTGTAGCTGGTGTGTGGAGGTGATTTACTTAGCTTGTAAGTGAAACTACCTGATCAGCTACCACAGACATCATTTTCTTTTTCTTTAAGCGCCTGCTTTTTAAACACAGCTTTGTTGTTCTCTATTGGAAATGGATGACACAGCAATGTTTATGAATAGGCCGGGGCAAAGTAGCGTTCTTGTCCAAAGGTTGTACAGAGAATGCCAATTTCCAAGTAACAGTGATGAAAGTGAAGCGATCTAAGAGCATGGTGGTTTAAAATACTGGTAGACTTTAAGAGCTTTATGAATTATTTTAGACTGTATTTATAGGACTGTTAAAGACACAAAGCGTTCCCTTAAAATTTTCAGTCATACTTCACTACATTTTATCCCCATAGCATATCCCCATATTATATGCTAGAGTGGTATTCATGAATTTGAAAATCTGTAAAGATCTCAAGAAATAGCCCTCAAAATTCTAAGGAGCTCCTAAAATTTAAAGGTCTCAGATGTGTCTCTTCTTCTCTATGCCCAAAATCAAATTGCAACCAGCTGGATGACTACTTGCCTCCTTAATGCCACTGTTGGGGGAGGGGAAATGTCCCTTCTTTCCCCTCTTAGTTCTTTTGGCTGGCAATTAAAATGACATAAGGCAGAGTAATGGGGAAAATCAAATTTATTACATGTGCACGGGGAATTCACATAAATATCAAGAATCGCAAAGACGTCAAGGCAAGGTGAGATATATATATTCTGGATTAAGGAGAAGGAGGTAGGGGTCTGAGGCTTCAAGGGGAAGTAAGGTAATTCACAGGAAGATAAAGAATTAACGTTTGGTAAACAAATGTTTTCTGGGTCATCCAAAGGCAATGGGACACAGAGAGGACTTTGATCAAATGGGCTTTGCTAGGTTCCTCTCTTTCTACCATACTTAATACTTTACTATAGTTATCTCTGGTGATAACTTCTTCCTGGACAGGCCTCCTACCTTAAATTCTTTTAGGCAGTTAGGGGGAAGCTCAAAATTTCTTCCTGAGATTTTTGGGGCTTGGTTGTTTTCAGCTTAAAATAATCTTCACGCCAGAGTGGCACCTCTTGGGGCGGCCTGCCCTGAGCTCCATCACCACCAAGTGTGCTTGCCCACGTAAACAAATATATTCCCTAAGTGATATTCAGATTATGTAACTCCCCTATTCTCAAGCCTGTATGTAGTATATCACCCCTATAGCATGTCAAATCCAAATAATAATTTTGCTTGTGAGTGAACTTTTAGGCTCTGCACCCAAAGTTTCCACTGCATGATTTCCCATCCCTTATTTTTCTGAACATTCTCATTCAGTTCTTCACTGTGGTCTCCTTTTCCTAAACCTAGATTCTTTCCCGCTACCTCCACATTGTCCATCAGGCCAGGAGAGGTCCAGTTAAAGAGCCCTCTTTACTTTCTGTCTGCCATACCACATTACTCCTTGCCTTACACATGATACGTAAGACTCACTACCGTGAAAATGCCATGTGGTATAAACTAAAAGAGCATAGCTTGTGGAATCAGACAGACCGAGGTTTCAATCCATTTCTGCTACTTATCACGTATGTGAGACTGAGCAAGTTACTTCATTCATCTCTAAAATCCTCACGGTTGTTGTGAGAATCATGAGAATTGATTATCTAACCCCCCCACACACACTTGCTACCTCAAACTGGCTTTGCTTTTCATTTTCCCCACTATTCTTACTTCAGTCAATGTCATCTAGTACCTCATTTTAGAATCCTCCTATCACAAAGTCCTATCAATTCTACCACCTATTATCTTACATATACTCCCATCTCTCCATCCACACTATTACCATTCTTCCTTTATATCTTGCCTAGACCACACTAGTCTCCTAAGTGGTCTTCTTCCTTTCATCCTTCATATCCCCAATCAATTCTCCT
The DNA here is from genome assembly GCF_039906515.1 of Pseudorca crassidens. Lineage (NCBI taxonomy): Eukaryota > Metazoa > Chordata > Mammalia > Artiodactyla > Delphinidae > Pseudorca > Pseudorca crassidens. The sequence goes on from NC_090317.1 coordinate 32,069,893, forward strand.
TACAGCTTCCAAGGTGATCTTTAGAAAAAAAGATTAATTCAATTGTATTCATTACCTGTGTAAAACCTTCCGATGGCTTCTACATGAATTTAGGATACAAGCCACATTTTTTATCATGGCCTTCAAGATCCCAAATAATTTAGCCCCAAACTACCACTCTGGCCTCATTTCCTACCAGTTTTCTCTGTCTCACACCACTAACTCCCCATTTCTGGATTATATTACCCCCCTTCAATCTATTCTTCACACAGCAGCCAGAGTAATCTTAGAATTCATAAGAAGATAAAGAGGGAGATATTTTTCTATCTATCAATTCTACCTCTAAAATATATTTTGAGTTCATCTACTTCTTTCCATTTGCACCCTGGTTCCAGCTATCATCATCTTTCACTGGAATTTCTACAATAGATTCTTAACAGGTCTTCCTACTGTTTGACTTGACCCTCTCCAAATCATTCTCCACACAGCAACTAGAATGATATTTTGATAGCTCATTATGATCATCCCTCTCCCCTGTTTAAGACTCTTCAGTAGCTTTCCATTGACTTAATCAGTACAGCTGAATGGTTAAAGAATCGGGCTCTAGAGAAAAACTGGCTGGATTTTAATCCAAGCTCCACCACTTACTAGCTGTAGAACCTTGGAAAAGTAACTTCTCTAAAACTGAGTTTACTCACCTACACAAAGGAAACAATAACAGTAACCTACCTCTTAAGGTTATTGTGAATCTTATACATAATACACATTCAGTAAAAGTGATTTGTTATTACTGCTGTTAACAATTCAAAATCTTTAAATAGGGCTTACAGAGTCCTGCAAAATCTCATTCCTACTCACCTTGCCAGCTTCCTCTTTTGCTATTTCTCCCTTTGCTCACTATGCTCTACCACTTTGGCCATCTTTCAGGCTCTCAGAGTAGGCCAGTAGTTCTCACACTTTAGATCAGAATCTTCTGGAGGGCTTGTTAAGACACAGATGGCTGGACTTTACCCCCAAAGTTTCTCATTAAGTAGGTCTAGGGTGGGGCCTGATAATTTGCATCTCTTATAAGTTTCCAGATGATGCTGATGCTGCTGGTTTGGGGACCACACTTCGGGAACCATTACAATAGCATTCCTTCTTGCCTCAGAACCCCCAAATACATACAAACCTTTACCCTGGTCATATATCAAGTGTAAACTTTAACAATCCTTCTTATGAAAGGCTTCCCTTGACCTTCCAGACTAGGCTAAATACTCTTGATGTATTTTTCATAGCATGCATAGTATTTGTAATTAGTTATTTGTGTAATTATTTTTTGACTTAAAAAAAACATATGTCAAACTGCCTCATGAAGGCAAGGACCCTGTATGTTGTCTTGAAGTCTTATCTCCAGAGCCTGGTACATTCTTGGCTCATAGCAGGCACTCAACAAATTTTGTTGAATAAATTTTTAATGAACAATTGTATTCTATATGTAAAAAAAATAATAATGGTTAAAGTCACTCAATGATGCTGTTTCCCTTCACAAATATTCAACCTTTTCTTTCTGAGACTATCTCAGCTTTCTTGTACTTTCTCCAGTCACTACCTTTTGGCCACAGTTTCCTCAGATTCTTCCCTCTTTCAATGCCCTTACCTGTGCCCTAAGCAAATATAGGGCTTTCAATTCAAACTATACCTTAAAATCACCTGAAGAGCTTTCCAAAATGTACAAGGCCCCACACATCTGACCAATTGAATCAGAATTTCTACATTTTTTAAATAGAACTTCTGCATATTTAAAAAATTTCCTCAGATGATTCTGATGCACAATAAGAGTTGAAAAGCAGTATGCATGAATAAGTCTCTCTCTCGAAGTAAAAATACTTGTGTACATGTTGATGGTTCTGCAACAATACCAGCCACATGGTTGGCATTCATCTTATACACTCTGAAAAAGGCATTTGTTTTGCTGCCTTCATTGCAAGTTCCTAGAACTGTGTTTCTCAGATTGTGATCTATAGACCTCTGCATCAACATGGCCTGGTGTTCTTGTCAAAAATACATGCTCCTGGGCCCTACCTCAAACCCACTGATTCAGAATCTTGGGTGGGGAATGTGGGTCAGGGCCAGGAATCTGGGTAATTTCAAATCAGTTTCCTGAGTGATCCTGATGCACAGTAATGTACAAGTACCACTGCACCAAAGAGTAGTAGGGCATAGCAAAAGAAAACGAAATAGCCAAGCCTCTACTCAAGATATAAAATTGAACACATGCATTCACAGGCTATAAATTAAGTAAATCTATAACAATGGAAGCAATACCAGCCCTCTGATTGGTCAGAGCAGTGAATTCCAATCACAAAGGAACTATGTTTGACAAGGCATATTGGCAGTCATTTTAAGACAAAGGGCTGGTAGGGGAAAAGAGAATAAAAGGCTGCCCCTAGACCACTATCCATGGGTAGCAGGAGAGAAGGTGTGTGAATGGGGTAAGAGCAGGGAGCAAGCAAGAGGGGTAGATTTCATAAGTATATCTACCAAGTGACAGCAGCTGTGATTTGAATACAGCTATACCAAGTCCTACATCTCATACTCTTAATCCCTATAGCAGTGGTTCTCAAACGTCACTGGTTATCAGAACCACTTGGAGGTCTGTTAAACACAGACTCCTGGGAACCCCAGGGTTTCTGATTAATTAATCTTGTGGTGGGACCTGAGACTGCATTTTAAATAAGTTTTCAGCTGATACTGATGCTACTGGTCTGGAGATCACATTTTAAGAACCATTGCTCTACAGTGTTCACACTTTTGTTCATATTGTTGCTTCTTTCTGACCTGTCCTTCTCCCCAATCAATGACAGTGGACCCTGACCATCCTTCAAAGCACAGCTCCATACAGCCTTCTCTATGAAGCCTTCCCTGATCTCATGTCCTCTACCTGCAAGAACTATAATGTCTTCTGTGTTTATGGGATGGGATAATGAGGAGTTGGTAATTTTGGAACACTAAGGGGCAATGGGTGCAGGGAGGGAGGGTTCTAAGGTTTGCAAAGATATTTTTCCAGTGAGTTCCATGCATTGCAGTTGTGGTTGTTCTAAAAACATTGTAAACCGGGTGACCCCAAAACAAAGCCATCAATACTTGTGTTTAGAAGAGGGAAACCAAGGCATTCAGCAAACATGACTCAGGAGAACTGGCAACCATTTCAAGACAGGGGACTAGAAGGAAGAGGAGGTAAACAACTGGACAAATGGATATCTACAGAAAGGAAATAATGGGAATAGTAATACCTACTCAGGAGGCTTTCTCTGCCCAAGGTCAGAGGAGAATGCCCTAATTGAGTATGCACAGAAAAGAATATTACAACAGAGCAGAACGGAGGTGAGGACAAATTTAAGGTCCCTGACTCATGAGATTTGTTTAGGGCCTGATATACAGGTAATAAGTGATAGACATGGGATTTTAACTCATTTCCATCTCATTCTAAATACCGTACATATAACATCTACAGCATTCTCTCAAAGGGTGGTCCATGACCCACTGTCATCAGAATTACTTAGGGAACTTAATAAAATAGTAAGTCCCTACATCTCTCCACCAGAGAGTTCAATTCAATAGACTAACGCCCAGAAGTCTGAATCTTAATAAGTCCCTCCACATGACTGTGGTGTAGATGGTGGTTAAAATACATATTGACAAATAACACCAATCCCTAGTTTGTTGCACATGAAGACACGGAATGTTTCGTTTGCAGAAGAAAAAAATGTATTGGGAGTGGGGGGTGGGGAAGGCCTGGGGATTGGAGAAATGGCTCTGGGGAGGACAAAAAGGAGCTCAACAGGTTGAAATCTCTAGAAGGAGCTAGATTTTAAGGAAGAATTTTAAAACCAGAACTTTTCAAAAGAGAAATCTGCTACCTGAAGAATTCACGAGTTTTATCCTTACTGGAGATGTTACAGTAAAGGTGACAGAGGCATTTTCTGGGCTGTTGATAATCAGTATTTCTCAGTATAGATAATGATCCACTTGTATCTTTATCATCCAAGGGTACTTTTTTACCAAGGTAGATTGGGCTCCTCCAAAATCTACCGAATCAAAATCTCTAGGGGGTGGAGCCTTTTCAAGAAGCTACCCAGATAATTCTGATACAGTTGGACCATGGTTTACATTTTTAAGAGAAAAACTGTTAAAGAGGTTAAGTTCATATGCTTTGCATGAAATGGAATTGAGTTTAAATTTTTGGACAAAGACCTTATCTAATCTAGCACTGAGAGTAAATTCAGTAAGAGGTGAACAAGAGACTGAATGGGGGAGATAGGAGGCTTGGCACATCTTAGATCAGTGTTTTTCCATATAATTTGGCATTGACAGTCAAGAAGTGGTGGCTAAACATTTGTGTTTTTTAATCTCCCCAGAGGATTCCAGTGTACTGCAGATGTTGAAAACCACTATTCATGAATACTGTCTACCTCTAGAGTTAAAATTAGTTTGATCAAGGATCACCTGCATCAGAATCATCTTGGGAAGATTATTGGAAATGCAGATTGCTGGGCTTTACCCAACACCTAATAAGGCTAAATTCCTGAGAGGGAGGACCCAAGAATTTCCATTTTAAACAAGCTCCCCAAGTTATCCTTATAAATGCTAAAGTGTAAGAACCACAGCTCAATACATAATTCTATGTCTTCAGCTTCCTTTGCATCTCAGAGTTTATTTCTGTCTTTGGTGCTACAAAGTGAATTCAGTAGATTTCATTGACCAATCGACTGGTACAGCTGGAATTGTCAAATTGTATATTTTACCAAATATAATTACTAAATGAGATTTTCATTTGCTTCTATTTATAGTCAACAAAAGGTCTTTTAAGAAATTCATTCAATAAATTTGTACAATCACTATGTAGAACAGTATGGAGGTTCCTTAAAAAATTAAAACAGAGCTACCAAATGATCCTGCAATCCCACTCCTGGTATATATCTGGAGAAAATCATAACTCCAAAAGACACATGCACCCCAATGTTCATTGCAGCACTATTTACAATAGCCAAGACATGGAAACAACCTAAAGTTTCATCAACAGGTGAATGGATGAAGAAGATGTGGTATATATACACAATGGAATATTACTCAGCTATAAGAATGAATGAAATAATGCCATTTGCAGCAACATGGATGGACCTGGAGATTATCATACTAAGTGAAGTAAGCCAGACAAAGATAAATATTGTATAATATCGCTTATATGTGGAATCTAAAACAAACAAACAAACCAACAAGATACAAATGAACTTATTTCCAAAACAGGACTCACAGACATAGAAAACAAACTTATGGTTACCAAAGGGGAAAGGGGGGTGGGGGTAGGGAAAAATTAGGAGGTTGGGATTAACATATACACACTACTATATATAAAATAGATAACTAACAAGGACCTACTGTATAGTACAAGTAATTATATTCAATATTTTGTAATGACCTATAAGGGAAGAGAATCTGAAGAATATATATATATATAATACTGAATTGCTGTGTTGTACACCTAAAACTAACATGATATTGTAAATCAACTATGCTTCAATAAAAATAAATACATTTTAAAAATAAATAAAAATTTAAAAAACAAAAAAAAATTTTTTAAAGAAATTCATTCAAGAGAAATAAAAGGAAAAAAATATATGCAGTAGTTTTTCTTTGAAATAATTAAAACACCTTTTTTAAAGGGTGGAATTAGTTGTTGGGGGATGTGGATATATTTAGTTTTCCCAATTCTTAACTCATCTAGATGAAAACAATTTCTAGAAATAAGTTTGTGTGAAGGACATGGGGATAAAGCCCGTTGTGACATTTAAACCAAAAAACAAATGCCAAATTTAGCAGATTATCTGGGTGTTGCTAAACACATGTGTATTTTACATCTGGATTTTTTCACACAGATGTTTTATCAGCGTATTAACCTGGTCATCATAAAGTACTAAGATGCAAGATTGCTATAATGGCCTAGTTATTTAACTAAAGTGCTTTTTAAAAAATATCTATTTTTTTCCACAGAATACTATAAATTCTCCAAAATCATATCTAAGCAAAAGATTATCTAAAGGCTCTGGGAATATCATTATCATAATTATTTTCTCTTACTGTTTATAATTATAGTCTCTCAAACCACTTCTAATATGTTTCTATGGATTTTCAGCACATTTTCAAATACAAATGGACTTTCCCAAGAAAATGCTTACTCATGAAATCATAACTTCAGATTTATATGTTCAAAGATACAGCCAGCAATTCTACTGCCATTTTATCCCTTGCTCTGGCATAAACCTCACAAAGACAGAACTCTCAGTGGCACTGTGAGACCTGGGATCAATGACCTGTTTTAGGCCCATCCCTTACCCTATCTGCCTCTTTCTAATGCCACAGGGCAGATAGATAGCCCAAGGGAATCACCACCTGCCTCAAGCCTGCCTTACCAGTATAACACTCTTATCTCAGTCTTGACCTGCTCAAATATATCATCCAATGCCTACTGAGTCACATATCTGTCCCTGTGCATCTGTGTGTGTGATCATGTTATGCTTTGAGCAGGAGGTCCTGGAGGAAGGAAGTACCACTGTAACCATCAGCAGCAGCAGTATGTGTTGAGTATAATACTAGGTACTTTACACATATTTCCTATAATCCTCAAAACTGCATTATAAGCATAGGAACTGTATTATTACCTCATCACACATTTGCAGAGACAAACGGTCAGAACAATTAAGCAACTTATCCAAGGTCAGAGTCAGTGATCTTGAAAAGCCAGAACTTTGACTATTATCTTTGGTTAGTACTATATTTAAGCAAATGTTCAAGGGAAGCATTCTAGCATGGTACTGAACAGCATTGGCTTTGGAGCTACATTGACTGCATCTGAATCCAGACTTTATCAATCATTGACTGTGTAATCTTGGGCAAGTTAACCTTAAACTTTCACACTCCTAGACAAATTTTAGACTCCTTTTTAGAGCTTAAAATATCTCTCCAGACATATATTGTTCCCTGTTTCAAATGCATATCATCAGCATTCCTTTTAAATGGCCTTTTTCAAATTTGCTAATTTATGACTATGAGATGTCTCCTCCCCTTCTCGGGAAGAACATCGGCAACCAAACCAATTAAGTGGCTCTTTATGACTAATGAATCACATTGGATTCCTACCTTCATGAAATCTACCTGCAGTGTCTCCTCAGTTTTACCCCAAGAGGGAACATCATCCTGTAAGAAGTTTTTCAATCATTGTCCTCAAGTTGACCTCTGATTACTGTTAAGTATACATATAAGACACTGAAAGAAATCAAAGATGACACAAATAGATGGAGAGAAATACCATGTTCTTGAACTGGAAGAATCAATATTGTGAAAATGACCATACTAACCAAAGCAATCTACAGATTCAATGCAATCCCTATCAAATTACCAATGGAATTTTTTTACAGAACTAGAACAAAAAATCTTAAAATTTGTATGGAGACACAAAAGACCCCAAATAGCCAAAGTGATCTTGAGGGAAAAAAACAGAGCTGGAGGATTCAGACTCCCTGACTTCAGACTATACTACAAAGCTAAGTAATCAAGACAATATGGTACTGGCACAAAAACAGAAATATAGATCAATGGAACAGGAAAGCCCAGAGATAAACCCACGCACCTACTGTTGACTAATCTATGACAAAGGAGGCAAAGATATACAATGGAGAAAAGACAGTCTCTTCAATAAGTGGTGCTGGGAAAACTGGACAGCTGCATGTAAAAGAATGAAATTAGAACACTCCCTAACACCATACACAAAAATAAACTCAAAATGGATTAAAGACCTAAATGTAAGACTGGACACTATAAAACTCTTAGAGGAAAACATAGGCAGAACACTCTTTGACATAAATCACAGCAAGATCTTTTTTGACCTACCTCTTAGAGTAATGGAAATAAAAATGCAAATAAACAAATGGGACCTAATAGGACTTAAAACCTTTTGCACAGCAAAGGAAACTATAAATAAAACAAAAAGACAACACTCAGAATAAGAGAAAATATTTGCAAACAAACCAACAGACAAAGGATTAATCTCCAAAATATATAAACAGCTCATACAGCTCAATATTAAAAAAACAAACAACCCAATCAAAAAATGGGCAGAAGACCTAAATAGACATCTTTCCAAAGAAGACATACAGATGATCAAGAGGCACATGAAAAGCTGCTCAACGTCACTAATTATTAGAGAAATGCAAATCAAAACTACAATAAGGTATCACCTCACACCAGTTAGAATGGGCATCATCCGAAAATCTACAAACAACAAATGCTGGAGAAGGTGTGGAGGAAAGGGAACCCTCTTGCACTGTTGGTGGGAATGTAAATGATACAGCCACTATGGAGAACAGTATGGAGGTTCCTTAAAAAACTAAAAATACAATTACCATATGACCCAGCAATCCCACTACTGGACATATACCCAGAGAAAACCATAATTCAAAAAGACACATGCACCCCAAAATTCATTGCAGCACTATTTACAATAGCCAGGTTATAGAAGCACCCTAAATGCCCATTGACAGATGAATGAATAAAGAAGATGTGGTACATATATACAGTGGAATAATACTCAGCCATAAAAAGGAATGAAATTGAGTCATTTGTAGAGACGTGGATGGACCTAGAGACTATCATACAGAGTGAAGCAAGTCAGAAAGAGAAAAACAAATATCGTATATTAACACATATATGTGGAATCTAGAAAAATGGTACAGATGAACAGGTTTGTAAGGCAGAAATAGAGACACAGGTGTAGAGAACAAACATATGGACACCAAGGGGGGAAAGTGAGGGGGTGGTGGTGGTGGGATGAATTGTGAGACTGGGATTGATATATATACACTAATATGTATAAAATAGATAACTAATAAGAACCTGCTGTATAAAAAAATAAATAAATAAAAATTAAAGAAAAAAGTATATATGGAGTCTTTTCAAGTCTAGATATAAGTCTCTATCCATGAATACTCAACTCCTTTTGAATCACTAAATCACAGTATGGTTTTTGTGGGCAATAAATTGTAAAGAAACTGGTGCCAAAATTTCTAATGTTCTTTTTTTTAAATAATTCAAGAACTGTTAAACCATATGTTCCTAGTGACTAATTAACCCTAAATTATGTTCCTGGAAATACTTTGGACAGTGAGCACATAGCTTGTCTACCACAGAACATGAGATTTGGAACCTGTGAAATATTTTATCTGTTTCTTTATTCCTTTTATAAATTCAAAAGATTATCCTCATTTCACAATGACAAAAGCTGAAGGTCAAAGAGTCTATGAGTGGTGTATTTGGTTGATGATAGCACTAATATTACTACTAAAGATTATATCAAATATGGTACCCAATGTTCAAGTTACTACTGCTGTGTAACAAATGACCCTAAAACTTAGTGGTTTAAAATAACAAAAATCATTTCATTCTCTCTCATGGGTTTCTGTGAGCCAGTAACTTCAGGAAGGTCTCAGATGGGTGGTTAAGGCTCAGTCTACATGTGACTACCATTATGTGGTGATTAGAGTTGGAATTGCAGAGGTGCTGAAGCAGGAGGGGGCTGACTGGGCATTCTTTTCCCTTCATGTAGCCTCAGGGCCTCTCCATGTTGCCTCTCCCTTTGGCCTTCCTCTTGGCACTGCATGGAGCCCTCAAGACACTTAGACTGCTTACATGGCAACTCAGGGCTGCAAGCAAGTATTCAAAAGAACCAGGCAGACACTGTGTCACTTTTCATGACCTAGCCTCAGAAGTCACACTGCAACTCTTCTGCTGTAGTTACAGGCTCACCCAGATTAAAGGAGAGGCAACATAGATCTCACTTTTCCAGCAGAGAAGTGTCAGCATTACTTTGTAAGAAGAACACGTGGGACGGGAGGTATTGTTGCAGTTATCTTTGGAAAATACAATCTGTCACACTTGGCATCTGTAGTTCTTTATATATTGTTGATTTATGCATCATATTTAAACAAAATGTTTTAAAGTATTTATTTTATTTATTTGGCTGTCTTGGGTCTTAGTGCAGCACGCGGCTCTTCATCGTGGCACATGGGCTTCTCTCTAGTTGTGGCGTGTGGGCTCAGTAGTTGCAGCTCATAGGCTTAGTTGCCCCGCGGCATGTGGGATCTTAGTTATCTGACCAGGGATTGAACCCATGTGCCCTGCATTAGAAGACGGATTCTTAACCACTGGACTACCAGAGAAGTCCCAACAAAATGTTTTCTGATGTCTTGATAATGTTTTCATAGAAAAAGTATCATTAAATGGGTAGATATGCTTTCCCGCATTCATCCAGGACATTAGAAAAATCCGTTTAGATTAGGAAGACATAGCTAAAGAACCACCATCCACAACTCTCCAAACTTATTTGGTCATGGAGCCCTTTTTATATAGCACTTCTATCAACATTTCCTGAAATAGTATTCCATGGAATAGAGCTTGAAAAATTCTGCCATGAACCAACAGTAACAACTTTTTCTAAAGAGTTATAATTGTCATAATTACAAATGACCCATTTTAATAGTGTCAACATGTCTGTTAATACACCTCTATTCAAAAATGACAAAAGATGCTATTTCTTCTGTGTTAGCATCATGTGTAAATATGTTGCTTCATTTTTGTTGAGATGTATTGTTGGATGCTATATCTGCCATTGATAAAAGGACTTCCTAATTGAATTTCATATCTTTGGTATTAAACATGGTTTAGCACATGATATCAATTGGCATTTGCAGTGAAGGAAAAAAAAAGGTGAAGATTCATTGCTAAATATCTAACAAGAAGCTACCTTTGTGTGTACATAGTTCATTCCACTTCACTCCATTTCATAAATGATGGACATATCCCCCATCATCCAAAATCTTGGAAATTACTGTTTTATAATAAGTTAATCACAGGGTGTAGATCACAACACTTAAAAGATAGCATGTGAATACATCATTACTATCCTAGACCAAGTTTAGCTAGAGAATAATTTCAAATGTTTTAATTGATATCCACAACGTATTTTTGTTTGATTAGAGTTTTAAATGAGAGTCAAGAGCAATGGTGACCTTCAAATATCCTATTCATTTTAAGACTGCAGTAGATGATTTTAAACCAATTAATTGTAAGCATTATAAGTCAATGAGTTATTAGCATGCATGAATTCTATAACAGCCAATTTGTTCCCAAACCATTGAGGTGCCTGTTTTATAATGTCTTGGAGATGTAACCATAGGAACTAAGTGGTTGCCAACATAAACCTTTATGGTTAATGAGGGTAAGTTTTTACCTTTTTGAATCATTTTGAAATATATACAGAACCCAGGTAATATACCTCAAGGACTATAGTTTTGTTCAAAGTTAAAAAGTTGTCTTATAGCTATCCAACCTCTAGAGTTCATTTATTCAAGGTGCATCCACAGAGTACTTGCTTTGTGCCAGGTACTATGTTACATACCATGAAGGATAAAATAGGAAACAAACACTGTTGCTACCATCTAGGAACTTAAAATATAGGAGGAGAGGTACAACATTTACCCAGGTTAGTGTGCAATCAACCAGAATGTATAAAGTATCATAAGGGAGAAATAAACCAAGTTGTTTCCTTATAAAAACATTTTTTGCACAACTGGTAGGGCCTAACACCTCTCACCCCATAAAAGGCTATGAAAAATGCATAAAATCAAAAACAAAAAAACCCAAACCACCTCTCATCTACAGTGCTGGCAATATATGTAAATCTATAAAATGGATTAAGGCTTTGAACAAGAAAAGCTTGTCACTTCTCCCCTCTCTACCTCCCTTCCTCTCTTCACCCAGCCCCAACTATAACCCCTCACTTGGGAGATCTATATCTATTGATACAACTATATCATCTATATCTATCTCCATACCCCAAGGGAGTAGTATGGTATATTTATATGTAAATATTTGTATTTGTATAAATACATATATTTGGTATACTAAAAAGAAATATAGATATGTATCCTATAAATATGGATATTTGATATGGTATATATTTATATATGGGATAGAAGGAAAGAAGGCAAGTAGAAGAGGCAAAAAAAGAAAGGGAATGAGTCGTGTCTTTCCAGAATCAGGGAATTGAATGATACCCAACAGAAGATCCTGAGAATCCTTTCTCACTAACCACTACTACCTAAAAGACATGACTTCATAATCTCCATTATTTAACTGAGTCAATCACAGCAACAGTTTGTTTGTAAATGTTATGGTTTCAATTATGTTAACAATACTTGTCTATATAAAGGACTAGTTATCCAAAATAAAATGAAAAGACAACCTACAGAATGGGAGAAAATAGTTGCAAATGATGCAACCAACATGGGCTTAATTTCCAGAATATACAAAGAGCTCATACAACTCAACGACAAGAAAAACAACCCAATCGAAAAATGTCCAGAAGGACTAAATAGACATTTCTCTAAAGAAGAAATACAAATGGCCAACAGGCACATGAAAAGATGCTCATCATCACTAATTATTAGAGAAATGCAAATCAAAACTACATGAGGTACAACCTCACACTGGTCAGAATGGCCATCATAAAAAAAAATCTACAAATAACAAGTGCTGGAGAGGGTGTGGAGAAAAGGGAACCCTCCTACACTGTTGGTGGAAATGTAAATTGGTCCAGCCACTATGGAAAACAGTATGGAGGTTCATTAAGAAACTAAAAATATAATTACCATATGATCCAGCAATCCCACTCCTGGGCATATATCCAGACAAAACTAATCCAAAAAGATACATGCACCCCTATGTTCATAGCAGCACTGTTCACAATAGCCAAAACTGGAAACAACCTAAATGTCCATCAACAGATGAATGGATGAAGATGACATGGTACATGTATACAATGAAATACTAGTCAGCCATAGAAAAGAATGAAATAAAGTCATTTGCAGCAACACAGATGCAACTAGAGATTATCATACAAAGTGAAGTAAGTCAGAAAGAGAAAGACAAATACCATTTATCACTTATATATGGAATCTAAAATATGGCACAAATGAACCTATCTCAGAAACAGACTCACAGACATAGAGAACAGACTGGTAGTTACCAAGGGGGAGGGGGTTGGGGGAGGGATGGAGTGGGAGGTTGGGGTGAGCAGATGTAAGCTATTATATATGGAATGGATAAACAACTAGGTCCTACTTCATAGCACAGAGAACTATATTCAGTATCTTATGATAAACCATAATGGAAAAGAATATTAGAAAAGAATATATATATATATATGTGTGTGTGTGTATGTATAACTGAATCACTTCGCTGTACAGCAGAAATTAACACAACCTTGTAAATCAACTATACTTCAATTAAAAAAAAAAAGGACTAGTTATCCAAAACACTGACTCACGCATGCTGCTCTACTTCTGCCATATAAGCACAGTCTTGGTGTGTCTCTAAATCTCTAGGTCTTGGAATTGAACTGTAGAACTTTTAGAGGAGAAAATCAATGCATTGGCATAATAGACTTTGTTACCTCTTCCATGGTGTTGGCAGGACAGAGTTAATTCACATTATATTTCCTGCAATTGAATGCATGTGTTTTGAATCACTTTTTGCCTTGATTTTCATGATAACATAAGAGATATACTCCTTGCAAAAGATAAAATGAAAACAAAACACAAGGATCACAAAGGAGAATAAAGAGGGGCATTCTGTATGATTTGAAACTGTATATTTAAGGAAGTATGCTAATTTTCTGACAAAATGTTAATACTCTTAAATTATGGTGCTTAAATGTATTCATAGTCAGCAGAAAACTTTAGAATTTCTAGAGATATAAAACAAAAACCTGACAGCTTTATTAAATCCACTAGGAAAAAAATGTACCCAACTTATATCAACCAACTCTTCTTTCTCAAGTTCTGAGGGTCAATGCATGTGGATTTTGGAGTCGTGTTTCCTACTACTTTGTAGATGGTACTAGCTTATTTCTAAATATAAACACTGGACAGAACAGAGAAGAGGGGAATATGAAAGAGATAAGAAAGCAGCAGAATCAACAATCCATAAAGAAAATGGAAAGGACAGTTCTTGTGACACATAAGTATTAAATGGGTAATGGCAGGAGGTTAAGGAGTGGTGCTGGGGATTGAAAGAGCCTTATGATAAAGGGAAGAATACATTCAATAAGTTACCAGCAGAGTATACAATATATTTTATCAAGCTCTGAAGTTGAGATATTTTAAAGTTCTGATTTTTCTTTATCAAAGTTCCATTTAGCAGGATAGTTTTTCCCCTCTAAAAGGCTAGTTTTGAGTTTCCCTGGTGGTGCAGTGGTTAAGAATCTGCCTGCCAACGCAGGGGACACTGGTTCGAGCCCTGTTCCGGGAAGAACCCACATTCCGCAGAACAAATAAGCCCGTGAGCCACAAGTACTGAAGCCCGCGCACCACATCTACTGAAGCCTGCACTCCTAGAGCCCATGCTCTGCAAGAAGAGCAGCCATTGCAATAAGAAGCCCACGCACCACCCTGAAGAGTAGCCCCCGCTCGCCTCAACTAGAGAAAGCCCGCGCACCACATCTACTGAAGCCTGCACTCCTAGAGCCCATGCTCTGCAAGAAGAGCAGCCATTGCAATAAGAAGCCCACGCACCACCCTGAAGAGTAGCCCCCGCTCGCCTCAACTAGAGAAAGCCCGCGCACAGCAACAAAGACCCAATGCAGCCAAAAAAAAAAAAAAAATTGAGGTCATCACATGACCTTTGCTTCAAAAAATAAATAAATAAATAAAAGTCTAGTGTTCTCTTTTGCTAAATGCTATATAGTTCTTTAGACTTCTTCTGTGCAGAGACTTGTTTCATGAATCACGGGAGGGAGATGCCTAAATATTCTTTACTGGTTGCTGCTTCTCCCAACACTGCATCTCTCTCTGCCATTGACTTTGATATTGGTTCAAATAGTCCTGTAATGTTGCTCCTTCTGTTGATTTAATCAATACATAGAATTAGTGAACTTTTCTTTAAAGGTGTTCAACCTATTCTTTACCCGAGGCATAAACTCCTCTGACAAGGTGATAGCTATTCTGTGCTCTCTGGCACCTGTTGAGGAGTGAAATTAGTGTCCTTACAGAAGCTGGGACTTTTGGGTGTTCCTTTTTAGCCGACACTTCAGAGAGCAGGTGAACCCAATATGCACCAAAAGCTTTCACATCATCCTTTAAAATGAGCCAGAAAACATTTTCCCAAGGTTTGAGAATTCATCCAAGTTTACCATGCTGTCACTAGGCAACACGCTGAAATGACAGAGTACAATGCTCATCAACTAGCTAAGGTGTGACATTGGCTTCAGAATGACTAATGCTCAGAGAAAACCAAAACATCAGGCTTCTTTGCCTCCCTCCTTCTCCATCTGGAGTTTGCAGTGATTTCCCAGATCAGGCTAAATGCCAGCACCATATAGAAGTTACAATCAGCCCTTGAGGGTAGTTATTTGCAGCAAAAGGCAACTGAGCATTTTTTATTCCTAGTTCGAGCACACCATCCCTAAGTAGCCTTAGGGACTGAGAAAATAACTCAGATGAAGGGTATCTAGAAAGAGGGGGAAAGTCAACAAATTCTGAGCCTTAGTTGAACAGCTTATTAATGATTTAGATTGATTTTAATAACCTCCAACTGTGGCAATGTCTCTCTTTTATTTAAGTAAACTTCTTATATTAGAATAGTTCTAGATTTGCAGATTAGAGCTAGTACAAAGTTCTTGAGTACCTCCCACACAGTTTCACCTATTTTAACATCTTACATTAATAGGGTATACATGCCACAATTAACGAACCAATACTGATACATTATTATTAACTAAAGTTCATACTTTAGAGAGATTTCCTTAGTTTTTACCTACTGTTCTTTTTTCTGTTCCAGATTCCGTCAGGATACCATGTTGCATTTAGTTGACATGCCTCCTTAGTTCTCTTGGCTGTGACAGTTTCTCAAAGTGTCTTTGGTTTTGAAGACCTTTGTTCCCAAACGCAAATTCATGTGCCCAATGCACAGTGAGGCCAAACAAACCAAAACAGCGGAGTTTGCAGCAGAGAAAGGTTTACTGCAGGGCCATACAAGGAGAGCCGGTAGCTCACACCACCAAAAAGCTCCAAGCTCCCAGAAGGCTTTCAGCAAAGCATTTTTAAAGGCCAGGTAAGGGAGGGGCATCACAGGTCAAGTGATCAGCTTGTGTACAATTCTCTGACTGGTTGATGGTGAGGTAACAGGACGGTGTCACAGGTGTTAACGTTATCAATCCTTAGGCACCAGCAGGTCTGGGGGTCATGTGTCCATGATCATCACGTAGTTAATTCCTTCCATTTGGTGGTGTTTTCTAGCGTCTGAAAAACTCAGGAAATATGCATGAGATACTGTTATCTAAGTACTTCAGAGAGGAGCTACAGCAGAGGATATGGGGGAGGGGTCTGTCCCGGGGAGGCCCCATAGGGTCCTGCTCAGTTACACCGTGACACTTTTGAAAAGCTTGGACAAAGTGAGAGAGCGGCATGGACATATATACACTACCAAACGTAAAATAGATAGCTAGTGGGAAGCAGCCGCATAGCACAGGGAGACCACCTCGGTGCTTTGTGACCACTTAGAGGGGTGGGATAGGGAGGGTGGGAGGGAGACGCAAGAGGGAGGAGATATGGGGATATATGTATATGTATAGCTGATTCACTTTGTTATAAAGCAGAAACTAACACACCATTGTAAAGCAATTATACTCCAATAAAGATGTTTAAAAAAAAGTACCGATCAGGTGTTTCATAGAATGTCCTTTAGTTGGTATTTTTCTGATGTTTTTCTCCTGTTTAGACTGAGGTAATGGATTTTAAGGAGGAAGATCATAGAGGTAAACCAGTTTCATCACATCACATCAAGGGTCCATGCTCTCCACATGTCTTATCACTGATGATGTTAACCTTGATCACCTGCCTGAGGTAGTGTTTGTCAGGCTTCTTCACTGTAAAGTTACTGTTTCACTCCCTTTCAATACTCTACAGTTTGG
Organism: Pseudorca crassidens; assembly: GCF_039906515.1. Taxonomy (NCBI): domain Eukaryota; kingdom Metazoa; phylum Chordata; class Mammalia; order Artiodactyla; family Delphinidae; genus Pseudorca; species Pseudorca crassidens. Next base: position 32,086,934 of record NC_090317.1, read on the forward strand.
AAGAAAATCACTATGCACGCACAGCCTCCACTGTGCTCCACTCCTTGAGAGCAGAATATCTAGATAAATCTTCCAGAGGGAGATTTGTCTATTCTCCCCCATTTATTTCTTTATTCAATCATTTATTTATATTAGTATAAATTCAGATATTTATGTTTATAATTAGTGTTATAATCCAATACTACTTTATTTTGTTACACAAATTATTTCAGCTTTGGCTATTGGGAGCTCTTTCAGTTGGCTTCTCTGCCACTTTGACATAGCTCCATTATTGTGTTTTTGTTTTGTTTTGTTTTGTTTGAAATCTGCTTTATTTTCTGACACTAGAAGATGCTCTGGCACTAAAAGATGTATATCTCCTGCACTTGTCCTAGAATCAGTCATTTCTCCAGGAATGCTCAGTTCCTTTTATTGTTACTGTGGTATTGTTCATTTTAGGCCCTCTCAGCTGACAGAGCAAGAAAAGTTACGTGCATATACTAACCCATGTAAGTACACATATCTATAAATATTTCTACACGTACCTATCTTTACCCATATTAAGGCAAATACAAGGTCATACTAATATCACCAACTCTTATAATCCAATGGAATCATTCTAGCCCCCTGCCCTTGCTTATCTGTAACCTTACGTTTCAACAAGACACCATCTGCCATTCATTTACTTAATTGTTCATTTCCAATATACAGGTATATTGGTTTCCAAACTGTTAACCCACACCCCTATGAGAAATGCTTTTATCAAGTAGAGTACAGTGCTTATGTACAGTTCCTTTTAACTTTAAAGAGTCCACTCATTTCCAAAGTTATTTAGGTCAGCATCTTCTTCCCCCAGCCCTTCAGTGAGGTTATTTAATGCATTTTTAATTTAGTTGGATTTTTGTGTTACATTTTGTATTTCATCCTGGGATCCCCTAACTTCCTAAAAAACTTTAAAATTTTTGCATATGTTAAGGCTCACTCTTTGTACTGTCAAGTTTTATGGGTTTTGGGGGAGGTTTTTTTGTTTTTGTTTTTGTTTTGCGGTACGCAGGCCTCTCACTGTTGTGGCCTCTCCCGTTGCAGAGCACAGGCTCCGGACGCGCAGGCTCAGCAGCCATGGCTCACGGGCCCAGCTGCTCCACGGCATGTGGGATCTTCCCGGACCGGGCACGAACCCGTGTCCCCTGCATCGGCAGGCGGACTCTCAACCACTGCGCCACCAGGGAAGCCCAAGTTTTATGGGTTTTGACAGATACATAATGTCATGTAGCCACTATTATGGTATCATATGGAATAATTTCAGTGCCCTAAAAAATCCCCTCTGTTTCACCTGTGTAACACCTTCCCCCATTGGCAATCACTGATATGTTTGCTGTCTCTATAGTTTTGCCTTTTCCAAAATGTCATATAAATGGAATTATATAGTACATACCCTTTTTAGACTGCCTTCTATCACTTAAGAATATGTACATAAGATTCATCTATGTCTTTGTATGGCTTGAGATCTCATTCTTCTTTTTTTTCCCTGAATGTATTCCATCGTATGGATATACCCCAATTTGTTTATACGTTCACCTATTGAACAACATCTTTGTGGCATCTAGTTTTTGGTGATTATTAATAAAGCTGCTATAAACATTTGTGCACAGGTTTTGTGTGGGCATAAGTTTTCAAATCAATTGGGTAAATATCTGGGAGCGTGATTGCTGGATTGTATGGTAAGACTATGTTCAGCTTTGTAAGAATCTGCCCAACTATCTTCCAAAGTGGCTGTACCATTTTGCATTCCCATTACCAGTAAGCAAATGAGAGTTCTTGTTGCTTTGCATCCTTGCCAGGAGTTGGTATCATCAGGGTATTTGTCTGTTTGTTTGTTTGTTCGTTTTTGCCATTCTAATACATGTGTGCAATGTTTTCTTTGAACTTATCTCACTGAGAAAACGGTTTTCTATCCCTTCCTTGCAGGAATTCAAACGATATTGCTGATCTGGATGTATGCATGAAAGGAGGAGAGAAAGAATTTACTCAAAAATTACTTGGCAATTTTCCTACAAAAATTTTCCTACAAATAGTAATGATTTCCTACACAGTAATGGGCTTTGTGCAAGTGTTTTCAGAGCATCTCCTTTCTCCTTTAAGTTTCCTTCAGAGGCACATAGGTGGTTTAGGGGAGTGAAGAGCCCTTTGACATTCTGTAACAATCCTCTATAAAAATCCTGTTCTACTACCATATGATAGGTGCAGGCTGGAAAGTTGGATATAAATTTTCTTTTTACTTGAGATTAATCAATTTCACTGCATCAACTCATCTTAGCATACAAAGATTTACCAAGCCACTTCTCAGTATCCTTTTACCTTCTAACCTTTAGCTCCTTGTCACACATTGAACTGCAGCAGTAGTTGTGAATCTCGGAAAAGCATAAATATGGAGAATGTGAAAGAAGAAGAGGTCTGTGAAATCCTCTAGATATGAGACAGAATATTTTGCAGGGATAAGGCATTGGTCCCATCTCCTTACTGAACGTACCAGCATGAGAGTACCATCAGGGAAATTACCATCAAGTAAAAAAAAAGGAAAATCACCTAAGAAGAGAATAGTTGGTAAGCTGGGCGAAAGACTTCTGTTCAGGACAGAATGGCATATTTCATGTTCCCTTCTCCACCTCCACCAGGCAGCTGTGATTTCATACTCCTAGTTGTTCTACTTCTATTATCTCTCCCTCTAATCTATTTTTATTCTATAGGCTACTGCTGGTGAAGTCATGTTGTTTTCCTGCTCAAATACTCTTACTAGCTCTCCACTGCTTTCAGGACCAACTTCAATCCTTGTCTTACCTCCCAAACTCACTACAATCTAGCCTTAAACTATTACTGTAGTCTTGATCACCTACCTCTCTCTCTCATTCATTCAGTACCTCAAACTCTAGACAGAATGGACAGATCACTTGAAATACACCCTGTGCTTTCCCGTGCCTTTACATACCACATTACTCCCACTTCACATACCTTCCATTCCCTCTCCAATCTCCAAATACTTATCTCCACCCATCTTTCTGAGTCTAGTTTATATGCCATTTATTCTATGCATTTTCTTTGACTCTCCTAGTTGGAAGGAACTAATTACTTTAAAATTTCCTCGCAGTTTGTTTTTTATTCTCTTTTCACAGCACTTTACTTCCTACTCTGTATTAGTGTTCATTAAATATAATGTTGTTTCTTTATCATTTCCTGGGCTTTTAAAGCAGTTTTTTCTCTTTCTCATCCCCCTGGTTTCCAGTTTCATTTGCCAACTTTCTCTGCCTGAAGGAGGAAGATAGGAAAGGTGGGCTGATGATCAACCATTGCCTAATAAGTTACCACTCTTGCATGGTGAACATTGCCTAGTCTCTTCTCTAGTCTGACTCAACAAATAATCCCAAATAATTGAGAGTTGGCTGATATTTTATTTTAACCGTAATTTGGAGGGTCTTGACCTTCTTTTCATTCCCCCTTATCATAACAGCCTATGACTGGCATGTAAAGACTTGAACATGAGCAGTCAGAACCCATGGTTTGGAAAGATATCTTGTGTTCCTTGGTTGGAAGAATTAAAATTGTTAAAATGTCCATACTACTTAAAGCCATGTATAGATTAAATGGCAGTTTTTGTAGTAATAGAAAAAAAAAAATCCTAAAATTCATATGGAATCACAAAAGACCCCAAATAGCCAAGGCAGGTCTTGAGAAAGAAGAACAAAACTAGAGGTATCACACTTCTGATCTCAAGCTATATTACAAAACTACAATAATCAAAGACAGTATGGTACTGGCATAAAAACAGACACATAGAAAAATGGAACAGAATTGACGGTACAGAAATAAACCCATGTATGTACAGTCAACTAATACTTAACAAGGGAGCCAAGAATACTCAATGGAGAAAAGAGAGTCTCTTCAATACATAATGTTGGGGGACTTCCCTGGTGGTGCAGTGACTAGGAGTCTGCCTGCCAATTCAGGGGAGACGGGTTTGATCTCTGGTCTGGGAAGATCCCACATGCTGCAGAGCAACTAATCCCTTGTGCCACAACTACTGAGTCTGCGCTCTGGAGCCTATTGAGTCACAACTACCGAGACCACATGCCACAACTACTGAAACCCACACACTCTAGGGCCAGCTTGCTGCAACTAATGAGCCCGCATGCCACAACTACTGAAGCTTATGTGCCTAGAGCCTGTGCTCTGCAACATGAAAAGCCATTGCAATGAGAAGCCTGTGCACAGCAACGAAGAGTAGCCCCTGCTTGCCGCAACTAGAGAAAGTCCACGTGCAGCAACAAAGACCCAATGCAGCCAAAAAAATTTAAAAAAAATAAGTAGTGCTGGGAAAACTGGATATTCACATGTAAATGAATGAAATTGAACCCTGGTCTTATACCACTCACTAAAATTAACTCAAAATGGATTAAAGACTTAAATGTAAGAACTATAACCATAAAACTCCTGGAAGAAAACATAGGAAGAGAAATTAGTCAACGATTTTTTGGCTATGACATCAAAAGCACAAGCAACAAAAGCAAAAATAAACAAATGGGACTATGTCAACTAAAAACCTTCTGCACAGCAAAAGAAGTGATTAACAAAATGAAAAGGCAACCTGCAAAATGGCAAAAAGTATTTGCAAACCACTCTCTGATAAGGTGTTAATATCCAAAATATATAAGGAATTCATACAACTCAATAGCGAAAAACAGTTTGATTAAAAACTGGGCATAAGGATTCAAATGGATAATTTTACAAAGAAGATATACAAATGACCTACTGGTACATGAAAAGGTGTTCAACATGATGAATTATCAGGGAAATGCAAATCAAAACCGCAACGAGATATCACCTCACACCTGTTAGGATAGCTAATATCAAAAAGACAAAAGACAACAAGTATTGGTGAGGATGTGGTGAAAAGGGAACACTTGTATGCTGTTGGTGGGAATATTAATTGGTTCAGCCACTATGGAAAACAGTTTGGAATTTCCTCAAAAATTTGAAAATAGAACTACCATATGATTTAGTAACCCCACTTCTGAGTATATATCCAAAGGAAATGAAATCAGGATCTTCAAGAGATATCGCCCTTTCATGTTCATTGCAGCATTATACACAATAGCCAAGATATGGAAACAACCTAAGTGTCTGTCAGTGGATGAATGGATAAAGAAGATGTGAGATATATATATATATACACAATGGAATATTATCCAGCCGCAAGAAAGGACATCCTGTCATTTGTGGTAACATGGATGAACCTTATGCTAAGTAAAATAAATCAGAGAGAGAAAGACAAATACTCCATGATTTCACTTATATGTAGAATCTAAAAAAACAAACTCATAGAAACAGAAAGTAGAAACAGAAAGTAGAAGAGCCGTGTCCAGGGGCTGAGGTGTGGGGGAAATGGGGAGAAGTTGGTCAAGGTATACAAACTTTCACTTATAAGATGGGTTAAGTCTGGTGATCTATTGTACAACATGTGACTATAATGGACAATAATGTATTGTATACTTGAAAGTTACTAAGAGAGTAGGTCTTAAAAGTTCTTACCACACACACACACACACACACACACACACACACAAAGTAACCATTTGCGATGATAGGTGTGTTAACTAACGTTATTGTGGTAATCATTTCAAAACGTGCACGTATGTCAAATCACCACATCATACACCTTAAACTTACACAATGTCCTATGTCACTTATAGCTCAATAAAGCTGGGGAAAAAAGAACTTATGGTTTTATTTAGCTTCATCAATTGCTTGTTTATCTAAAGCTAGTCTCTTTATTTCTTCAGCCTCAAGTATTGGGGTAGAAATGTGCTTCTTAATCAATGTACCAAATTTTGACTCACCCTTGAGGGGATGAGAGGCTAAAGAGAGGTTTTCCAGAATTATATTTTCCTTTAAAAATGCACTGGCTTTCCAGTTAAGTATGTGGGATAAATTCAATAGCTTTTCCTTATTATGTCAAGCTACTTTAAATATTTCTACTTTAAAACCAATGAGTTAAAATTATTGGCCTTCAGACCTAATACACAAGTGATTTTTAAAAGCATCTAGGGGCTTCCCTGGTGGCACAGTGGTTGAGAGTCCGCCTGCTGATGCAGGGGACACGGGTTCATGCCCCGGTCCGGGAAGATCCCACATGCTGTGGAGTGACTGGGCCCGTGAGCCATGGCTGCTGGGCCTGCGTGTCCGCAGCCTGTGTTCCGCAACGGGAGAGGCCACAACAGTGAGAGGCCCGCGTACAGCAAAAAAAAAAAAAGCATCTAATTGTTAGGCTTCCAAAGCTTCTTACAATAAACATTTGGTATGGAATATAGACTTTAAGGAGGAATAGCCAAGAAATCAGGGACCAAGATTTTAGTCCTGGCTCTGACACTGTGTGACCTTGGGCAAGCCATGTAACCTCTGGGTGATGTATTTCCTAATCTGTAAGTTTGTGCTTTGGACCAGGTGGTCTTTATCATCCCTCTCAACCTAAAAAAAATTTGTAATTTTTAAATGCAAAACCAAAAATTATTTTTCACTTTTAACTTCTACTATTGTACATTAAAAAAAATCAAATCTGAATATATTACTCAGCTTTTCCCTAATAAAAAATTCTATTAAATTTTTTATCAATAATAATAGTTTTATTCAGCCACTGATATTTTTATACCATCTGTCAGAGTATTTACTTACAGCCATTTTAGATTAAAGTTGATAGCTACTTAATTTTTCAAGTTCCGAAAGATGGAAAGTTCCATAAAGAATACAGTTGTCTTAGATCAGCACTGGTTTCTTATGATATTCAATAACTTTTGTAAAATCTGCTTAGTTTTAAAATCAAATGCTATACTTTCAGAGATACAAACATGGCTCACTATAAATTCCCCAAAGTCTAAAGATTCCGTAACAAATTTTCCTCATAAGTGGGTTAGTTCAGTAATAAAGAGGTCAGGCTTTGGAGTCACATGTAGCTGGGTGTATACCCATGCCCTTCCAATGTCTAATTTTACATCCTCAAAAATATTATGTATTTATGATCACTGTCTTCATCTGTAAAAGAAAGATAATATTAGCATCTGTTTATTGAAGTTCTGAGAATTGAATACCATAATGCATGTACAATTTCTGATACAGTAAGCACTCAAAAAATGACTCAAGGAAGAACATGCCTTCACAGGTTTAGCAATCTAATCAAGAAGTTTTAACTTTTCTTTACTCCCACCTACTGCATTTCACAGAATGTCATTCTAGTAGCTCCTGTTGATCACTGTGGTCCTATCTTTAATGGGGTTGTGACATCTGAGGTGGCCAGATAATTCTACTGTTTCTGTTTATCACACTTCAGAAGAGAGCAACCAGTCTGTTGCTTAGGAGCCATTTCCCATACCATGAAATCACAAGAAAAAAGAAAAAGCTGACACAGGAATGGGCACAGACGAGCCATCTGAAGGTCCAGGTCCAGAGATTTTATTAAACAAATGGAGGAACCAGAGTATGGGTGAAAAACCCCATTTCTCTCAATGATCTAGCTGAAAACCCAGAAATAGCACACCAGGTACTCCATCCTGAATCCGCTGCCCTAATCATGTTCTCTGCAATTTCTACAGTGTAGTCATTTGGGTTTCTGTTTGAAAGATAAATGGTCTTTGGTGTTCAGTGACTCTTGGATGAAATCATGCCTAGGACATGGATGAAAAGCGAAGAATTAGAATCCAAAGAGTACTTCCAGCCTTTGTCACTTTATTTTCCATTTGGTTGAAAGTATACTCACTGAGCATGTGGATAAGGTCCCTCAGATAGTGACAACTGATAAAAAAGGAAGAGTATAGTCAGGTGATGAAAAGTTCTGGATTACTTGTGGTACAAACACAACGTAAATATTTCATAGAATATTGTATGTCAGAGTTGGAAACAGTCTTAGCATCTAATCCAGTCTTCTCAATTTGCAATGAGTAAACTTATCCTTGCTTTAGGTTATATACCTATACCTGTCAAAGACCCAAAAGCTCAAATTAGCTTACAGAGAATACAACATATTTATTTTTTGTTATAAATAAAATGAGATTAACATGCAAGAAAAGAATCTCTGAGCCTCATTTTTCAAAGAAGAACCAATATATTTAAAAGATAAGATTGTATAGAGAAGCAAATAATTCATAATTTCACTTAAATCAATTAAGTCTAGAAATATAATGATTTATGTAGCATATTTAAATATTGGATCTATCTTTTCAATATATTTTACAATAAATTCACTTGAAATGTTTTAGTTAATAATTTTTATTTATTTTTATATTTTAATCAATTGTATGACTTCTAAATGAATGTGAAAGAGCATTGTAAACTGTAAAGTATAAGTAGATTACTAATAACAGTAACATTTTTGCAAATCAGGGTTTTTTTAACTTTTTAATCTACATTATATTCTTAAGATTATTTCTTGAAACATTCTGCATTAAGTAAATGAAATGATTCGTAACATTCATGCAATTTATTACTAAAACTTCCATCTCAGTGTTAATATGTTTGCACCCAAGCTATACTCTTTTTTAAAATCAAAATATTTCTTTGACTGCTTCTTTCCTTTGCTCCATATGTAATGATATTGATGTACCATATCATTGGTCCGATTTGTGTTTCCTTCCCTTTATTATCACTCCAAATAGGAAGAGAAGATTGTATAAGAAGCTGGGTCCCAATGCATCTCTGGAAATGTTTGTTAAATTGTGTATTCTCCACACCATTTGCTAAGAATTAGTGATTCACTCAGATTTATATAGGAATCAGGGGTCATTGTAACTGGAATTGAAATCCCCTATCATTTTCCCCTTATTCAGCCGTTTCCTTCGGCTTAAAAGCAAAAATAACCATCTGAAAATCACTAAGAGGCATGGTTTACGTCTAGGGTTTCCATCCTTTTCAGGTTTCAAAAGCAATATTAAAAATTTTACTTCACACTAAAACTTCATTGTGCAGAGAAAATGTAATTTATTTATTTTGTCTATAACTAATTTAGGCTTCCTATTGAGTTTCCCACTCTCTGTTTGGTGAGGGTAAAAATTAATTTAATGTCCAATCCAGTTTAAATCTTAGTCTGATCTAATAAATTAAATAGTCTCTTTAGGGAGTGTTCAGTTTCTCTTGGTAAAAGAGCTTAGTCTCTAAGACAGCTTCCCCCTCCTCCCTACTTCTCTCCTAGGTCAAAGCATAGTTGTACGGGGGAGAAGGATATGGCTTCGGTGACCTCATGGCAGAGGGAATGCTGGGACCCTTGCATGTTAAGTCCCTGACCTCCTCTGGTCTCTGCGGTAATATCCTTTGCCCACATGGTTGCACGTTGCTGTGCTGTTATATAGAGCCAAAGATGTGGTTAGTGTAACTCACGATCCCCATCTCTCTCTTGGCTTTTTCAGAGCTAGTGCCATTCTTGACTAAGTCAAAATCACCTCAATTCCCACTAGTTGTTTATTCCTCATTCTCTCCACATCCTCCATTGAGCCAACTCGCCCAACAATCCAGGCCTAGCCTGGGCTTCTGGATCACCTTTTGCTGCCTTGGAGCGTCCATAGGCAGTGCCATTGACTCTTAATCTAACATCTAATCCAGTCAAGAATAAGGTAGCTCAGTAAAGCCAAACCCTAGGAGTTCTGTTTGTACAACTAAACTAATACGGAGGTACCCCAGGTTAATGTAGGGACAGCCTGAGAAGGTATTACTTTCCAGAGTCCTAAGTGGGGAAAGAGGAGTAAGAACCCTCTGCCCTCGGGGTTACCCTTACTATTTTAATAAACTAATCGGGACCCACAATTTGGTTGTCACTTATTTAGTAAATCCCATCAGTGATCCTTGTCATAATTCCCTATGACCAGAAAAATGCAAATCTTCCCTTCGTCTTCATATATGCATAACCGCTCTATGCACCTCTGTCCTAGCCTGGGCTTAATATACTAAAGGAGGAAAAGAAGGAATGTACAAGTCAACTGCTTGGATTACAAGGCTTTTTTGCCTCACAATAAAATTTTTTAAAATGTTTGATTAACTTTTCCCTTTTTTAAAGCTTGCATTTTTTTAAAAGAGAATAAGCAGTAAGTATGTAACTTTCAAAGCAACAATGGAAAAACATTTACCAGTCAAAAAGAGCACAGTAAAGAAGAGGTAAAAGGAAGTAGAGAAAAAAATAGGGATAAATAGAAAGCAGAAAATAAGATAGGAGGCATTATTCAAATAAATAAGTAATCACAATAAATGTAAAGTTACCTAAATCACCAATTAAAAGTTAGATATTCTAACACTGACTTTTTAAGGATACAGCTATATAATTTTATAAAAAATAAACTTAAATGTAAAAACACAGAAATGTTGAAAATAAAGGATTAGGAAAAATACACCAGGATAAAAACAACTTAAAAATGTACTGATAGCAATATCACATAAAATATAATTAGACGAAAATAGTAACAGCATGGTGAAAAACACTCAAATTCATCAGGATGATACGAAATTCTAAAACCTGGGTGGACATTAGTAGCCTATCTTCAAATAATTAAGGGGAAAATTGACAGAATTACATGTATAGATGAACAAATCCAGCATGATAAAATCTCTCTAACAAATTTATTTCAGTAATTGATAGGTGAAGTGGACAAAATAATTAATAAGGTTTTGAAAAGTTTGATAAACTTAATTGACAAATTGGTTTAAAAGATGTATATTTGTATATTACCCAGTTCTAGCAATTATAGAATCCGTATCCTTCTCAGGCATATAAGAAACATTTATGTGAAAGTGAAAGAATTTCTAGATCTTAAAGCAAGTCTGAAAATATTTTAGAAAATCAACTATATAGACTACAGTCTCTTATTCAACTATAATTATTTTTAAAAATGAAATAACAAAAAAATCATTGAGGGCTTCCCTGATGGCGCAGTGGTTGACAGTCCGCCTACCGATGCAGGGGACATGGGTTCGTGCCCCGGTCCGGGAAGATCCCACGTGCCGCAGAGCAGATAGGCCCGTGAGCCATGGCCGCTGAGCCTGCGTGTCCGGAGCCTGTGCTCCACAACGGGAGAGGCCACAACAGTGAGAGGCCCGCGTAACGCAAAAAAAATAAAAATCATTGAAATCATAAATAATCTGTGTAAGATAGGGTTAACTTGTGATTGGTCTCTGCTAGTGCTATGCTTATCCTTGGGCCTTGGTCAAGGCAGGGATAAAATGTACTAGCTAGTGCTTTAAAATGTGTGCATAATCAGATTTTGAGCGTCAAAAGATGAATATCCTCCTTTGCATTCCTTTTATAACATCTTTATTTTTCTCTATATCATCACCCACTGCAGATACCTGTAAATGTTCTGGGTAAACCAAGGTGTGAATCTTGTACTGGTAAAGACACACTAATAATTTTTCAGTACAGAGTATTGCAAGGGCAGGAAGAAAGGATGACTTTTCTATTCTTATAACAAGGAAGATAGAAATGGAGGTTTTTTTTTTTAAGTAAGAGAGGTGAGATACAGCTAGTGTTATCCAACTCCCCCTCCTCATTCTGTTCAGCCCTCCACACAATTGCAAACATTGGTAAACCTATAATGTTCCAGATCGTCAAAGACAAAATTAATTCTGCTTAGAGAAATCTCTACTGCAGTATCAATTGATATTTAAAAACAGGAAAAATAGGTGGGGAGAAAAATCATAGGGCTCACACATTTTCTTTTTCACCTCTCCTCCTCCTCTACCTCCTCCTCCTTCTTTCTCTAAGTGGAAAGAAGAAACTATTTTAGGAACAGGATATGCAAGCAAATACAATATTCCTTTAAGTGACAATTTACCAAATGATTTCTTGAACTTACGCTAAATTTTTTCTAAAAGCTTCCAAAGGTTGGAATGATAGATATATTTCACAGCTATTTGTTGGCATGTCAGACCTTTTTATTTATTTATTTTTTTGGTGCAGCCACTATGGAAAGCAATATGAACGTTCCTCAAAAAATTAAAAATAAATCTACCATATGATCTAGCAATCCCACTTCTGGGTATATATCCGAAGGAAATGAAAACAGGACATGGAAGAGATATACGTTCTCCCATGTTTACTGCATCCGTTCTGTATAGAAATTCGGAAACCTTCACTGGAGGTGAGACTTGTATAACAGGAGCTGACAGTAGATGCTTTAGTCAGAAACTATGCTAGGAATAACTAGTCCTAGCTCTACTGGAGAGGGCTGAAAAATAAAAAAATCCATTATGATTAGCATTAAAAATTCCACAAAATATCTCAAATATCCAGGTGTCTCTTTGACTATGATATAAGACCTAAAATTGTTTCCATATAATGTGTGTTTCCTCCTCTGAGGAAAACTGGGAGGGCCTCGAATGGACTAACTGCAAGTTCTCTTTCTCCTGTGTTCCCATCATAAGGTCCTCTAGCCAAACAACCCTCCTTATCAAGGGGACCGGGCACAGTGCCTGCTTATCCCTGAATAGCAAGTTTCAGTTCCCTGGTAGCCAGAGGAATTAGTCAAACAAGTCACTCACATCCTTTAACAGGAACCAAGGGTCATCTCATTCTCTTGCTACTACAAAACCTGCGTCTTACAGCTCCTACTTGTTCATTCAATTCCCGAGTGCAACCCTAGTGTGGTCCTTAGTGGTATGTTTCGAGTATATATGACTGATAACTGCTGTCAATCTCATCTGTTGAATTTCAGTGTTATGTGTTCAGCCATCCCCATAAACCTAGGGAGGGAATCCTTCTCTCACCAATGGGGTGAAGTAGAAGTGAATAAAACAATTGGCATCATGAACAAGGTGGCTCAACAATGACCAATGACACCTGGACCTGATCAGTTTTAACTGCTCTTGGCTAATGAATCCTGTGATACAGCAGCAGCTGCCTGGGACAGAACTGCCAGTTGCTGGTGGGCTTGTTCTTTGGCTTGCAGGGCACTTTGTTGTCTCTCTCATGTGTTACCATATCTTCCCACCCACCCTAAAGTACTCTCGTCTCTGAGATAAGATATGCTGTTAATTGGTTATACCCCAGGGTGACATGCCATTGGGTTCAGCCTGTGTTTGGCAGTGGTCTCTGAGGCTCCCATCTGTAACAGCAGTAACAATACAGTGTCCTAACCTGTTGGTGCTGAGTCCTGCTTACCAAGTTTTGGGCTGGTGACCATCACTGGCTGCTTGGGGCAGCCATAAGGACATTTTTTGTGATTGTACACTCCTGTGATTGACCCAGGGAAAGCTCTTTGTGAAGTTTCAAAGAAGGAGACCACCAACACAGGGAGAATTAAGTATGGCATCCCAATTGCCAAATAGTCATTGTTGTTTAGGCAAGGATAGCTACCTTGCTTGTTTCCTGTGCCGCTCCTTTGCTGCTGTCATACACTCTCCAGACTCCTAAAGCTGTTGAGGTGCAAATCCATTACTGAGGGCAGCCCGTGGCCCAGACACTAACAAGAAAAGAAAAATGGAAGGAGCATTTGGTCTTAGCCCTTCCCCAGTTGAGGTAACTCAACTGCTCTCCCAATGCAAAACCCCTAGCCAATGTGCCTCGCCTGTGCTTACCAGGATGCCAAAGGGCTAATCTTGCCATCACGATGTTTGATGACCACCAACTAACTGGTCCATAGACAAAATGACCTTACTGCATGTGTACACTGATCTGGGGAAATTGACTGGAGGAACCTACGACTGTTTGTAAGGTGGGGGCCCAATCTCCTGCACTATTCCCAGAAACTCCACACCATGGACAGAAAGACAGAAACTAAAACTTCAACTGTACATGGCTAGAAATCCAAAATATTCTAAGAAACTACATCCAGAGTGAAAAGAAGAAAGAAAGAAAGGAAGGAAGAAAGAAAGAAAGAAAGAAAGAAAGAAAGAAAGAAAGAAAGAAAGAAAGAAAGAAAGAAAGAAAGAAGGAAGGAAGGAAGGAAGGAAGGAAGGAAGGAAGGAAGGAAGGAAGGAAGAAAGAAAGAAAGAAAGAAGGGAGGGAAGGAAGGAAGGAAGGAAGAAGGAAAGATAGAAAGAAAGGAAGGAAGGGAAAAAGAAAGAAAGAAAGGAAGAAAGAAAGAAAGAAGGGAGGGAGGGAAGGAAGGAAGGAAGAAGGAAAGAAAGAAAGAAAGAAAGAAAAAGAAAGAAAGAAGGGAGGGAGGGAAGGAAGGAAGGAAGAAGGAAAGAAAGAAAGAAAGAAAGAAAGAAAGAAAGAAAGAAAGAAAGAAAGAAAGAAAGAAAGAAAGAAAAAGAAAGAAAGAAGGAAGGAAGGAAGGAAGGAAAGAAAGAAAGAAGGAAAGAAAGAAAGAAAGAAAGAAAGAAAGAAAGAAAGAAAGAAAGAAAGAAAGAGAAAGAAAGGAGGGAGGGAGGGAGGGAAGGAAGGAAGGAAGGAAGAAGGAAAGAAAGAAAGAAAGGAAGGAAGGAAGAAAGAAAGAAAGGAAGAAAGAAAGGGAGAAAGGGAACAAGCCAGCAAACCTGTGCAGCAAGAGAAAGCAGGATCTTAGTGGAAGATTGTCTTAAGCCATTGACCTCAGGGTTCTGAGCCCAGACTTCTTCTGCTGCACCACTCTGCTGCCTATTCCCATCCGGCAACAAAAGTCCTGAATGGGAGTTATAAGGAAAAGCACCCATGGTACCCCTATGGCACAGCACAAGGGTTAATTCTAACCCAGCGTAAGCCTTGAGTCCTTAAACAACACAACCATTGCTGTGGGGTAGGCTTCCAACCTTGAATACACTGATTTTTTTAGGAGAACCACTGACCAGAACTGCACACCCTGGTTAGGTAACCATTTGCTTGACTTGTTTTACAACAGGAGGTTCTGGTAAGGAACATGGAACTAACAAGCCACCACCAACCAGAAGAATTTGGGAAAGGTCAAAAGGAGAGAGGAGACACCAGTCCATATGTCCTACCAACCTCCCAGAATCCTCGTTGCTGGAATTCATCTTGGCTGAGCTATGCGTGCACCACCAGGAAGGACCCTGAGTCAGAATGATTGGCCAGAGACAACCCGGAAACTAACCCCATCACCATAAAACCCGAGACTGTGAGCCACGTGGCAGAGCAGTTCTCCTGGGTTCCCTTACCCTCCTGCTCTCCACCCAGGTGCCCCTTCCCAATAAAGTCTCTTGCTTTGTCAGCACGTGTGTCTCCTCAGACAATTCATTTCCTACTGTTAGATAAGAGCCCACTCTCGGGCCCTGGAAAGAGTCCCCCTTCCTGCAACAAGGTGAGGCTCTCTGTAGGAAGAAAGTTATGAACATGAGCAGGGTAAAGAGAACCCTTCATTCCTGTAGTATATCCAGTGACAAAGCGATAATGAAAAAAAGGGGAATAAAATTTAAAAACCTGGATACTACTGGAGGAAACAAACAAAATAATGAAAGAAAAATCCAGAATTTGACCCAATTGGAAATTTGAAATTTACTAAAATAGTGTATACAGCAAAAAGATAAAAGTATGCTGTTTGGCTTTTGCATCTCTGCCTCATAGGTTCTGAATTAACTTGAACATCTGTTAAGTCACACCAATTGGCAAAACTTCATGAACTTCATCAATACTGGGGCTCAAATTAGAGTTATGCCTAGGAATGCACTAAATTTAAACATGGTTCTCCTATAATCTTAGGGGAGTTACAGTATATAACGTAGAGGACAAATAGATATGCTTCACCTTAACCATCATTTCCATTGCCTAAATCTTCCATAGTTATAGCACTGACAGGCTTGAAATATCCAAGTAGCATGGACACTCTAACCCAATGAGTAATAAATTAAAATTCAATAAATAGTTGACAGAAATTGGCTTAACAAAATAAAATCCCATGGACAACACTCCTCCCAGGTAAAAATAGTTAATATGGCCCAATCAATGTAAATTAAACCAGGGTCTTTAAGGATTTAAACTTATTTATAAGACCTAGTAGTTGAAGGAGTGATTATCTCAGCTGCTTCTCCATTAAACATCGCATTTTGGCCTGTTCTTAATCCTGGAAAGAATAGGTCGTGCCTCATAATGAAAAAGAGTAAGACCCAAGGGTCAGCACAATTGATCACCTGTCAGACAGTCATTGTAGAACTGGTTTCCCTGGGCAAGAAATGTCCGTATCTGCACAAGTTTACAGACTCCTGGACCATTGCCTAAAATTTGTCCCCTGTGGGGTAAAGAACTCTGAGAAGCTCTTGGCTTCACAGATACCCAAAATGTAAATCAAGGTAACAGATGTCTCTACATATACTAAAGCCACAACACAAAGCTGCACCAGGACACTCCTCATGCCCTTTGGAATTCCAGGCATTACCGGTAGTGACCAAAGCACTAGTTCCACTTCTCAAAATATACAATGTTGAGCTTTTGAAGAAGGTATTCAATGGAACTTCCACCTCTCCTATAGGCCCTGGCAGCTGGCTTAATTGGGAGGCATAATGGGCTTCTTGAAGAACTCCTATTTTAGTTTAAAAATGTCAAGTGGACCCCATGCTGGTTGTTACCTTTGCCACAGGCATTGATTAATCTAAACGTGTCCCCTCTGGGGACATGTACTCTCTACCACAATGCCACACAATTCCCTCGATATACTTTATTGGCCATAAAAAGGGACACTTCTAAAGTTTATATTTTTTACAACAATCTCACCAAGTCCTTTTCTCCCTGGTCAAAGTAACTACTTTGCTTTCTAGGGAGGTACTTCTCTTACTCCCTAGAAGTCTTACTCATCATCAAGGTTTAAAGTGATGTCAAGGGTAAACTGTAGAATAAGTCCTAATATTATGGGTGCCTTGACATCTTGGGAAAATCAGAGGGGTCTCAGATAGCCTAACTGCAAGTTCCCCTTTCCCATTGTGCTCATCAGAATGAGGTCCCCTAGTCAAACAACACTCCTCATCACAGGGACCAGGCGTAATACCTGCCTCTGCAGGTTTCAGTTCCCTTCCAACCAGCAGAATTACTTCTACAAACCAATCACATGCTCCCATAGGAACCAGGGGGCACCTCATCCTCTTGTTTACTAGAAAGCCTGCCTTCCACAGACCCTGCTCATCCATTCTGTACCTGAATGCAACACCTGTGTGACCCTGCATGGCATGGTGTTCTCTTTCCCCAGGTTGTGAATATATATGACTAATAAACTGTTGTCAGTCTCACTTGTCAAGTGTTTGTCATGTGCTCAACCATCCCTATAACACTAGAACAGGACTCCCTCCCTCCCCAACAAGGTGAAGTGGAGGTGAATAAAATATTGACCACTCAAGGACCAAGGAAGTAGGCATTAATTTTTTTAAATTGAAGTATAGTTGATTTACAATATTATATTAGTTTTAGGTGTACAACATAACCATTCAATATTTTTATAGATATGTACCATAAAAATTGTTATAATTTATTGACTACTCCCTGTGCTTTATTTATCCCAGTGATTTATTTATTTTAAATAAATAAAATAAATTTATTTATTTTACTACTCCCTGTGCTTTATTTATCCCAGTGATTTATTTATTTTATAACTGGTAGTTTGTATCGTTTAACCCCTTCAGCTTTTTCACCCATTCCCCTACCCCGCTCTTCTCTGGCAACCACTAGTTAGGTCTCTGTATCTATGAGTCTGTTTCTGATTTGTTATATTTGTTCATTTGCTTTATTTTTTAGATTCCACATAGAATTGAAAGCATACAGTATTTGTCTTTCTCTGGCATACTTATTTCAGTAAGCATAATACCCTCCAGGTCCATCCATGTTATCAAATGGCAAGACAACTAAATATCAAAAAAAAAATCTGATTACAAAATGGGCAGAGGACCTGAATAAGCATTTTTCTAAAGAAGATATACAGATGGCCAACAAGCACATGAAAAGATGCTCAACATCACTAATCATATTAGGAAAATGCAAATCAAAACCATGAGATACCACTTCACACCTGTCAGAACGGTTATCATCAAAAAGACAAGAAATAACAAGTGTTGGTGAGGACATGGAAAAAAGGGAACCCTAGTACCCTGTTGGTGGCAACGTAAATTGGTGCAGCCACTGTGGGAAGCAGTATGGAGGTTCCTAAAAAAATTAAAAATAGAGCTACCATATGATCCAGCAATCCCACTCCTGGGTATGTATTTGAAGAAAATGAAAACGTTAATTTGAAAAGATATATGCACCTCAGTGTTCATTGCAGCATTATTTACAATTGCCAAGATATGGAAGCAACCTAAGTGTCCATTGACATGGATGGATAAAGAAGATATATTTATATGTAATGGAGTATTATACACCTATCAATATATATAATGGAGTATTACTCAGCCATAAAAAAGAATGAAATCTTGCCATTTGTGACAACAGGCATTACTTCTTTTAGGTATAAATTAAGAACAGAGTGGGCAAAATAATTTCTGAAAAAGAAAAGCTACGAGACAGGCCTCACCTGACCAGATATTAAAATGTACTATACAGGCATGGTAAATAAAAGTCTTTGGCACATACACAGTCAGATCAATAAAACAGAAAACAGTCCAAAAGTAGACCAAAGTAAATATGGGAATTTAGTATATGATAAGAGTGCTTGTTTTAAAGTGGAAAAGATAAATTCCTCAATAAATAATGTTGAGACAACTGGTTATCTATTTTGAGAGAAAAAAAGATAAGCCTGGATTCTTAACTCACTTTTTACTTAAAAATAAATCCAGATAGCTCACAACTTTAAACATAAAGAATAGATTTGGAAAATGTTTCTTAGAAGACAACATGGGGAAAATGTTCATATCGAGGAACTGGTGAAGCCTTCCTAAAGCAACACACAGGACCCAGAAGCTTTAAGGAAAAAGAATGATAAATTTAATGACATGAAAAATTTACAAATTTTCTCAGCAAAAAACACGAAGTCAAAAGATAAACGAAAACTGGAAAATATATTTACAACACATATAGCAAAGTCAAAAGATAAATGAAAGATAAACGAAAAGTCAACAAAAAGATAAACGAAAACTGGAAAATATATTTACAACACATATAGCAAAGAAGGAGCTAGGTTTTCCAGATCTTTTTAAATAAGAAAAACATAAACCAAAGGATGGATATGCAAAGGGCACAAACAGGAAAATCACAGGAAAAAATATATGAATGACTTGTAAATATGGAAAAATGTTTAATCTCACCCATACATTAAAAAATCTGAATGAAAATAAGTGTACAATATTATTTCTCTTATCAGATTGCTGAAGATCCAAATATCTAATCATACATAGAAGAATAGTGACCTACACAGAGTAGAGGAAGCTGTGAGCCAATAGGGACTCTCTTATATTGGTGGTTGAAGGAAATATTGAAGAAATTAGTTTGGAGGACAATTAAGAGCATTTATCAAAATTAAAAATACACATATCTTTTGATCCACTAACTCAGATTTTATTCTGTAGATATTTCATGCTAAATATGCATACATCCACACACAAGGATATTTATTGCAGATCGGTTCACAATAGCAGGAGTAGAAACACTCCTCATGCCTTTCATTCAGGTAAATGTTTGAATAAATCATGTGCAATGTTAAGCTTTTCAAAGAATATGCCTGATTTGTATACCTAATAAAAATACCTAATACTATATACTATATACCTAATAAAAAGTTTCTCAGATTTTCAATACATACCTTGTTTTATTGCACTTCGCTTTATTGCACTTTGTAGATACTGTTTTTGAAAAATTGAAGATTTGTGGTAACTCTGCATGGAGCCAGTCTTTCAGCATCATTTTTCCAACAGTATTTTCTCACTTTGTGTCCCTGTGTCATATTTTGGTAATTTTCACAATATTTTAAACTTTAAAAAATTATTATTATATTTGTTATGGTGATCTGTGATCAGTGATCTTTGATGTTACTATTGCAAAAAGATTATGACTTGCTGGAGACAGATGATGATTAGCATTTTTAGCAATAAAGAATTTTTATTATTGTTTTTTTTTTTGCGGTACGTGGGCCTCTCCTTGCTGTGGCCTCTCCCGTTGCGGAGCACAGGCTCCGGACGCGCAGGCTCAGCGGCCATGGCTCACGGGCCCAGCCGCTCCGCGGCATATGGGATCTTCTCGGACCAGGGCACGAACGCGTCCCCTGCATCAGCAGGCAGACTCTCAACCACTGCGCCACCAGGGAAGCCCTATACATTGTTTTTTAAGACATGCTATTGCACACTTAATAGACAGCAGTATAGTGTAAACATAACTTCTATATGCGCTGGGAAACCAAAAAATTGTGTGACTCTTTATTGCAATATTCACTTTATTTCAGTGGGCTGGAACTGAACCTGCAATATCTCTGAGGTATGCCTGTATGTGATTAACTGTACAAAAGGAGAATACAGAACACTTTGAAAAGTATACTCTTATTTGTGTAAAAGAAAAATGGATATCACTTCTATATGAAAGCATACAAAAGACACTGTAAATAGCGTGTGCCTCTAAGGAAAGGAGGATCTGGGTGTCCAGGGTGGTAGGGAGATCTCTCTTATATTGTATACCCTTTGCCTTGTTGAAAAATTTTACCATTTGCATGTATTACTTTTTCAACAGAAGAATGTTGTGAATTAAGAAAAAAGAAGGAAAGAGAGTCATGGGACATTTGGTTTGAGAACCAGACAGAAAGCATTCCTCTTAGCATGTATATTACCTGAAATAAAAGAGATATTTATGAGTGTCGCCTTGAAACAGCCGAGGAAGGGTGTGGTTTAAAAGTTTCTAGCAGGCAAGGGATGGTAAATGGAAATTAATTGTCCAAATACCATTATTAAGAATTTAAGATTTGTAGAATATCATTGGTGAGCTCTTTGTTTAGTGTGCTGTTTTTGTTGTTGTTTTTAACTTTATTGAGGATTAATTGACAAATATAATTGCACATATTTGAAGTGAACAATGTGATGATTTGATATGCGTTGTGGAATGATTACCAAAATCTAGATAATTAACACATTCATCACCTCATTTCACATACTTAATGCTTTTGTTGTTTACTGTTTAAGAGCTTTCATCAGTTCATTCAAGATTTTTGTTCCCCTGACATTATTTTCCCATGTATTTTTCCTAATATTGAAATAATTTTTTGGTGTTTCTCTCATCATAAAAACCATAGACATTCATTATAAAATATTCATATAACATAGAAAAGTATAAAGAATATGTAAAATGTATCTCTAAACCTGCTACCTGGACAAAATGACTGCTATATTTTGGTGTCTATTCCGCCAGAATTATACATATGTATTAGTAAATATTATAATAAATACTATAAATTATGCATTTAACAGTGCAATACATACAATTTTATAATCAAATTTTACAACCAACATTAAATAACAGACAAGTTTCTATGCCAATTACTAAGGCTGTATATTATCGTATCATCATACATATATCATCATGTGTAATGAATGCAAAGTGTACTGTAGTGTTGAAGTTTTAAAATTTATTTACCGAGTTTATTATTTGTGGATGTAAACAGGGTTTTTAATTCCTTAAGCAGCATCTCACCTGCAACTGAGATTTGCAGAAGAACTACTTTATATCCCACATAACATTCTGTAGAAATGAATATATATGAATGACATTCATTAACTGCTCGTTGAAATTGAGTTCTTTCCAGGGTCTTTGAGGATTCATAGATGAATCTATTATAGGAATCGAGAAAAAGTGTTTTAAGAGTACAAAGGAAGGAACAATTTATTTGAGATGAAATGGTGGAAAAACTTTGTGGGGAAGTTAACATTTGCACTGGTCTTTGTAGGAGGAACGAGGAAGCGCATTCTGTGAAGGAAGTTTAGAATTTTTTAAAAGGTGAGCAAAGAGTCCGCGGGGAGAGCCTGGTTAGCTCTCTAGACAGTGCTCATAAATTGACAATTAACTTGGTGAACTCTCTACTGTATCCAGAAACTGGCATTCAGGCAGTTTATCAGGAGTCCTTTATTTATTTATCATACATATTGTGTGTAATATTTATAGTGTAAAATATAATGGAGGGTATAATTAATAATAACTTGGTAGCTTGGCATTTTTTTCAAAATATGAAGCAAATTTAAAATGCAACCAAAATTATATAAGCTTTTATTAAATATCTTCATAAATTAGACATCAATTTTAGCAGTGGAACATGAAGATGTATACATTTTTCCAGTTTAATTTAAAAAATATTTTTAAAACTACAGAGTTCATAGTTGTCAATATTTTTGATGATGTTATTTATAAATGTACATTTAAGGATAAAATGTACTTTTGTCTTTCTGTCAACCAGAAACATATTTATTCTGTAAAATGTTTTGGAGCTTCTGTTTTCACCCCAAAGATGTAGAGAACTTGAATGAGCATTGCTGTCACTTTAAAAACAGAGAAAAAGCTAGACAAACTGAAAATGAACGAACTTTCTTGAATCTTCCAGAGAACTAAGTTTTCAGGCCAAACGAGTAACTAAAAATCTGAAAAAAACAGGTCTCTGAAGGGAGAAAGAGGACTTACTTTTATTTATTTATTTATTTATTTATTTATTTATTGGCTTGCGGGATCTTAGTTCCCTGACCAGGGATTGAACCCGGGACCTTGGCAGTGAAAGTGTGGAGTCCTAACTACTGGACCGCCAGGTAATTCCTGGGACTTACTTTAAAATGCATATAGTAGTCCTTATCTTCACTACTAAAAACAGAAAAAGAGGTACGAGTAATACACAATTAGTGGAGATGAAATAGAATCATAAAAAGCTCAATTAAACCCAGATCACGTAGAAAGAGGGGAAAAGAAACATAGAACAAGGGGTACACACACACACACACACAAACCAAATGTTTTCAGATGTTTAGTGCAACTATTGGCACATTGTAGGATGTTAGTAGGCTCAGTGTATATTGAATGGAATACCCTATAGGAGTATTTGAAATTGAAGTGGTCAGGATTGGCCAAGCTTTGCTTATAGACAAGGTTGGACCCATTTGTAGCCTTGTTGGATGACCAGGATGACCAGAGCAGAGAGGATATTCTTAGAAGGGGAGGGGGGTGGGAAGAGGGGTGTGTGTGTGTGTGTGTGTGTGTGTGTGTGTGTAGGATCGGGGCGAAATTAGTAAGGGGGTAGATATGGATGTGAACCAAGACTGATGTATAAGATGATAAATCATAAATCCCTGAGGTAGTTCAAGTTACACACACAAAAAGAGCAAGGCTAAGGATTTCTAGTTTATAAAACAAAAGATGGAAGTTTCCTGTTTGCTGACTCTCATGGATCCAGCAGTGGTATCTGTGCCCAAGAAAATCAATCTTGGTGCCATTTTGACTTGGTAGTGGCGTGATGGTGGGGTGCAGGCTGTGGTGAAAAGAGGCTGCCAACTCCTGTTAGGTAACAAAGCTCTTTGGAACCTGCAAAATTCAAGGTGAGTTCTGTAGCAGCCGTAGGACTGAAGACACCTGGGATTAAATTCAGAGAGCTTCATCTTTTCTCATACCCCCCATTATTTGTTTCCCAAAGTGATGTTAAGCCTCAGCAAATCTTCAGGGAACCGCTGCATTTGGAGACTCCAGCTGTGCTTTGTTTCTATCTGCAAGCCGCTAGCAACACCCTATGGTGAATCTGCCCCTGCGGGATGAGACCTGGAAAAAGAAAAAGGGAAGAATCTCTAAATGTAAAGCTTTTCAAAATGGAGACCATGTAAAGGATCCAGTGCAGCCAGTGAAGTAAAATATTACTTGTGTATTGCAGTCACCTTATTGCAATCCTGACTAACCAAATGGGGCCTTGGTTTGCTTGGTTTCTGCCTGCTGGGCTTGGGGGATGATGGAAATTAAGCTAGTATAATGCCATAAATGCCAAAGAACAAGGACAGCACACTAGATGCCTTCGTGTGGAGGAGTAGAGAGTTGCATTTTATTCTGATGTAAACTTATGAAAAATTGGGACAAAAGTGGGACGAGGGAAAGTGGGACTGGCACTCAGTTATTTCTCAAATTCATGTGAAATAAAAACAGTTGATAGTATAATGTGAAAAATGTAGAACATTATACTGTCTCATTCATTAATTCAGCTCTATCCTGATCTCCCTCACTTGTCTTAACCTGGCCCTTTCCATCCTCCACCATGGCTTTTCTTAAAAGTAAATCTGAGCATGTCTCTCCCCTACTTGAAAACCTTCAATGACTCTCTAATACCAATAGGAAAGAGCATAATAATCTTAGCAAATACTTGTGATCAGATCCCACGAATATCTCCAGCTTTTTCTCTCTCTGAAACTGTCCCCACTCATGTACTTTACGCTCCATAAATATCAGAAACCTTCTAATTTCCTGCACATACTCTATTAATGGCATGTTCCTATATCTTTGCACAGCCTGGTCCTTCTCTGGAATGCCGTTTCTGCACTATCCTCCTGGATAACTCCCACTTCCTCTACCATGATCCAATAGCTTTTCACTCTCTCTGAGATTTCCTCCAACCTCATAGAGGAATATTTCCCTGTGCTGCCACTGTTACTTGTGCATGGTTTTATTGCTGCATTCATTACAATGCATTGGAAATTATTTACTTATATGCCTTCCATCATAGACCGCAAGTTCCTTGAGGCTAGAGACTTCTCCTTCTTTGGTTATCAGAGATTTAGTATATAATAAATATTCAGTGCACGTGTGGTCAATGTGGGATAGATCATTGTGGGTCTTAATGACTCCAAGAGCTATAAGAAGATAGAATCTGAGCAGCATCTTCTATGGCTTGTTTGTTTTCAGACCCATCCTCCCAGGTAATCACTTAGACTGCAAGACTTTTCTTTAGACAATTGGTGGATAGTTTCTTTTTTCCAAAACCTTTTAAACTCTTCAATCTGTTGATCAAACAGTATGTACTGGGTGCTAAAGTAGGCCTATAAGTCATGGCTGCAGCCTTTGAGGAATTTGCAATCTGGTTCAGATTCCTGGGTTTGTATATGGACCGTGGTTATCAACCATCCGGATGGCCTGGGATTGTCCCAGTTTTAGCACTGAAAGTCCCATGTCCTGGGAAACCCCTCAGTCCCAGGCAAACCAGATGGTCAGTCATCCTAGTGAAACAGAGCAGGATCCTATGGTCCTTGTCCCCCACGTCCTCAGCCTGCCTTTTGTCTGTGGGAAAATTTTAGCCAAAGAATAAGTTTAATCAGAGAAGTGAGAAAATGCAAAAACAAAGGAAAACAGTCCAACAAGACTAAATAATAATAGTTTAGGCATTAAACAAAGTCAAGGACTTTTAGTTCCTCTTCAAGAGCTATAGATAATATTCTGAGCCACATCCTGTGAGCTGTCTTATAGATACTGAAACCCACACCAGGTGGAAGAAGTTAACTACATGACGACCAGGCTATAGCCGTGATATAAGCTGCCATAATTCTGAGAACTGGCCTCAAAGAAATGGGAACAAACTGACCCTGGAACTGAAGATTAACTAACTGTACTTAAAACAATCAAGAGACGCTGATCAGACCATTGCATGACCAAATTCAAGATGACTGTCAGAGCTGACTGTGCTGATTCTGCATGTAGCCCCCTCCCTCTACCAATAAAAGCTCTTGCCCCGATTGTCGGCCGGGGGGCAGTGCGGGGAGTCGGCCTTTGGACGGGCGTCCGCCCTCCCCATCCCCCCAGGTTGCCAGCCTCCAAAATAAAGCAAACTTTCCTTTCCACCAACCTTGCCTTTTTATAGGCTTTTGAGCAGGGAGCAGCCAGACCCCCACTTTTGGTCACACTAGGAGATACTCAGCGTATCTTCTTTCTTCCTTATCCCTAATCTAAACCAGAACAAGGGCAATCACAATTTGAATGTGAATACTACTGATATGAATTGTGTCCTCACAGTGCCTTTCAGGGATGAAAGTAGAAGGGGAAAGGAGGACCTAAAATAAAGAGATCCCTCTACTCTGAAGTTTTCCAGAGAAAACTAGTGAGTAAGGGTCTTTACTGATATTTTGGATTCAGGGCCATGAATTGAAATCTCTCTTGCTAACAGAGGGTGGTCAGTTTGCTTAGAAGGTGCTTGCTCATTGTTTTGGGTAGTTGGACTAACAGAAGAGATATCTTTTGTATGCACACAGTGAGGCTTGGTTGAAGCCTGATTCTACCCCTTCTGAACAATGAAGTTTGTGTGATCATCCCATGTTTTAGTTTCATTATCTTTTGTACAGAATAGCCAAAGTAACTACCTCAGAGGGCTGTGAGGAAAATAAAATTAAATAATGCAAGTGAAATTTTACATTGTAAAACGTACTAAAAATTTTCATTTAGCTTGGGTAAGTGGCCATCAGGCCACTGGGTAACAAAATAGAAGACTGTGTTTTGACATTTTGAGCTCTTGATAATGGTGGAAATCAGCATCTAGGGGGATATTATCATTTCTTCACACAATTATTGCCTTTTAGATAAACATTTAATCAACATATTCTATGAGTCAAGCACTGTGCTAAAGGTTGAGGAAACATTGATAACTGGTAAGGAAATCAATTACTGTTTCAGTTTTAATGAATTCATATTCTGGGAAAGTGAAGGTGAGCTTCTTTGTTACCTTTTTACATTAGGAAGGAAAGTGGTCTAATCCTGGATTAAGTAGTGACGATTAAGGGGACAATGGTATGCAAATTTTTAGATACCAGATGATAAGGGAAACTTGGATGATCTTAGAAGCTAGGCGAAATTACTTAACAAGTCTGAGCCAGGTTATTTGAATAGTCTGAGTGGTAACACAATCTGTTTGGAGGTTCAATTTTTTTAGAAGCAGCCAAAATTTGGAGCCAAAGCTGTGAATAAAGTGGGTGATTAAACTAGGGAGCAAGATTTTCATTGAAAGAAATAGGTTGTGACTATTAAAATGGTGATCACATTTTTCTTATGTGGCTTATAAACTTATCTGAAGATATTTTTCAGAACGGAATTCTAAAAGGGTCTTGGATGTGTAGCATAATTGCTGGAAAGTGTGTATTTTTCTAAGATGACAGCTTTAAGGGAAGAACTCTCATTGAAAGTACACTTTTTTATGTTTTTATGTTTGTGTTTTTCAATCACATTTTTAAATAACTTATAAGCCCATTATTAAAACCAGTTAGAGAAAAATAATGCCTGTGACCCCATCATCCTCACAAAGTTAATGTTTTCTTGTATTATGTTTTGTTACATAACTGTCACTTTTCATTATGTGTTATTATTCATTTATAAGGTGGAATTTCCTTTTGAGATATACATCTCAGTCAACTGAAGCCCCAGATAAAAAAATAGACAAACAAAAATAAATAAAATAAAATAAAAAGTTTGTTTTAGGCTGGAAAGACTATCCAGCAAAGACTATTTGCTGACCTTTTGGATACAATTAACAAATGCAAAGTTGCTCAAAGTATTTTGTGTAGCTTCTTTGGTTTGAAAGTTTCAGACATGCAGCTTTGAAGTAGCAATGTTCTGGCTCTCTTTTGTTTCCTGCTATGAGTCCCAGCTTCCCAGATGTGACTGCTGCTTGAGGAGTCTGTAGCTAGTTAAATGAGGATTACTGTATGTAACTTCATATGACTTACCAAGGAGCATGACAGGGCTCTCCACGGGGAAGCAACAAATGTAGAAGATCTGGCAGTTTAATGGAACACACACAGAAAATTCCTCATGTTGTGCTGTAAACACAATTGTTAGTAGACTCCATGCAATGAAAAAGTCTGGTACGTTCTTGGAACCTAGAACTTCGTATTACAGTTAGAAAATTCTTTTCAGAATTATAAGTAAACTAAGGTGTATGAAAATGATTACGGTAGATGGAAAATTACTAGAGCTACAACTTTGGAAACTGTGCTGCACTCTGTGGGGAAAAACAAAAACAACAACAACAAAAAACTTTGGTTGTGAAGAATAAAAACAACAACAAAACAAAAACAACAAAAAACCTTAAAATGCAAAAGAACACTTTCTTACTGGTATCACAAGGTGCTCCAGGTTTACCTTGTATTTTCTCTGCCCAGCCAAAGAATCAACCACTTCTGCAACTCAAAAGAGTACAGGAAGAACATGGAATAACTCCCAGTGGCTTAAGGTGCTGTTTGAATCTCCTCCTCTTCACCCTATAGGCGAGGGAAGGATTCCTATCCTAGGATTATGAGAATGGCCAAACACGTGACACCCAACACTAGACAGATGAGATTGATAAAAGTTTATTGGTCACATATACTCACAGCCCAGGGGACTAGGGCATCACATGTCACATAAGGACACAAGGGTGTTACACTTGGGGACATAGTGACCAAGCAGGGTCCGCAGGAGGCAAGCTTGTAGTATCAAGAGGGTGGGGACTTCCCTGGTGGTCCAGTGGTTAAGACTCCTTGCTTTCAATGTAGGGCGCATGCAGGGGTTTGATCCGCATGCTGTGCGGCATGGCCAAAAAAAAAAAAAAGGAGGGCGGATTCCCCCTGGTTCCTATAGGAGGATGCAATTGGCTTGTTTGAATAATTCCGCCGTTTGGCAGAGAACTGAAACCCACTACTCAGGGATAAGCAGGCACTGTGTCTGGATCCCTCGATAAGGAGAATTGTTTGGCTAGGGGACTTACCTGCAGGAGCAGAATGAGGAGGGAAGCTTGTGATTAGGCCACTTGAAGCCCTCCTGATCTCACCAGATGTCAAGGCAACACATAATAATAGACCTTCATTTTAGGCCTTCCATCACAAATGGATTAAGTTGAACTATAAAATAAATAACAGTATTTGATTACAACCCATAGAATAAAATAAATATCCATGAGTTCATACTGAGATAAATAATAGAACAGGAAATAACCCTTCCTTACAGAAGAGATCTACTTTAACAAATCTAGAAGAAAAGAAGATAATAGAAAAATTACCATTAAAACATCCCAGTAATAATTGTTGCTGGAAAGATCTGCTGAAGGATGCTAACATTAGTGGGCAAAATTTAGCAGAGAAACAGCAAATCTGTATAATCTCAAAGTACCTTCTCCAAGATGTTTATTACTTACAAAGAGAATAATAGTAAACTTACATAGTAGAGAAAGCTGGCGGACACTACCCTTAACCATGTGATCAAGGTTAATGTCACTGGTAGGAAGACATATACACATCATGTACCCCTGATATGATGCACTGAGAAGGGTGCAACCCCACCTCTGTAGTAATCTTCCAAAAAATGCATAACTTCAATCTGATCATCAGAAACCATCAGAGAAACCCCAGTTGAGGAGCATTCTAGAAAATAACTGACCAGTACACTTCAAAAGTATTAGGACATGAAAGACAAGGAAAGGCTGAAGAATTTTCAAAGCTCAGGGGAACCTAAGGAAATATGATAACTCAGTGCAGCATGGTATCCAGGATTGGATCCTGGAACACGAAAAGGGTATTAGTGGAAAAGCAATGAAATCTGAAAGTCTGTAGTTTATTTAATAGTACTGTATAAATGTTAATTTTTAGATTTGATAAATGCAAAAATTTACCTAGTATTTTTGAAAAGTTCTTGGACGTCTAGGTCCCTTGAGTTGAGTTTTATTCAGATATTTCTATTCTTTTATATGAAATTGCCTTGTGTTAAAGATCCATTTTTTTAAAAATTGAAGTATAGTTGATTTACAACATTTTATTAGTTTCAAGTGTGCAAAATAATGATTCTATTCCTAAAGATTATATTCCATCTTTATTGCAAAATGATGGCTATATTTCCCTGTGCTGTACAATATATCTCTGTTGCTTACTTATTTTATGCCTAGTAGTTTGTGTCTCTTAATCCCCTACCCCTATCTCGCCCCTTCCCTCAGCCCTCTCCCCACTGGTAAACACTAGTTTATTCTCCATATCTGTGAATCTGTTTCTGTTTTGTTATATACCTTCATTTGTTTTATTTTTTCAGATTCCACATATAAGTAATAACATAGAGTATTTGTCTTTCTCCATGTGACTTATGTCACTAAGCGTAATACTCTTGAGGTCCATCCATGTTGCAAATGACAGAATTTCATTCATTTTTATGGCTAATAGTCCATTTTGTGTGTGTGTGTGTGTGTGTGTGTGTGTGTGTATATATACACACACACACATATACATAATGCTACATAATTTTATCTTTAAAGTGTGTTGACAGCTTTTTCTAGATTTATATGTCAGTCTCTAATTTTTTGTTGCTATTTTGAATTATAGCTCTCTTTCTATGTTATACCATTGGTAAATTTTAATGAATGGGAACTTGATTTTTGTTTGTTGAGATAATCTACTGACACTGAGTTGTGGTGAAGGAAAGTGCAGTGTTTATTGCAGGGCACCAAGCAAGGAATCCAGGTAGCCAGTGCTTAAAAGGCCCAAACTCCCTGAAGGCTCTCAGGGAAAGGTTTTTAAAGACAGGGTGGGGGAGGGGAGTTGTGAGGTGCGTGATCAGCTCGTGAACATTCTTCTGATTGGTTGGTGGTGAGGTCATCTGGAGCCAGCATCATCAGCCTTCTGGTTCCAGCCAGTCTGGGGTCTCCCTGCTTGTGGGCGGCATACAGTTAACTTCTTCCACCTGGTGGGGGTTTCTGTATCTGCAAAACAGCTCAAAGGACAAGGCTCAGAATATTATCTCTAGCCCTTGAGGAGGAGCTAAAGGTCCTTGACTTTGTTTAATGGCCAAACTATTATTATGTTGTCTTGCTTGACTGTTTTCCTTTCTTTCTGCATTTTCTCACTTCTCTGATTAAACTTACTCTTTGGAACTTGGGGAAGGCCTAAGAGTTTAGAGTTTTTCTGCAGACAAGAGACAGGCGGAGGACATGCAGTATGGTGTTCTGTTCAGGGAAGGCCCTGTCAGGTCCTGCTCCGTTACATTTTTATGTAATCAATTTATCTCCAATAATTGCCTTTCCCCTCATTCCCATTCCTTTATGCCTCCTCTCCTCTCTCTCCACTCTTCCCCCTTCTTGCCTCCCTTCTCATTTCTTTCTCACTTTATTGCATTAACTAGAAGCTCCAGAATGATGTTAAATAATAGCACTGAAAATAGGTAATATTGTATTTTTCATCATTTAATAAGAATGTTTCTACAATTTTGCCAATATGATGTTAGGATGCTATTTTTAGATGTCTTTTTGACTTTCAAGTAAAAATGTGAGTGGCATTTGGATATAGGCCTGGAAATTAAGGGAGAAATAAACTAGAGGTATGGAAAGCCGTGGGCCTTAATGAGATTCCCTAGGTAATAAGTATAAAGAGAGAAGAAAAATCTTGAAGCATTCCAAGGTTTAGATAACTGTTAGCTATTTTCATCTTAATCTGTTTTTAAACCTTCACAAGTTTTTTATATTCTCAGTAGTTATTTAAATTTATCATAACACCCACCAATTTTTATTAATCATTGCTTATTCCTTTTTTATTGTGAAATAAAACATAAATCCAGAAAAGTACATGAAATATACATTTACAGTTTAATGAATAATTATAAAAGGAACATCCAAGAAACCACCATAGGTCAAGAAATAGAAAATTTCCAGCATCCCTGAAGGCCTCTGCATGTTCTACTCTCATCAGAACTCCATCTCTTCCCCTGACAAACTCTTCTGACTTTTGTAATAATAATTTCCTTGCTTTCCTTTATAGTTTGATTACCAATGTATGTATCCCTAAATAATATTCATTTAGTCAAAACATATGGCATATGTTTACATTCAAGAAACCATCACTGCAGTCAAGATAATGAACATTTCTTTACCCCCAAAGACTCTTTGTATGTTTTTGTAATACCTCCGTCCAGTACTTCCCTGTTCTTACCTCCACTTACCTGCCTTCTGCTACTATAGATTAGTTTTCATCTTCTAGAATTTTATATAAATGGAATAATTCAGTATTAACTCTCTTTTTTGTCTGGCTTCTGTCTATGCTCTTTCATTGAGCATAATTATTTTGAGATCCACCCATGTTACTGTGTATATCATATTGTAGTGTGTCTTCATTCCCTTTTATTATTCAGTAGTATTCCGTGGTATGGATGGACTACAGTTAATCTGTTCACCTGTTGATGGGTTGTTTCCAGTTTGGGCTATCACATATAAAGCTATTACAAATATTTGTGGACAAATCTTTGCATAGACATATATCTTCCTAACTAGTTCTTACATAGATATCTGGGAATAGAATGGCTGGATCATTTAATAGGTGTATGTTTAACTTTTAAGAAACTACCAAACTGCCTTCCCACAAAGAGTGTATGAGAGTTCTTGTCCCTCCAACTCTCTCCGATAGTTTGTATGGTTAGTCTTTTGAATTTTATCCATTTTAATACATGTGAAGTAGAATCTCATTCTGGTTTTGATTTGCATTTCCCTAATGATAATGATGTTAAACATCATTTCATATGCTTATTTGTCTTCCAAATATCTTATTTGGTAAAGTGTTCAAATATTTTTCCATTTGTTAATTGAGGTGTTTATTTTTTATTACTGAATTTTGAGAGTTTTTATATATTCTGGATACACATACTTTACAGTCAGATGTATTATTTGTAGGTGGATTTTTTCTCTTCTGCTCTCTCAAAACAAGGTAGCCCTTCAATTGTTCTGGCTTTCTTCAGAAGATTCTACAAATTTTAGTTCTAAATCCTATGTTCCTCAGTTCCAAAGTTTTCTCTCCTGCCTCCAAGCAGTAATTTTTGAAATCCAAGCCACTTAAAAAAAAACCAGATGGACCTTCCTCCTTGCAATATCCCACTCTAAGCAGCCAAAGCTTGAGCTCTGCTTGCATCATTTTCTTTTTGTTCAGGTTTTCTCTTTGTATTGCCAGCCCCTGCTCCCACCTCACTTACTTTCTTGCAACCTTTAGCTATTTGTATAAAAGGATGTTTGCTACACTTAATCCAATATTTCTAGGATTTACTGATGACAGTGAAGCCAGCCATAGCCATGAACTGTTTATGGAAAGGCACACCAAACCCTTCACAATACAACACTTGCTGCTTATTAGTTTGCCTGTTAATTGTTTTATAAATATTGAATTGACTTGAAATTCTAAGACAGAGGAATTTGGACTTGATACAATGGTTGACAGGGAGAAAATACGCGTTCCCCAAAAAGGAAGAAGAACGTGATTAGGCCACCATGATCTCTCGTCTGGAATATTGCCATAGCCTCTTGTAACTGGCCTCCTAAATTCTGCCCTTGCCACCTACCGTCTATTCTCCAAACAGCAACAAGTGTGATCCATTTAAAATTTAAATCAAATGATGTCACTCCTTTGTTAAAAGCCATACAATGTCTTTTCGTCTCCTGATAATAAGACAAAATCCTAACGACCTACAAAGTCCCTACATGATCTGATCCCTGCCATCTTTCTTACCACATTTGCTAATACACTTTTACTCTCATTCCACTTCAACCATATTGTCTTTCAATTATTTTTTCCCCCTCAACTTTATTGAGAAATAATTGACAAATATAATTGTATATTTTTAAAGGATACATGATGATTTTATATATTTATACAAATGATCACCAAGATCAAGATAATTTTAACATATCCATCACCTCACAGACTTAAGTCTTTTCTTGTGTGTGTGGTGAGAATGCTTAAGATCCAGTCTCAGCAATTTTCAAGTATACAATACTGTATTATTAACTATAGTCACCATGCTGTACGTTACCCTCAAAAGTTATTCTTCTTATAACTGAAAGTTTGCGCCCTTTGATCTATAAAGTTCCTGAACATACCAAGCATATACTTGACTAAGAGCATTTGCATTTTCTCTTCTCTATAATGAATACTCCTCCCTCATATAGCTGTCCTGAATTAACTATTTAAACTTTATTAATACTGATAAAACATAGGAACTATATGATTCCAGTAGAGATATTGCTCATTCTTAAAGAAAGTTAATCTTTCAAGACTGAAAAGTTAGACTTAAAAAATACTTTACTGAGATACAATTTGCATATAAAATTTACCCATTTTCAGTGTACAATTCAACAATTTTTCGTAAATATACTGAGTTGTTTAACCATCACTAAAATCCAGTTTTAGAACTTTCTCCTCATCCCAGTAAGATCCTTTGTGCTATTTGTAGTCAATTCCTGTTTCCAGTCTCAACCCCAGGCAACACTGGTCTACTTTCTTTTTCTTTTTTTGGATGAAGACCAAAAGTATATTTTTTATTATAAATCACAATAGCATAGGCATGCACAGGAGGAGGCAGGAATTGTTGGGAACTACTGTAGAGGCTGTCTACCACATCTTCCTACAGATTAATTGCTAAACAGCTACCCAAGTGATCCAGTTAAAATGTAAATCAATCATAACATGATCCTGCTCAAACACTCCAATGGCTGCCCATCACTGATATACTTTCTGATATTAACGATTCTTATAAATGGAATCATACAACATGTGGTCCTTTGTGACTGGCTTCTTGCACCTAATGTTTTTGCGTTTTATCCATGTTGCAGAAGGTATGAGTATTTTATAAAAATGTTATTGAAACCCTTAGCCTCAGTTTCCATTTATTCATTAATTCTACTATTTTTCTTTATTTTGATTCATGGATTTCTGCTTTGGTGACTAAATTTTTCAAAATAATTTCCTTAGCTTTATTTTGCTGTTTTTCTAGTTTCTTTAGCTTAAAGATTAGCTAATTTATTTACATTTTCTTGTTTTGTAACAAAGGCCTTTAATTATACCAAAATCTTCTGAACAGAGTTTTGTTGTATCACAAAATTAATTGTCCCTATTTTCTAATAACATACACTTTCAGTTTTGATTTGCTTTTTGACTCCATATTTTCTAAAGATCAATTTACAATTTTTTCAAAGTTGTTTGTTTTTTGTTTTTTTAACACTCAACTTCCAGTGTTTTTGTACTTTAGTCATAGCACTCAACTATTATAATTTCAGCTACACTGAGGAGTTTGAGCTACCTACTTAAAAAGTACAGTTAAAAATACCATATTTGGGGGCTTCCCTGGTGGCTCAGAGTCCGCCTGCCGATGCAGGGGATGCGGGTTCGTGTCCCGGTCTTGAATATCCCACATGCCACGGAGCGGCTGGGCCTGTGAGCCATGGCCGCTGAGCCTGCGCGTCCGGAGCCTGTGCTCCGCAGCGGGAGAGGCCACGACAGTGAGAGGCCCACGTACCGCAAAAAAAAAAAAATACCATATCTGGGCTTTCCTGGTGGCTCAGTGGTTGAGAGTCAGCCTGCCGATGCAGGGGACACGGGTTCGTGCCCCGGTCTGGGAAGATCCCACATGCCGTGGAGCGGCTGGGCCCATGAGCCATTGCCACTGAGCCTGCGCGTGCGGAACCTGTGCTCTGCAACGGGAGAGGCCACAGTAGTGAGAGGCCTGCGTACCGCAAAAAAAAAAAAACCAAAAAAACCATATTTGCATTTGAACTGAATATGTATTCTCAATGGTAATATGCAAAGTTTAATATGTTTTTTAAAGTTTAACCTATTAATTTTATCATTCAATTTCCCATAGGTGGTCTGTCAATCAGTCTTCTTTTCTCTTCTTCTTTCTATTTTTATAAATGAAAAAAATGCAAAGCTCTACAAAAAATATCAAAACATCCATGTGCCTATCATCAAGATTTGATAATTATCACATATTTTCATATTCACTTAAACATAATTTTAATGACAGAACGTAGACTTGAGATCCCCTTTGCCACCTCCAGTTCTAATTCCCTCCTTCCTACACAGAAGAAATTATCAAGAATTATTATGTATCCTTCACACCCATTTAAAAATACTTTCATGCATTAGGTTTGTATTCTTTGACCACATATATACATACAATAATTACGTATGTATTTTCTTTAATTTGATATATGTGGTATCATGATCTGAAGCTCTGAAAAGTCTTTGATTTCCCTCCAAATTACGTTATTTGAGATCTATGTGGATTTTCATCATGTTAGTTACCTATTATTGTTCTTTAGTATTTCATGGCATGCATATATCTTATTATTATACATGAATTCCATTGATACATGCTTAGATTGCTTCCAGTTTTATCTATAACCAAAAAATGTTGAAATAAACCTATAGGTGCATCTTTCATTTTGCACAGGTGAGAATACTTATAGGTAAATAGTTGATATATCTAGAAGTGGTATGCACATTTACAATTTTACTGGTTATATCTGAATTACTTTTCCTAGTTGTTTACTAGTTTATACTGCATCTAGCAACATATGAACATTCTCCTTTCCCCTGATCTTTACCAATATTTGATATAGTCATACTTCTTTAATATTGTCAATCTACTTGCATTGAAATGATACCATAGTACTGTTCCCTGAATACTACTAAAATTGAGCATCTTCTCTAATGGTTATTGGTCATTTATAAAGACACTTTTATTTCCTATTACTGTGTTATTATTTATGTTTATCTTTTTATTACAAACTTGTAAGAATATATTATATATTTGGTATACTAATTTGTTGTAGGTTTTGCTGGTTGCAAATATCACCTTGTAATTTCTAGCTTGATTTGTTGTTTTTTTATACAGATTTTTAAAACATACGACCTGGTAAATTTATGAAACTTTTCCTTCATGGCTCTTGCTTTTTGTGTCTTGTTTAAAGAGTTCTAACTCAATGTTAAATTATTTTATTTGTCTGTTTTCTTTGATACCTTTCTGAGTCTTGATTTTGACATTCATCTCTATGTCAGGTATGAGTGTAAGGTAGGGATCTAATTTTTAAAATGTAAATAAACCTAAATGAACATACATGTACTCATCACACAGTATCCACAGTTATCAATAGTTGGCCAATGCTTTTCAACATATACCCCCAAAATTTGGGGGAGAAGGCTGGAATATTTTAAAGCAAATTCCAGACTTCATGTCATTTCATGCATGTCTAGCTGAAGACATTTTTAAAACATAGCAACAATAGCATTGTAGATGAATAAACAACAGCATTGTTGCTATGTTTAAAAAATCTTTAATATCATCTAATACTGAATCCATATTCAATCCTGTGTATTGAATCCTATGTATTTAAATTTCCCAATTATCTCAAAATTGCTTCTTATTTTATATTTATTCAGATTAGGATTCAAATGACGTCAAGGTCCACATATGCATTTGTCTGTTATTTGTCCAAGTCACTCTTCCCAATTTTATTTTTATGCCATTGATTTGTTGGAAAACTGGGTAGTTTACCTATGAAATAACTTATATTCAGCATTTGACTGCTTCCTCATCTTAGTGCTTAACTTCATCCTTTTCTGTTTCCTATAATCTCCTAGTTATGATTAGATTCAATTTCAAATCAATTTCAATTTTCTGTGGCACAACACAGGTGCTGTTGTGCACTTCTTATTACATAATATTATGAGGTACATAACATCTGCATTTCTCATTTTTAATGATGTGGAGTTTGATCAGTGTGTTTAGATGGTGTCAATCTGGTCTCCCCAGTATAAACTTCCCTCATCCAGCTTTCACCTACTGGTTCTGGCATATGTTGGGTAATAGTCTGAATCTATTATTTCATTCGAGGTTGCAAATTGGTGATTTTCTAATCTTATTCCTTCTGTATTTATTAGCTGGAATTCTTGTATAAGGGGGAATTTCCCCCTTTGACTATTTGATTACTCTAAAATACAGTTTACACAAGAAAGATAGGCTAAGCGATAGATTTTTTTTTTTTTTTTTTTTGGTGGTACGCGGGGCTCCGGACACGCAGGCTCAGCGGCCATGGCTCACGGGCCCAGCCGCTCCGCGGCATGTGGGATCCTCGTGGACCGGGGCACGAACCCGTGTCCCCTGCATCAGCAGGCGGACTCTCAACCACTGCGCCACCAGGGAAGCCCTAAGTGATAGATTTTTAAAATTCTACTAATGTTCAGAATAATGGGTTGATATTGTAGTAACATACATTGTTGACCAATGAAGTTTTTACTTTTTAAATATTGCTCTAAGCACACTTAAAAAATACTGATATGTTTTAATCATTTTCAGACATTTTTCCATCTTTAGCTAGTCAGAGCCCCTTTAATTGGCCTTATGTATTCTTTAACATGACCCCGCTAGACCTTGATAATTTCCTGGTCTGGCACAATTAAACGTCTCCAGCTTACCTGTTTCAATTCCTTCTCAAGACTGGATAGATCCTTGATAATGGCAGTAAACAACCACAGGTGACCAAGTAATAGTTCCAATTCTAGCTTCCATGTGGCATGTGGCATTTTTCTAGAGCAGATCAATAATACCTCGCTTACATGGTATGATTTTGGAGAATGCATTCTTTTCTCTCTCAGTTACAAACTGTCTATGTTCCCCTCCAATGGAAACAATGTACCTTTATATATTTAATCATAGTACATCAACATGCATAGTCATACATAGTTTTTGAAAAGTTCTGGATAATATGGATATCCCATAAGAACATTATATAGATCCATTACATTGATGCTATTACGCTGTTCACGCTGGGTGAACAACAGCATGTGAGAGGCCTTAATAAGACAGCTGAGAAGCTGTTTTCTGAGTTCTGAATTTTATTTTCCACAGGCTTATCTGAACTCGAGTGTTCAAAATGACACTAGAAAATCGGCCTCTACAGTTTGGGGATTATGTCCTATTGATGTTTGTATCTCCTTACCACGCAACACAATGCCTGGCTCTAAAAAAAAAAAGTTAATAAAAGGTTTTTTTATTATTATAAGTTATAAAGTTCAAATTTTATACTACATGAATGAAATCCTAATTGGTAAAACGGGGATTTGTACAGTGTGAGCAAGTTTACGTAAACTATAATATACATCAATCAAAAACAGTTACTGTAGGGGCTTTCCTGGTGGCGCAGTGGTTGAGAGTCCGCCTACCGATGCAGGGGACATGGGTTCGTGCCCCGGTCTGGGAAGATCCCACATGCCGTGGAGCGGCTGGGCCCGTGAGCCATGGCCGCTGAGCCTGCGCGTCCAGAGCCTGTGCTCCGCAACGGGAGAGGCCACAACAGTGAGAGGCCCGGGAAGAGATATGGGGATATATGTATAACTGATTCACTTTGTTATAAAGCAGAAACTAACACACCATTGTAAAGCACTTATACTCCAATAAAGATGTTAAAATAAATAAATAAATAAAACATAAAGAAAGCCTGCACACAGCAACGAAAAAAAATAGTTACCATGTTTC
Organism: Pseudorca crassidens; assembly: GCF_039906515.1. Classification (NCBI taxonomy): domain Eukaryota; kingdom Metazoa; phylum Chordata; class Mammalia; order Artiodactyla; family Delphinidae; genus Pseudorca; species Pseudorca crassidens. The sequence continues at coordinate 32,126,061 of NC_090317.1, forward strand.
TGCTGTGTGTAATAGGTACCAATGTTAAAAGGCTATGCCTGGTCTCAAATATTTTGAAAACTGGTTGCAGCATGATGTAACACAATATACTTACCAAATATTTAGTAAATGTTAAGTATGCGTCTGTATTCACTGGGAGACTGAGCAGCCTGAGATAAACAGATTGTTATTTTGTTTTATAATCTTTTTTTTTTTGGCTGTTTTGGGTCTTCGTTTCTGTGCGAAGGCTTTCTCCAGCTGCGGCGAGCGGCAGCCGCTCTTCATCGCGGTGCGTAGGCCTCTCACTCTCGCGGCTTTTCGTTGAGGAGCATGGGTTCCAGACGCGCAGGCGCGCAGGCTCACTGTCTTGGCCTCTCGTTGCAGAGCATGGGCTCCAGATGCACAGGCGCGCAGGCTCAGTAGTAGTCGTGGCTCACGGCCCCAGTAGCTCCGCGGTATGTGGGATCTTCCCAGGCGAGGGCTCGAAGCCGTGTGCCCTGCATTGGCAGGAAGATTCTCAACCACTGCGCCACCAGGGAAGCCCTATAATCTTTGTGTCCGTATCCACTTCTTAATGAACTCCACTGACTTCCTCAGGCTTTTACGCTAACCTAGCTCTGAAGTAGCTGACTCTACTGAGTATTGGTAACACTCACAGCACAAGGGGGCGTTCTACTTCCCATAAAGACAGAAAGAGGGTTGCGTGGAAAGGTCACGTATCAGAGGTCACATCCTGTTCTCGCGTTCTGTCTGAGGTGAGATGCGTCAGAGAGTGCTTTGCTTAGAATGGCTTTAAATTTTAATGACCCGGCCTGTGGCTTCTATCAGAGGGAGGTTGTAGATTTCTTAAATGAGCAAATACTTCAAAATGGAGTCAGTCCCTACTTCTACTTGTGCAAGAGCAAGTCTTGGAGGGATATGGAGAGGAAGTTAAGGGACATTGTGACTAACCGAGCTACATCGCGACGCTTCATGGAGGCTTGTGCCTGGAGCTCCCTGGTCCTAGCAGTGCAGTTTGCTGTGAGGCAGAAGTTGGAAGATACAGAAAAGGTAAAAAAGCTCCGGGATCAGCTCGAGGAGCAGAAGCTTCTCACGACTGCCTTGAGGGGGACGGTGAGTAGACTCAGGGGGATAATAAAAGAGAGGGAAAAGGAGAAGGCCCAGTCCCAACTTCAGCAAAGTCTCCCAGTCCTTCATGGAGTAGAGGAAGGGCGAAATTTACCCAGGAGTGAGATTTGCAGGGTGTTAAGCACTCAGTCTCAGCAGAAGGCCAGAACTCAGGGAGAGGAGAAGGAAAAGGAGGCACAGACGTCAGGGATGCTGACGTGTTCTCAAGGCACAGCAAGTTGCTGGCTGATGGCGGGGCCGGGGAAGGAATCAGACCAAGAGACCGCTGCTGCTCCTGGGATGGCTGCTGTAGAGGGAGAGGCAAAGAAGGACAAAGTGATTTCTCTCTGTGGGAGCAACGAGGTGGTAGCTAATTTTTCTTGCCCTCAGTTCTTGGGTCCCAAGGCCCAGGCTGGTCAACAGCTACCCCTTAATCTCTCTCAATTCTCTTATTCATCCCTATCTACAGTTTCTTTCGCAGGAGCAACAGCTGAAGCTGCAGCAGCTCCTCCTGTGAATAATTCCAGAAATAGGTGGAATGGAAAGCATAGCCATACCAGGAGGTTCTTGCCAGGAATGTTTAAGCAATACCCTGGCGTCTCTCACTCTGCAAAACGTACCTTCAGGCGCAGAATGGGAGACTGGGACTGTGCTCAGTGTTGTTCGATGAATTTCTTATGGCGAACGACGTGTTTTAAATGTAAAACACCCCGGCACACAAGGGAAAGTAGAGGCTCCGCCCCCAATTGGGGACCTCAATGAATTATGACAAATTCATTTCCTGACATCCTTTTCTGATTAGAAAGGGAACAAGAGCATGTTCTTGATGAGATATTACGTACAAACAGACAAGCAAAAAGGAATAAGATATGACGAAACAGCGAACATTTTACCTATTTACTTCCAGCCCTGACTATAACTACATATACGAGTTCTCATCGTTGTATTAAATAATTTTCTGATCAAAATAGAATCATTTTGAAAATTAAGTTTACAATTTGCTTTAAAATGTTCTTTACTTGATTTTCCAAAATGTGGAAGATACAGGGAAAAAGTACAAATAAGAGAATAAAACTCACACAAAAGGCCATCACCTAGAAACAATCCTGAACTCAGTTTTGCCTGTCTGCTGTTGTGAAGACAGACATACACACCCAAATGCACACGTACATGCATGCAGAAACATGCGACTTTTATTTCTAAAATGAGATCAGACTGACTATATATTTTGGGAATTACATTCATTTAAATTTGGAAAATTCAGCGATACACACATGTTCACATAAAATGCTAATCCAACCACCTGGAGAAACTATCTTCCAATATTTAGTTGCATATATTTTCAACCAGTTTTAGTTGTGTTGTGTGTATATATACACATATATATATGTGTATATATACACACACACGTATGTTATTATTAAAGTCAACTCGTTTTTCTTATTTCTAAAGTAAAAAACTGAAGGTTAGAAACAGCAGAGAAGCAAATAGAAGAAAATACGTTTTATGCGTAATCTCATTATTCAGAAAACCATTTTATCTATATACAAATTATTTTTTAAAAATTTGTATGTTTTGACATTAGTGAGATGTTAATAATAATGAGGCTAAGTATATACATATTATTTAAAGTTTTTGATATGTGTGTAGTATATATAAAAATTTAAAATAACATATATAGATTTACTTTTAATGCTCCAGTTAGTTTAATTACATAACATTTTTCCTGATTATAAAACTAATATGGTTTTGTTTTAAAAATTTTTATAGTGTGTGAAAGGCATTAAGGAAGAACAAAATTCCCTGGTGAACTTTTCACTCAGATATAACTACTGTCATTATTTTGATGAAAATGCTTTTGTTTTTGGGGGGTTTTTTAAAATTGAATGAAAGTCTTTAAATTCTATAATGCTTTACAATTTTCAAAAGTTTCACACACATAATTTCATATAATCTCATAATAACCCTTTTCTCCCCCCTACCCCTATATTGCCCCTCCCTCCTTCCCTCTCCCCACTGGTAACCACTAGTTTGCTCTCTATATCTGTAAGTCTGCTTCTTTTTTGTTTTATTCACTATTTTGTTTTATTTTTTAGATTCTACATATAACTGATATCATACAGTATCTGTCTTAGTCTGACTTGATTCACTTAGCATAATACCCTCCAAATCTAACCATATTGCTACAAATGACGAAATTTCATTCTTTTTATGGCTAATATTCCATTGTATATATATCCACATCTTCTTTATCCATTAATCTGTCGATGGACGTTTAGGTTGCTTCCATTCCTTGGCAGTTGTAAATAATGCTGCTATGAACATTGGGGTGCTTAACATTACTCCCTATCTTTTTTTGGGGGGGTACTCTTTATTAGATTTGGCTATGCATTCCTTAAATGGGTTTGCTGGAGATTAGTTTTTGTTGTTGTTTTTCTCTTTTTGGTCCATTCAAAGAATCTGCTCCTGATTTTATTTATCAGTTCTATTACTTATGTACTATCAACTTCTTTCATTCTTCTCCCATTCCTTCTACTTTCTTGAGGATTTGTTGTTATTTTTGTTTGCATTCCAAGTTCTTGATTTTATGCTCAGTTCATTTATTTTCATTGTTTTTTGTAATGTTTAAAAATGAGAAATTTCTGGGCTTCCCTGGTGGCCCAGTGGTTGAGAGTCCGCCTGCTGATGCAGGGGACACGGGTTCGTGCCCCGGTCCAGGAAGATCCCACATGCCGTGGAGTGGCTGGGCCCGTGAGCCATGGCCACTGAGCCTGCGCATCCGGAGCCTGTGCTCTGCAACGGGAGAGGCCACAACAGTGAGAGGCCCGCGTACTGCAAAAAAAAAGAGAAATTTCTGCAACTTGATCTTTTGGTCTTTGTACCATAAAATGTGTATCTATACATATACATATATATGTATATACATATACATATAATTGTATATATTTTAAAGTGCACATGTATTTGTGTGTATATATATATAATACACATATGTATATATGTATATATATATATTTTTTCTTGTTTTATATATTTTTTTCTTTCCCCCCTACTCTGGGATTCTAATCTGATGCTCCTAATTAAAATGGTAAAAATTGGGCAGGGGAAATTTTACTTGGTAAATTTTTAAACCATGTTTTGTGACTACATTTCAACCTGTGGTGGTTGTGCAGTTACCACAGATGGCAAAATTGGGAGAACAAGCATGGTATATTTAAATCCATGCAAAGATTAGGACATTTGCACAAAATTTTTCTATGGCAATAATTTTCGGAGTCTTCTGTGTTTATTTTAATAAGGAACAAAACCTTTTGCAATACATAAAAATGCTCCAATTGTTGTTTAAATGGTTTTTAGGGAGTATTTAATGTAAGGTGAATATGTAAAATAACTAGAATATACTGTAATCCAATTTGTGCATTTTCAGACATCAATGTTACGAAAATATATAAGAACCTATAGAAATGAATCCACATGCACTTACTGCTTGGGGAGTTTAAAAGATGTAATAGTAAAAACTTTCTTCTGTTGATTCTTGATATGAATGTTACTGTGTTTTCTGACATTTTAGGTTGCTTTGAGGAATGTTAAGATAATGAAACACTCTGGTAATGGATCAAATCTCTATATATCTAAAAACCACTGAAACGTTAACATTCCCTACTCAAAATTTTATTGGGGGACAATAATTAGAATAGAATAGCATTAATAAAACAGTTGTGATGTGGAAAAGACCTACTTTCAAAATTAAGTACTTAAATAAAGTGATACAAGTCTGCATTTTGGCCCATGAAAATGAAAATGAAGAACATTTTTAAAAGAGCCTTGAAAGCCAGTAGTTTTCATATTTTCCTTTCAATTCATATGTATTAAAGAGTGTTAGGGGACTCTGTGATGTTAGATGATCTATGCTTTTAGATTCCCTACTCTTCCCTTGGAGGTAGGATTTCCAGGTAAAATACAGGATGTTCAGTTAAATTTGAATTTCAGATAAACAACAGGCTTTGTTTTGGTACAAGTTATGTGCTAAATATTGCATGTATTTTTATTTGCTAAGTCTGACAACATTACTTGGAGAAAGATTGGCATTTATTTTCCTTTTCAAGTAAAACTGGTATAGATTATTCTTGTAGTGAGGAGGATTTGGACCTTTACAATTTGGAGGAAATTCCAGGATCCACGGAGGAAATTCCAGGATCCACGGATGAAGAGCCAAAAAGAAGAAAAAGGAAACGGAAGCTTCTAAAGATTCATCAACAGTGAAATCTGAATGCATTGAGCTGGGTATGACAATATATAGCATTGTATGCCAGTCATGATTGGTGAAAAGAGATTTGGAAAAGCTAGAGATAAATTGGAAATATGTGCTTTTGCCCTGGAAGTCTCTTGCTCTGTCACTGCAATAGCCTAAATGGTCTCTAAAATCGCCTTACCCATTACCAGTAGTAGCATTGTGGAAAAATCTGTGCTGTACCCTAGCGCCCAGATTTTGGCTCCTTAAACTATTCTCCACTAAAAGGAACCAGGGCTCCTTGGAGGGTAGCTGGCACCAAATCTTGGGGCAGGAGAAAGCAAGATGAGCCTGGAACATCTTGCCATTTACAGAAAGTGAGAATGCTGACTGGGGATACAAAGGACAAAGAGACCTGAGGAAGGCTCTTATCAGGCAGAGTGACATACTGAGTATTAAAAAACAGGCTTGCCTGAAGAAGCCTCTCACTGGGCAAAGAGTGAAAATTGAGCATCGAAAAAAGAAAACTAGCAAGAGTTGCGGTCAATTGGAACAGTTGAGTCCATTAAAAAAATGACAAATCCATAATGATACTAAAAAGTACAAGTAATGTGACGCATGCTAAAAGATGCTTGTAAGGCATACAAGAATGTCTAATATTGTCTATTAAAATGCTATATATTGATGAATCCAGCTTATACAACACCTACACTCAACTTTTTTGTCAGCGAAGAAGTTAATACAAGCGGTGGAGACATGGACTCTGTGGTTAATTAATATATAAAAAGTGTTCGTTTTAACTTGGAGAGAGAAAGATGTGGTGGACTGCAAAGGCGAGCTTCACTTTGTAAGGAGATATAGAAGGACATATACAACAAGTAGGAATAATACTCTTCAGAATAACAATTTAGAATTTAGCTTTAGAATTTGAGATTCTGTTGAATTAGAGAGTTTGTAAAGGTTTTAAAGTATTTTGTATGTTACATTGTTAGAAAGGAAATGTTATAAATTACTGGATTTAAGATTTCTTGGTCTGTGAAATACATGAAGATACAAATAAGAAGGAGCATTCAACATTGTTTCTGTTTTTGTGCCCACATATTGAGCTTGCATACTCAAGAGTGTCTTTGAGTATGATATTTATCTAGCTGGTGTGATCATAGGTGGCATAAATAAACCAGTTATTGTGAATCCACATTACCTCATGTGTTCTGTGCGTTGCTATTGCCACATGGAAAGAAATGTTAGAGGGAACAGGGTAGGATCAGCATATTTGCACAACATCATTTCTCGTAAAAGCTGAACACCCATGAAATAATTTTCTCTGCCTGCTCCCTTCCTTCAAATATCATTAATTTATACTTTCATTTGTGGCTAGTTACAGCAAGAAGGGTCCATACTGTGAGTTTGTTGGGTTCTGAGATTACCAATTTATCTTGGGAAATTGTGGGATTTGACCCTTAGGTTGTAAATTTATTGAAAGATCTTCTTTTATTGGGAAATCAGCTGATTTATCTATAATTTTGCAGGTATGGGGCCAGTGTTGGGATATTTTAATGTCCTAGTAAGTAAAGCATTTAGACACATTGACTAGTTTTTGCATTCTAGAAACAAACCTTTGGTCATGATATATTCTTTGATGCACTGATAGCTTTGATTTTTAACATTTTGTTTGTAATTTTTGCAACTGTTTTAAAAAGTCAGATAGTTCTGCATTTTTAAAACATGATTCTCAGGCCTCCCTGGTGGCGCAGTGGTTGAGAGTCCGCCTGCTGATGCAGGGGACATGGGTTCGTGCCCCAGTCCCGGAAGATCCCACATGCCGCAGAGCGGCTGGGCCTGTGAGCCATGGCCCCTGAGCCTACACGTCCGGAGCCTGTGCTATAGGCATTGAATCATTTTGCATTCCCAAAAGTAATGTATTATACATATGTAGGAAACAATCTTATGCTTACCAGGGGGGAAAGGGGGGAGGAATAAATTGGGAGATTGGGATTGACATATACACACTGCTATTATATAAAATAGACAACTAACAAGGACCTACTGTACAGCACAGGGAACTCTACTCAATACTCTTTAATGACCTATATGGGGAAAGAATCTAAAAAAGCGTGGATATATGTGTATGTATAACTGATTCACTTTGTTGTACACCTGAAACTAACACGACATTGTAAATCAACTATACTCCAATAAATGTTTTTTTAAAAAGCAATGTATTATAAGAGTGCCGGTTTTCCCACAGCCCAGAAAGTGATGAGGGAGTTCCATCAGTTTTCATGAAAGGTATTCTAGGTGCTGCTCTGCAGCTGTTGCTGCAGTTGCTAAGGAGATAAATGGCACAGTTTCTAACCAAGTATTCTTCCTCCTGGGCCTGAGCAGAATAAGAAAATTTAAAAAGATGAGGGAGATGCTTTGTACTTAAATAGGACACTTTCTCACACTGTGGGAGCAAAAGAGTAGAGATGTGTTTTGTCAGGAGTTTAATTTACCTGTGGAAAGAAAAGATTGGAAATCAGTTGGACCCTATAGTGATCAATTTTATAGAGAAATGATATATAGAGGGTGTTAAGCATTTTCTGTTATTTACAGTGTTTGCAACTTTTCTCTGATAAACATAACCGCTTTCTTTGGTGGGCTACGTTAGATAATTGAGCATAGATGAAGATGGGAAATAGACTAGGTTACTTTTTTGGCCTAATTAGTATTAAGAATGTACATTTCACTGATGTTTCCACTTTGATGTGTATATGTGCTTAGTGAATATACTGTGGCAGGGTTCAGGCATGTAGGATCTGACCAAACATCCATTTCATTACAAGATATGACCAAGAAGGGTCATCCCTCTTTCTTCTTGGAACTCTCTCTTCTTGGCTGCAGGTTTTCCTGTACTCTGACAGCTCAGTTTCTGTCTCTTCCTCTGATTCCTCTTCCTCTAACCCCTTTCCAGATATTTACAAACTCTGGGTTTTTCAAACTTCTTCTCTTCTCACTCTGTACTTTCTCTGGGAATGGTTTCATCCCCTGTCCTGCATTTGAATCCTAAATGCTGTGTCTGTAGGTGTCTCTCCAAACCTGTATATCAAGCTAGATGTACCATAACCTGTCCCAAACTGCCTTCACTAACCCTTTCAACTTGGTTTTTTTTTTTAAAATTGAAGTATAGTCGATTTACAATGTTTCAGGTGTACAGCAAAGTAATTCAGCTGTGTGTGTGTGTGCATACTTTTTTTTTTTGCTCGCACCCATGCAGCATGAGGGATCTTCCTCGACTAGGGATTGAACCAGTGCCCCCCTGCAGTGGAAGTATGGAGTCCTAACCACTGGACTGCCAGGGAATTCCCTCTGCATTTTAATTTAATTATATCTGCAAATTCCCCTTTGCCGTGCAACAGATATCAGGGATTAGGATGTGAACATCTTTGGTGAGACATGATTCTGCCTACCATACAATGAAATGTGAGACGTTTCACCTTTGTGATTTGTGAGAGAAAGTATAAAGTATAGGACTTGGTAACTAACTAACTTACTAGTCAATAGAGTGAGGCATGACTCAGAATTATAAAAATGGGACAAGGATAGTGGTGGTATCATTCCATAAGCCAAATCTGCCCAAATGGAGGATACTACGGTTTGAGGCCATTAAACTTTTCAGACAGCTGTGTTTGAAATTATAGCACGTGGTGATGTCCTGCTGACTGTTAGAGGAGGTATTTGTCCCTATAACCTGTGATACTGATTGCATCAAATTGAATGCGGATTTTTTCTAGTATTAGTCTGTATGTCAAAGCTACATTTAACTAAGAAGTAGAAGACATGATTTTTTTCTTGGGACTGGCTACATATTAGATAAATGTTTCTCTGTTTGCAAGACCGGGCCCTCAGCCTTGTAGATTCAAAAATCAGACACTCCTTTTCATGTGTTTGTTGGCAATCTGTATATCTTCTTTGGAGAAATGTCTACTTAGGACTTCTGCCCATTTTTGGATTGGGTTGTTTGTTTTTTTTGATATTGAGCTGCATGAGCTGCCTGTATAGTTTGGAGATTAATCCTTTGTCAGTTGCTTATTTGTAGTGAGGTGGATGGACCTAGACTCTGTCATACAGAGTGAAGTAAGTCAGAAAGAGAAAAACAAATACTGTATGCTAACACATATATATGGAATCTAAAAAATAAAATGGTTCTGAAGAACCTAGGGGCAGGACAGGAATAAAGCCCCATGTTCTGCTTTCTCCAGTATTCCCTATTTAAATTAATGGCATCAACATTCATAAGAGTTTTTCTTTTCTCCATTTATCCCACTCCTAGGTTTAATCAATCACCTAGTCTAGCTGATTTTACCTTCAAAATATATGGTAACTATGTGAGGTTATGGATATGCTAATTAGCATAATTGTGATTATTTCACGATGCATATGTATATCAAGTCATCAAGTTGTACATCTTAAATATATACAGTTTTTATTTGTCAATTATACCTCGATAAACTAGAAAAAATTATAAGTAAATAAATATGTACATACACAAACACATAAATAAATACACTTCTTACCATGTAATTCTCTTGCTTGATATCATTCAGTAACACCCCTTCACCTGCAGGGAGTATACAATTTGAGAGTCCCTAGCATAATTTGCAGTGTCATTTATGTCCTGAGTACCTCTGCAGGGCGTGTCACACCACAATTGTATGAGCCTGCGTACTTTATATGGTTTTTGATCTTTAGTCTTTTTATTCTCTCTGTCTGTAGTGTCTTTACCTATTTCAACTGAACAATTCCTAACAGTATTTGAAGATTCAGTGAAGGCACCACCAAGAAGCTTTGCATGACTGCCTCTTCCAGCTAAATCTAGTAGATTTCCCTCTACTGAATTGCTGTAGTACCTGGCGCTTACCTTTATCCCAGCGCTTAACATGTTAACATAGGATAACTGTTTAGATGACTGTTTTTATCCTTGAAGGAAGGATAAATATTCTCTTCATCTCCACTTCTGCAATGCATAAAGGACTCCCTGGCACATGTATACATTCAGTTAAATGTTTGACAAATGAATGAGTAATATAATGAATGTATTTAATGGAACTTCATTTACAGTTCTAAAGTACAAGTGTACGATAAAGGATAGCTGTTGAACTGGGGAAAAGAGGAATACCAAAGGCCCAGATGATAACAATAATGAAACTAGACCACCTAATGAAATACCTTATTATGCCAATATAATTACTCAGAGCTGTAGCAATTTCAGGCAGATTCAAGTATATATTGACTGATTCAGGGGGCTCAAGGGACAGTTTGATTGTGAATTCATCCTCTTCTTTAAATATACTTCATACTGGCTTAAATAACTTCAACTAAGAGCCCCACAGTGTGGCATGATGTCAGGCCAGGAGTCTGCTTCCATTTGTTCTGGATTCTGCTGAGCACTAATCAAAGGTGATCCTAATTGACGATGAAGACTCTTGATGTCAAGAACACAGTGTAACACTGAGTACTTGAACTATTAAACATCCATCATACCTCAATCAATTGGGCTGCAGTTGGCTATTAAAGTATGTCTTCTGATAATTTCACTTATAGCAGCAGGAAGCCTTCTGTTCTGCGTTTGAAATAGTATTGTTTGAAAAGATGGCATTTAATAAGCTAGAATACCAAAAGAACTTGGCTTGGAATTCAATAACGCTTAGTATGAATAAAATAAATCCAAATGTCTAATAGGGTTCAGTGTCAATTCATTAACGTTGTACAGCATAATAATTACTGATAGCATTTCAGATCCATTTTTAAGGTCAATGCAGCACAACAAAAAGTTTGGGTTTTACCCATGGAATGACTTTGAGCGATTCAACAATATTCTGTACTTGTGACTATACAATGGCATGGAATAGATCATAAAGTTATATCACATATTTTCCATCAGCACCCTGACCACCTGCCTCTCAGATGTGGGCAGCTGAACAGGATGACTGAAATAATATGGTCATCTCTATCTCATTTTGTTTCCTATCAGGCAAGTATTTATCTATTTTTGCTTTTGGTTCTAAAGCTAAGCCGTCACCCTATAGTGCTAAAAACAGCACCATTCACTGTCCATGCACCTCAAACATTGACTGGAATAACTGAACACATTGTGGAGGATTGGTGGGTGTTGGCCTTATGCAAATTTTAGGCTCTTTCCCCAAGTTCTTAATTTCTCTTGCCTGATTATTAAAAGCGAAATAATCATATGAAAGCCAGTGCTCTAAGCTAGGAGCAAGTGCTTAACTATTTCAATAGGCATGTTAGATGTTAGGAGATCAAATTGTTAAGAGGCACATTTTTAAACACAGATGAAAGCACATTATTATTTTTTCACATGACTTTTATTATCAAATTCTTAAATGTTATTTGTCATGTTTATGACTAAAGGACTAGAATCCAGAAAACAAAAATGCTTCTAAAACTAAATACCTTAGTTAACTCTGCTGATAGATGCCTCCTAGTATGTAACATAAGACTATTACATTTTCTTATTTTACCTCTTGTGGGAACCTTAAAAACTTAACACTGGAATTTATAAGACCTTAGCTATAAAGCAACAAGAAAGTGCTTTTAGGTCTACTCTAATGTGGAGGTGTATTTTTCTTTTCCCTGAATATTCTGGGGGAAATTATCACCTTAGAGTGAAAAGTATGGTGAACTTGGATTACAGCAACCTGATTCTTGTCCCCAGTTTGTTCTCTCGCCCCTGAGAAACTAGAGAACGTCATTTAAATTCTGTCAGCCTCTGTTATTCATCCTTAAAATGAAGAGACTGGGCTATTTCTTATTATAAAACTCAAGAAATATTTGTTGACATAAATGAATAAATTTATGAACAGATCTACTAATGATATGTAAAGTCCATTCTTTCCAGGATAATCTGTGGTTCTCTAGTTAGTCCTTTCATTGAACTTAACCAAGCAGAAGCTAAAACTTGTTATGAATGCTATCAGAGGAATTCTTGCATTGGACATAAGTTGAACTAGAGATCTCTTAGGTTTCTTCCACCTCTGCTAATCTATGGTGCTATTTACATACAAGACAGTGTTCTTGGAGCTATTGTTAAACCATCCTGGTCAAAACTGTAGAAGGAAAGAGAGCACTCAAATGATATATAATATGACAAAAAAAATTAGCCTCACAAATAATTACAGAAAAATGAGTTGAAAAAATAACACAATATGACTTTTTGCCTAGCAAGTTGGCATAGAGTTAACAATAAAATTATAGTATTGGCAAAGGTGTTAGGTACTCTCATATACTCCTTGTGGGAGTATAATTTTTTTTTGGGGGGGGGAGTATAATTTGATCCAGATTTTCTGAAGGCTCTTCATCTGGTTGGCTGCTTCTTATGCTTCAGGTCTCAGCCTAGAAGGTAATTCATCAGACTTTCCTTGACCACAGAAGTAGATTCTCCTTCATCCCCCACTCCATACCATCCCTGCCAATTTTTCCCTTCATAGCATGTATTGCAATTTACAATTGTACATTTATTTGTGTTTTTACTGACGTATCAGTCAAGACTCCAGATTCAAGAGAAAGAATCAATAAGAGTTTGTGTGTGTATCTCCTATTATGTATATATATACATATATGTATAGATGTATGTACACATACACACATATATGCATATGCATATATCTATTTAGAGAAATTTGTTTTAAGGAATTGGCTCACATGACTGTGGATGGCTGGCAAGCTTGAAATCTTTAGGGCAGGCCAATAGGCTGGAATCCAGGCAGAAGCTGATGCTATAGTTCTGAGGTGGAATTTCTTCTTCTCCAGGAACCTCAGTTTTGCTCTTAAGGTCCTAACTGATTAGATGAGACCCACCCACATTGTCAGGGGTTAGTTACTTTTTTTTTTTTTTTGCGGTACGCGGGCCTCTCACTGCTGTGGCCCCTCCCGTTGCGGAGCACAGGCTCCGGACGCGCAGGCCCAGCGGCCATGGCTCACGGGCCCAGCCGCTGCGCGGCATGTGGGATCTTCCCAGACCCGGGCACGATCCCGTGTCCCCTGCATCGGCAGGCGGACTCTCAACCACTGCGCCGCCAGGGAAGCCCAGGGGTTAGTTACTTTAAAGTCAGCTGATTGTAGATGGTAAGCACATCTACAAAATACCTTCAAAGCAACACCTGGATTAATTACTAACTAACTAATATAGCATTTCCAAGTTGACACATAAAAATAACCATCACAACAAGTTTGTTGATTGATTCTCCCACTAGATGATAAGCTATATAAAAGGACAGAGACCTTGGTTTTCTTGGTTACCTCTAGCACAGTGCCAGTCACACACTATGTGTTCAGTACATATAGTAGTTGCTTAAATATTTGCTGAATGAATACATGACTGTATGATATTTGATGACTATTGACGCTCTCACATCTTATGGCTTGGTAGTCCAATGGTACTTTTTTGATCAAGATCATTTTCAGTACCTGGTCAGTTTGGGTATACCATAAAGAAGTATTGGAAAGTACAGTGTTTTAAAAAATTAGTATTTAAACACACAAACAGGCAACAAACAAATACGTGAACAGTCAAATCATAAAATATAGAACTATTCAGAATGAATGCTCAGTTTGCCCTTCTCCTTATATGTTTGTATCTTAATTATGCTTTTAATTTCAGATAAACTTGGAGGACATCAGAGATCAATGAAAATCAATATCAATATTGCCCTTATGCAGTACTAATAACCAACTAGAAAATGTAATAAGGCAAAAAGATCTCATTCAAAATAGCAATGAACCTTTAAAGTACCTATGAATGAATGTAAAAATTAAATAAATTCAAGATCTTTGTCCAGAAATTATTGAGGACATAACTGGAAAGACCTGCTATACTCATTATAAAAATGTCAGTTCTCCACCAAATTAATCTATAAGTTAAATGCAATTCTAATAGAAATCCAATATATTTTTCTTGGAACAAAAAAAATGGATTCCAAAATTCATCTAGAAGAGTAAAATCCAAGAAATAAGGCAAACTGAAAAAGAAGACTATGATGGGGGAACAGGTGCTATAAGATTTCAGATGTATTTTAAAGCTGCAATAATTTAAAAATTGACGTATTGGCACAGAGATAGACAAATGACAAAAGGAACACACTAGTGCCCTGAAATATGTCTATGTATATAAGAAATTTTGGCAGGATGACAGATGTGGCATTCTAAGTCTGTAGAAATGAATGCAGTTTGGTCATGATGTATTATTATCTTTCTCATACATTGCTGAATTTGGTAACACTTTCTCATAAAATTGTACCAGATTTTTTTTTTCTTATATGGGAAATTTTTAAATTACTAATTTTGATTCTTTAAGTGGGATTATAGGAATATCCAGGAATACTTCTTCTTGAGTCAGTTAAGTAAGTTATAGTTTTTCTAGGTATTTTTCTATTTTACCTAGATTTTCAAATTTATTGACATAAAGATATTCTTAATTATCCTCTTGCAATTCCATTCCAGCTTTACTGAGATATAATTGACATCTAACATTATGTAAGTATAAGATGTACAATGTATTGATGTGATAGACATATATTGTAAAATGATTACCACCGTAGGGCTTCCCTGGTAGCGCAGTGGTTGAGAGTCCGCCTACCGATACAGCGGACGTGGGCTCGTGCCCCGCTCCGGGAAGATCCCACGTGCCGCGGAGCGGCTGGGCCCGTGAGCCATGGCCGCTGAGCCTGCGCGTCCGGAGCCTGTGCTCCGCAACGGGAGAGGCCACAACAGTGAGAGGCCCGCGTACCGCAAAAAAAAAAGATTACCACCATAGCTTTAGCTAACACCTCCATCACATAACTATCATTTTTCTTGTGGTGAGAACATTTAAGATTTACCCTCTTAGCAAATTTCAAGAATATAATGCAGTATTGTTAACTATAGTCACCATGTTGTACATTAAATCCCCAGATTTATTCATCTTATATCTGGAAGTTTGTACCCTTTGACCAACATCTCCCGTTTTCCCCACTCCGCAGTACCTGGTAACCTCTATTCTACTCTGTGTTTCTATGAGTTCAGCTTTTTTAGATTCCATATACAAGTGAGATCATACAGTATTTGTCTTTCTCTGTCTGACATATCACTTAGCATAATGCCCTCAGTAATTTCCAAGAACGCTGATTGAAACCTTGTATTTAATTGTGAAAAAAATCAGATGTCCATAATCCAGAGAATGAATTAATTCATTTTGATACATTAATACAATGGAAAACAATACAGCAGTGGAAATGAATGAACTGAATCTACACATGTCAACATGGATAAACATCATAAACATAACAGTAAGTGAGAAAATTAAGTTCCAGAACTTTACATACAGTATGAAATCATTCTGTATATGATTTAGAATGAACACATATGCATATATGTTGAAAAAAATAAGAAAATATGGACTGCAGAGAAGGCAAATTCATGATGGGGATTGCCTCTGGGGAAAGGATTTGGGACTGCAGAGTAGAGCACAGGGAAATTCAACTTCGTAATGTTTTATTTCTTTAAAAAAGTCTCAAGTAAATATGAGCATCTATTCAAGAGGGATATTTTACTTTTATTAAAATTGTGATGATAATAATAATAAACAAAGGTTCTGACATGGAAAAGAGCTTTTCAAGTCTCATAAAGGTAGCAGTGTGACTAGAATGCAATTAAGAGGAATAGAGTGCTATGAGATGTGGTTTTAGAGGTAGACAATTGCCAATCGATGCAGCATTTTGAGGCCATGGTAAGAAGTTTGTGTTTTATTTGGTTTTACATAGAAGAACCATCTTTGCCAAAGGAATTATGAATAAAATCTCATGCTTAGTTGTACAAACAGTAGTAGAAATCTTGTCCATCATGGGGTAAGAGCATCTCAGTTTGATTCCTTGCCCATTCCTCTGCATGCTTTATTTTTGGGAGGCAGTGAAAGCTCTGCATGCAGTAACATTTTTTTCTATCAAATATACTTAGTGCCTAACATATAAAGACAAATGAATAAGTAGAATGAATGAATAAATTAATGGTTAAGGATATGGTCTCAGGAATCAAACACCCGGAGGCTGAATCTCAAATCTACTATTCACTGCTGTGTGACTTTGCACAAGTTAACTTAATTTTCTAAAATTGTTTTCCTCATCTGTTAATGGCAATAATAATAGTACCTACCTCACAGGATATTTTAAGTATGCTATTAGAAAGCCTATGTGAAAATGTCCCATATATTATTGGATACATAAGTACTCAAAGATGCCTTATTATTAAGCTTATAGCTTATTATTTCTGAAAAAGGGGGGACAGAGTTCATTAGGTGGGATGGTATGGAATGGAGGAGGGAGACTGGGATAGCCAATAAAGGCTTTAATCAGGAGTTTACTTTTTTAAAAAATTGGGGTATAGTTGCTTTACAATGTTTTGTTAGATTCTGCTGTACGACGAAGTGAATCAGCTATATGTATATCCCCTCCCTCTTGGACCTCCCTCCCATCCCCCCATCCCGCCCATCTAGGTCACCACAGAGCACGGAGCTGAGCTCCCTGTACTATACAGCAGGTTCCCACCAGCTATCTGTTTTACACACGGTAGTGTATATATGTCAATCCCAATCTCCCAATTCATCTCACCCCCCTTTCCCCCCACCATGTCCACACATCCGTTCTCTATGTCTACATCTCTATTCCTGCCCTAAAAATAGGTTCATCTGTACCATTTTTCTAGATTCCACATATATGCGTTAATATACAATATTTGTTTTGCTCTTTCTGACTTACTTCACTCTGTATGACAGACTCTAGGTCCATCCACCTCACTACAAATAACTCAGTTTTGTTCCTTTATATGGCTGAGTAATATTCCATTGTATATATGTACCACATCTTCTTTATCCATTCATCTGTCGATGGACATTTAGTTTGCTTCCATGTCCTGGCTATTGTAAAGGAGTTTACATTTGAACTGAGTTATAATGGATTAAAAAGACTTTGCTAGGCAGGAGGAAGTTGGGGGAGAGTAGTATTCTAGCAAACAGCATGTTTAAAAGCATGGAGGAATGGAAATGGTACAATGCTTCATTGGGCAGAGTGTACAGCTATATATGACAGAATATAAAAATAGAGAAAAAGATTTGCTCTAAATTGTGAAGAGCTTTTTATTATGTTGGAGTAAGGAGTTAAAATCTAACCCTGATTGCAACAGGGAGTCAATAGAAGTTTGTGAGCAGGAGAGTAACATAAGATTTTGAGAAGGGTGACTATTCCAAGGGGTATCCTTTAGTCAAGGGTAGGCCTGGGCAACATTGTGAAATAGGTAAAGTTTAAATTCTCCTCCAAACTTGCCCCTCTTCCCCTCTTTTATCATCCTCTTTCCAGACATGAATAGTGTTGCCATGCATCCTTAGATCCATCAAGTCTGTTTTCCCTGGGTCAGGATAGATGTCCTTATCATACGAACATTGGTACCCAATATCTCTATTTAATTAATAGCCATGTTTACCAGCAGAGTAAGCTCCAGGAGACCAAGTATGACTTAGATGACTGTTATGTCCCCAGAATCTCACACAATACCTAGCATATCACATATTAGAGTCAGTGAATGTTCATGGCCTGTTAGATTAATGGATGAGTCAACAGCAGGAAGGACTCAATTCTTCTTTTTTTTGGCAATAAAATGTATGGTTAAGAGGTGAGTTGGTCTCCTCTCTGGTGATGACAAAATCAAAAATTGAAAGCTAGCCTGTGATCACTTGTGCAATCATGAATTCATTGTCTTATAAGCAGGTCTTGGGTTTCAGGAAAAAAAAAAAAAAGAGAGAGATGATTTTCTAAGTATCTTTTAAGGCTGTGTTGATAAACCAAGCCAGTATTCTCTATAAAGTCCTAACTGCCTCATAATCTCCCTCAGGCTCAAGTCATTCTAGGCTTTGTGTCCCAGCAAAGATATTTTCGGATAAAGCTGGATCCCATTCCACATCTGTGCATAGGGTTGTTTTAAAGCAAATTCGGTACTAGGCTTTTGACAGCTTAGGAATTGGTACTTTATTACAATAGTCTATAAAGTGGCTGTCATAAAAAGGACTATCCAATGTCGGTAGGAAAAAGGTCCTGAAATTCTGTGCTTGTTTAGAGACCAAAATGGTCAGATAGGGGAGGATCATGGTTGGCTACAGGACTTCTACAGAACTAGCTTAGGAGCTCTGGCCTGGTGCTGGAAGGGACTGACTTTGTTCATAGCCCATTTCTCCTGAGCAAGTGGATATAGCTTTGCAGAAGTGTGAAGGTAATGCTACTCTGGCTTGCTGAAATGGGTCAAAGACAGGAAAGAGTGGGAGATAAGGATAGTTGGGGAGAGATTAGAGAAGATAGAATTGAAAGAAATAAGTGGACATTTGTTGAGTTATAGGGGGAAGATGAACATCTTAAAAGTAATGAATACAATAGCCATGGGAAGTAATCTTCTGTGACGGCAGGAGCTTAGTATTTCTTGGCTCAGAGTAAGTGTGACATATTGGCCTCGGTCTCTTCAATTGTAAAATAAGGGGATTGTACTAGTGGCTATTTGCAGTCCCTTCCAGATCCAATATTCTGTAATTCTATGGTGGAAATGATGCAGCAGCAAATTACAGTTTGCCTGGTTCAAATGACAGAGAGGATGGAAACTTGGAACTTGGTGATCAATACAACTTATTCACATAAGTGAAGCCCCATTACATTGTCTCAGATGAATAGCTATATAACTGACCCAAAAGACATAGAGATTGCTGCTTTTTAGGGGCAACATATTTACCAAAGATAAATTAGTATAAAAATAAGCAGAATGAAGGTTCATTACAAGTATCTTTCCCAGGACACAATAGTTTAAAACAACCATAAAAATGTTTTTGGATGAATATGCCCAAGGTTTAAATGAAATGGATGGGACTCATAAGATCTCAGTTCTGCTGTTCCTTCTCTGGTAGGTGGAAAGAAAGGAATGATTTCAAGGTACTCCCTGTAGAGGGGTGTCCAGACAAACTATATATCTACCACCAATACTACCACCCACCCCTAACAAAACATATATTGGAAACCAATGAAATCAGATTAAAATGAGCATCAATAACAGATCCGAGGATAAAGTCAGAAAAACACAGATACATTGTGGAAGGAGTGGGGAGAACCATGGATAGAAAGAGCCAGTCCTACCATTTTACCTTAGTAATGATGTTGAGAGCAAAGTTATTGGATGAGTGTTTATGTAACAGCCCGTTGGCATTTTTAGCAATAGCTTGTGAGAATCACCTTTTCTTCTCTTACCATCTCCTTTTTCTGGGTCTCTGTTCAGTTCTGCCAGTATTAGGGCCCCAAGTTATGGCACTCAGGATATTCAGGAGACAGAAAGGCTGTCCCCATATCCTCAGGTGGTGGGAGAATGCCAACAAAATTGGCTGAAACCTACATTCATCCACTTACTTGCTCATTTATTGAACCAAAGTTTGTGCTGGGCCTTGTGCTGGCCATTGCTGTAAAATTACAAACAAGACAGACATGGTCCCATGCCCTGTAAAGCTTATCTTCTAGATAATAGTAAAATAATAATAAAAAGGATCACACAAGTACATGTATGCAAATTGTGATGTGTTTATAAAGGAAAAGAGCCTTTTAGACACTTTAACAGCAGTCTAATTTAGAAATGGGATGAGAAGAGAGTCAGGGGAAACTTTTCTGTTGAAGTGACATTTGAACTAAGATCTGACTGATGAGTAGGTGTTCATCTGGGCAAAGACTGGGTTAAAACATGAGGCAGTAGAAGCAACATACACAAGTGCCTCAAAGCAGGAAACGCTAGGAATATTCAAATAATCAAAAGAGGGTTGCTAGGGTGAAGAAGAGTGCAAGAGTGTTATGGGGTTCAAGGGCCCAGCTTGACTCAGAAAATGAAGGTTTTGCAGTAAGTTCTGCTAGAGAGTGGGAAAGTCAAACTGGAGAAAGTAAATGGGCCAAAAGGAGAAATACATTGGGAAAGGGTGAGAAATACAGCTCCGTGTCCCAGGGGAACTCAAGAACGGAAACAGGATCAAAATGGAGATGAGGTGAAAGTTTGTAGAATTTTAGCCAAGAATTGGGTGGTAGGGTGGGTGAGCTGTGTAATGGTTTTAGAAAAGGGAATGTCAGCATTGGGCCCTACTTCTGCTGCTCTGATAACTATAGAGAAATGTCATTAAGGGCTGTTTTAGCTTTATCTACCCATGGAGGAATCAAGGGGGTTTGAAATGCCTAGTAACCCTTCCAGTGGGGGCAGTTTAGGATACTTAGCCAATGGAAAAACATGGGAAAAGCCCTTCTTTTCCCTGTTTATCAAGGGAACAGTAATGACTCTGGGAAGCCAGAAAGACTTCCATCATCTGTGAGCAAGGAGCAAAAAGAATAGATGGCTGGTTTTCAATAAAAGCTAATTGCTGAGCCACTCCCACTTTGACTTCAATTATAGAATGGACTCTTTTTTAAGGTTTCCAAATTGGGGTGACATTATTATTTATTAATTTTAGTTATTGTGGTAAAAAATATATAACATAAAATTTATGGTTTTAATCATTTTCAACTGTTCAGTGGCATTAAGTATATTCCCATTGTTGTTCAACCATCACCAGAACATTATCATCATCCCATACTGAAAATCTTCACCCATTAAACCATAACTCCTTATTTACCTCTATTCCCAGCACTGGTAACCACTGGTCTACTTTATTTCTCTATGAATTTGGCTATTATGTGTGCCTAATATAAGTGGAATAATACAGTATTTGTCCTTTTGTGTTTAGCTTATTTCACTTAGTATCATGTTTTCAAGGTTCATCCATGTTGTAGCATGTATCAGAATGTCATTTCTTTTTACAGCTGAATAATATTCCACTGTATGCACTTAGCACAATTTGTTTAATCTGTTCATCAGTCAAGGCATATTTGGATTGTTTCCACCTTTTGGCTTTGTGAGTAGTGTTGGTATGAACATGAGCACACAAATATCTGTTCAAGTGTCTGCTTTAAGTTCTTTTGTATATATACCCACAAGTGGAATTGCTAAATCATATAGTAATTCTATGTATAAAATTTTGAGTAACTGTTATACTATTTTCCATAGTAGCCGCACCATTTTACATTCCCATCAGCAAAGCACAAGAGTCCAATTTCTCCACATCCTATCTAACACTTGTCTTTTGTGCTTGTTTTTACTAATAGTCATCCTAATGGGTGCAAAGTAGTTATCTAATTGTGGTTTTGATTTGTATTCCCCTAATGATTAGTGATGTTGAGCACCTTTTTACATAATTATTGGCCATTTGTATATTTTTGGAGAAAAGTCAATTCAAGTCCTTGGCCCATATTTGACATTTTTAATTTTTTTTTTCTTTTGTTGACTTGTAGGAGTTCATTATATATTCTGGATATTAATCTTTTATCAGGTATATGATTTGCAAGTATTTTCCCTCATTCTGTTGTTGCCTTCTCACTCTGTTGATAATGTCCTTTGATGCACAAAAGTTTTTAATTCCATGAACACAAATTTATCTATTTTTTGTTCTGTTACCTGTACTGTTGCTGTTATATCCAAGAAATCATTACCCAATCTAATATCATAAGTCTTTTCCCCCATTTTTTTTCCAAGAGTTTTAGAGTTTTAGCTCTTATGTTTAGGTTTTTGATTCATTTTGAGTTAATTTTTATATATGGCGTAAGGTAATGGCCCAATTTCATTCTTTTGCACATGGATGTTTAGTTTTCTCAGCACCATTTGTTTTAAATGCTGTCCTTTCCTCCGTCTGATGGTCTTGACACCCTTGT
The DNA here is from genome assembly GCF_039906515.1 of Pseudorca crassidens. Lineage (NCBI taxonomy): Eukaryota > Metazoa > Chordata > Mammalia > Artiodactyla > Delphinidae > Pseudorca > Pseudorca crassidens. Next base: position 32,148,210 of record NC_090317.1, read on the forward strand.
TAAAAATTATTTGACCATATATACAAGAGTTTATTTCTCAGCTCTGTATTCTATTCCATTTGTCAATATGTCTGTCCTTATGCCAGTGCCACATTGTTTTGATTTCTATAGACTTGCTGCAAGTTTTGAAATCAGGGAGTGTGAGTCCCCCAACTTTGTTTTTCTTTTTCGAGGTTGTTTTGGTTATTTAAGGTCCCATGAGCTTCCATATGAATTTCAGGGTGGATTTTTGTATTTCTGCAAAAAACATCATTGATGTTTTGATAGGGATTGCATTGAATCTGTAGATCACTTTAGATAGTATTGACATCTTAACAATATTAAATTTTCCAATCCATGAATATAAGATGCCTTTGCACTTACTCATGTCTTTCATTTCTTTCAACAATATTTTGTAATTTTCAGTATACAAGTGTTTCACCTCCTTGGTTAATTCCTAAGTATTTTATTTTTCTGATGATATTGTAAATGGAATTATCTTACTTTCCTTTGCAGGTTGCTCATTGTAAGTATAAAGAAACACAACTGATTTTTGTGTATTCATTTTGTATCCTGCAACTTCACTGAATTCATTTATTAGTCCTAACAGATTCTTTGTGTGTGGAATCTTTAGGGTTTTCTCTATACAAGATCATGTCATAAATGAACAGAGATAATTTTACTTCTTTCTTTCCAATTTAGATGCTTTTGATTTCTTTTTCTTGCCTAATTACTTAAACTATAACTCCCAAAAATAGAAGTGGTGAAAGTGGGAATCTTTGTGTTGTTCCTGATCTTAGAGGAAAAGTTTCAGTCTTTCATCATTGAATATGATAGCTATAGGTAAGATGAACTATTGATATAGCAGCTTTTCAGGGGAGAATTCTGAATTAAATGATGACATTAAGTGATCACATTTATTATAAAACATATGCCAAATTCAGAACTGTTAAAATGTGAAAAAATGCATCCTATAAGAATTATAAGGGACTACAGTTCTTTCTACTGTCACTGAATTGCTTCTCTAGATGTCCTATCAACAGTGTCTGAAACTAGACACATCCTCTTGCCTGCACACCAGGTTTTTGTTACTCACGCTCTCAATTCATAGTGTATGCAGTCCTCCAATCCAGAAAAAAACTGGTAATCTTAGACTCCTCTTTCTCCTCCACCTTCTCCCTTCTTTCATCTGATTGGTTATGCAATTCTTTTGCTTTTACCACAGAAGTAGATAGCTCCCTTACTTGTCCACTGCTTTTAATCTCCACTGTCCACTTACTTTAGTACCTACTATTCTCAACTCTTTCCTTAGCTGTGGTAGCAACCTCTTAACTGGTCTCTTTGACACCAATCTCTCCCTCTTCAATATATCATTACGTTGCCAGTAGTTATCTTTCTATAACATAAATCTGACCATGTCTGGTAGAGCCAGAGATATCAGATGTAAAAGCAAGCATCAAGTGTTCATGCTTAAACGTCTTCCCATTTTCCTGCTATCGTTGCTTGTGTGTCCATATCCCCACATACTTCAAACATTCCCCTACTGATAAGATATAGGAAGTGGGGTGATGCAAAATGGTTTTTGAGGATATTAAAAATAGGAAGAAAAAGCAATAAAACATTCACCTCATGATCTCTTTTGGTGCTTAGTTCAGGCCAGATTCTGCCACGACATCTGTGACTTGGAGAGAGAGAATTACGGGCTTCAGTCACATACGCAAGATCAAGTTGGATATTTAACATGCTTTTCTGAATTAGATTTTGTAGCTCCTATTGGCCTCATGCCACATGTGGCTACCATGTGTAGGAATAAATATAGAAATATAATTACCACAAATGAGAAGTTTTCTGTGTCTCAAAGTTTAGACTTAGAAATCTACCAGGCACATTCATGGTACCTAAGTTGCCAGTCATCTTCAGATGCAGCTCCAGGTGAGGTTGCTGAGGCAGTAAAACCAAGATCAGACAATATAGGGAAACACTTCTACCATTAAAGCCATGCTTCTAAACCTCTTTTGGTTCCCAACTATCTACTGGATAAAGTCTAACTTCTTAGCTACACATCCAAAGCTCTTTATAATGTTTTCCCTACCAAACTCTCACAACTGGCCGACTTGCACCTCTTCCCATATACTGTATGCTCCCATATATTGTATGTAACAAATGTCTCACCATTTTCTGAAGACTTCATACCCTTTTGCAACCCCATGCCTTTGCCCATACTATTTATTCTACTTATAATACACTGCTACCTCTTTCATGATTATCAAACTCTTCTGTCAATACCCACAAAATACAGGTCATATGTCACCACCTCTGTGAAACTTTCCCCACATCTTCTTGGTATTTATAGTTCATACATATAGTATTTATCAAATTTGTTTCCCCTCCCCTTAAGTATGAGTTTCTTAAAGGCAGAGGATTTATAATAGTACAATCCTAATGTTTACTGTAGTAGGTATTCCATAAATGGTTGTGGAATATAAAATGAATTGAAATGTACAATATCAGGAGTGAACCCTAACATAAACTATGGACTTTGGATGATTATGATATGTCAATGTAGGTTCCTCTATTGTTAACAAATATACCAGTCTGGTGAGAGATGTTGATAATAGGGGAAACTATGCATGTGTGAGAGAAGAGGATATATGGGAAATACCTGTTCTTTCCTCTTAAATTTTTCTATGAACCTAAAACCACTCTAAAAAATAAAATCTTTAATAAAAAAGTTCATTGCAAGTGTGCATATTTTGTTCGACTTCCATCACAGTGGAGAGAGTTTTATTTATGTAGTATGACTTTGAGTGTGAGAGTTTTGTGCGTGAGTTTGCTTATATACCCATACATAGGCACTCTACCTACCCAGGTAAAGCTACTAAGATTCTACTTGATACTGATCAATTTAAAGCACATGGCTGATCTTCAAATGAAGACAGAGGGAAGCTATGCAATTTCAGGTCAGAACACTAATAGACCTTCAGCAAGTTTTCTATGGAAAGCATCTGGTTAGAGGCATTTGATTATTCTGGGCACTCAGTCATTTCCATGTACTCCTTCAAGCTGCTTATGGATTGAGTTGATTTAGGGGAAATGTACTCTGAGAGGCTGAAGTGGTCACTGGAACCCAGATGGCTCTAAGATGATGCACCAGGTTATCTTTCCTCTCTCCTCAAATAATCTACTTTGAGGCATTCCCATTTATCACCCTAGAAGTGATATTTTCTAAGGTCAAGGTTTTATTCTAAGAAAAATTAGCTCTTGGACCACTGGAATGCAATGCAATGCTGTGGCGGGGAAGTATGCAGGTCTTTTTTTTTTTTTTTTTTTTAAAGGAATCTCTAGTGTATCACTGGCTAAATCAGAAACAGGAAAGCAGGTGCTGAGACATCAGGAAGCCACTTAGCTTGTCATATCTCCATCCTGAGTCTTTTGCAATGACTTTATACTTACCTTCTCTGAGGAGATAAGCCAAATAGATGGCACACTGTGTTTACAAATCCAGGAATTGGTTTAGAGCACTTTGTCTTCTCATTTATAAAGGGAAGGGGAACAGGGAGGGAGCCCTCTGAATAATGCAGATTTATAAAAACAAAAGCCTTAATCATCTGTCTACATCAGGCAAAATTTGGGTTGAATTATCTGAATAATTTCCTTATTACTTCATGTCATTATGTAGGTGAGACAATCAAATAAACCCATTTCCTTTCATTTAGCTTCCTTTCAGCTTGAGAAATGGTGTACTCAATTTAATGTACTGTTGGAAAGCAGAACAATCTCTTCTAATTTCCTGATTTCAACTCATTCAACAAACATTTATGGAGCACCTACTGTGTGCCAGGAACTGCATTTTAAAATTTAAATGAGTCAGATTTAATATGTCAGTAATGTATTTTCATGACTTTATAACTTTGTCAAACAATTATGAATGCACATATTTAGTTGAAAGGCTAATGGCATCGTAACAAGCAAGCAATTCTAGCCCAGCTGCATGACAATTTAAACAACTGAAGCTGATTTTGTCAAACTTGGCCCTTAGATGAGGATTGATTTTCACACTAGCTTGCGTGCCAGAACCGAAGCTACTAGCTTCAGCCTTCCCTTCCTCAGAAATCACTGGATCCTAGGCCTTCTGTCTAAAGCTCTTGAGTCAACTTTACTATTGAATAAATAAAGCCAGATTTTTGTCTGCGTGCGCATGTGGGCATGTCACAGCTAGCAAAAATAGATGCAGGAAGGCATATTGCTTGCTTGCCCTCCCTTAGCTGTTTGTGGTAGGCTTCAAACTTCTGAATAGTAAAAACCCTACACATTCCTAATGTTTGTTGTTGCTTTCATTCCCTAGGGTCCCCACCTGCTGCTTGTTTTCTGCAATTTGGGGTTTATACCCTTCAGCAACCCTATGATTTTTGCCCCTAGCCTTGACCCCAACTCATTGGGCATTCTGTCTAACTGGTTTCCTTTAGACACTGATCCTGGAACATTTTCCCAGATTAGGCCAGCACCTCACTGCTCTTCAATGAACAGTGTATATATCACAGAGGGGCCCTTCTAAAACCTATTTCCTCCATTAAGATCTGAAGGCTAATAAATACCCCGTTCAATGAATAAGCATTGAAATATCCTTCCAATTCTTATTATACCACTTACAGGCAAGATGGTAAAGTCCACAAAGGTTCTTGGTGAGGTTCTCCCAACTCTCATTCTGGACCTCATTCCTTCCTGTCTTGGTTCATACTCAGACATATTTCTCCTTTCCCAAGTAGGTAAATGATAGTTTTATTCATACTCAAGTAACAGAGCCTTATATGACATATCTTTTAAGTAGATTTGCATTTTGAAAAAAAAAAATTGGGGATAAGAAAATCCTCAAGAAACAGAACACATATTTAGTAGGAGAATTTCATCCATCAGGAGATGAGGTAATTACGGATGGGGGTGCCGTCCAGATACTCCACAAATCGCAGTACAATGGCTCAGCAGCTTTCAGCTCTCTGACAAAACGCTTAAGCCAGTGTTCAAAGACCACAGATAGAAGGAGTTGCCAGACCATGACTTTAGCAAGGCCATGACTCGGCCCAGTGGTCTCTGGTCTCTACGGACAAGAGACTTGCCTGGTACATTATTTCTAGAACTGTCTTTTAACTTAGAATTCTCTTATTTTTATTATTAAATACAACAGATATATAAAATATATATGCATATATAGATAGATATAGATGATATAGATATAGATATAGATATAGATATAGTTATAGATATAGATTTTGGCCATGTCACATGGCTTGCAGGATCTTAGTTCCCTGACCAGGGATTGAACCTGGGCTCCGGCAGTGAAAGTGCTGAGTCCTAACTACTGGACTGCCAGGGAATTCCCTGCATATATTTAAAATAATAAAAATAAAAGAAACGTATGTATAACCACCACCAATCCTAAACAATGAAACATTGCCAGTTTCTTTGATGTCCTATCTAAGCCCTTGCCTGTTTTCTCTCCCTCCCAAGTAAGAAACCAAATATCCTAAATTATATATTCATCATTCCAATGCCTTCCATCATAGTTTTTCCACGTATGTATGAACCTCTTAAAATTTGGATTTGTTCAATTGGTTACGGCTCTAAAAAGATGCCCTCAGAATTCTCTGCTTTTTCCTGTTTCAAATCACCCTGATGTATAAAATAAAAATGTATTCTACAGTGTTCCTCAAAAAAAAAAAGTAGTTTAATTTTTTCATGTCTTTGATTTTATATAAACAGAATCATCCTGTGTGTATTCTTCCATGACCTGTTATAGTTGTCTCATTCATTTTCTCTGCTTTATTTATTTATTCTCCAATGTTTGGATGTGACATTTCTGTCTGCTTCTTTGACAGACTGTTTTTTAGCTATTTCAACAACTTCTTTGGATATGTTTCCTGCACATTTCTAACAGTTTTTTTAGAGTCTAAAATAAAAGTGTAATTGGTAGGTCATCTGCTAAGCATAGGTACTACTCTACTGGGTAATGCTAAATGGTTTTCCACAGTGCTTGTACCAACTTACACTCCATTACAGTGTAAAGAACTAAGTTCAGAGGGGTTTTTGTGGAAAACAAATACAACCAGTGGTAATTATACTACCCAACAGAGCCATTCATCAACAAAATAGACCACAACCCTCACTCATTTAGATATTTAAGTCCACACCCTATCTAGCTTTATATTTCATGGCTACAGCTTCAGGAAATACTCCATTCAGAAAATCACACAGTATAAAAGAGTTACTTGTAGTGAGGTGGATGGACCTAGAGACTGTCATACAGAGTGAAGTAAGTCAGAAAGAGAACAACAAATACCATATGCGAACACATATATATGGGATCTAAAGAAAAAAAAATGGTTCTGAAGAACCTAGGGGCAGGACAGAAATAAAGATGCAGACATAGGGAATGGACCAGAGGACACGGGGAGGGGAGGGGTAAGCTGGGACGAAGTGAGAGAGTGGCATGGATATATACACACTACCAAATGTAAAATAGCTAGTGGGAAGCAGCCTCATAGCACAGGGAGATCAGCATAGCACAGGGAGATCAGCTCGGTGCTTTGTGACCACCTAGAGGGGTGGGATAGGGAGGGTGGGAGGGAGGCTCAACAGGGAGGGGATATGGGGATATATGTATATGTATAGCTGATTCACCTTGTTATATAGCAGAAACTAACAAAACAATGTAAAGCAATTATACTCCAATAAAGATGTTAAAAATAATAATAATAAAAAAGTAAATAAATAAAATCAGGTTGTTTGTTTAAAAAAAAAAGCCCATGAAAAGGCATGATTTATGTTATGCACGATAACCCTGAAAAGGAAGAAGAAAAATGGTAGATGACTGAGAAGAAAGTAAACACAATATCCCACCATCCTGTTCCATCCACTCCATGGCTTGAGTTTTTATTTGTGTGTTTCTCATTTATGACAAAAAATTTGTATGTGTAAATAATGATTTTTAATGAAAAATTTCAAATAAACTACACAAAAGGAATAGATTGAACACCTGTGTATTCATCACCTAGATTTAACAAATGTTAACATTTTGCATATTTTCTTAAAGATAGGTAGATAGATAACAGTAAAATGATTCTATTACCAATTCTGACTTGGAGGGGAGTTTCTTATAATTCAACTCAATTCTGAAGCTACCTACTGGGAGATAGGATTAGATCCCACAGGTTAATTACTCAGTCCTACAAGACTGCCCCCTCACACCACATCAGATGCCAATTTCAAGTCCAGATTGTCACATGTGCTTCTGGCCTGCTGGCTATAGAGTGGCAGTTCCAAACCCTCCTTGGGTTTGATTAATTTGGTAGAACAGCTCACAGATCTCAGAGAAACATTTTACTTACTAGTCTACCAGTTTAAAAACCAGATGGAAGAGATGCATCAGGTAAGGTGTGAAGGCATGAGCTCCCGTGCCCTTTCCAAAGGCACCACTCTGCCCAAACCTCCACGTGTTCACCAACCCAGAAGCTCTTTAAACCCTTGACCTTTCGAGTTTTTATGGGGACTTTGCTACATAAGCAAGCTGGATTGAATCATTAGTCTGGTGACTAAACGCAATCTCCAGTCCTTTTCCCCACGCTAGAAGTCACTAGGGTGGGACTGAAAGTTTCAACCCCCTAGTCACACAGTTGGCTCTACTGCCAGCCAGCCACCATCCTTAGGTGCTTTACAAAAGTCACTTCATTAACAAAACTAAGATACCTTTATTGCTCTCATCACTTAGGAAATTCCAAGGGCTTTAGGACCTCTGTGACTGAAAAAAGACCAAATATATATTTGTTATTTTAAATCACAATATCACAGATAGATATGAAATAACATATTTCAATTAAAAGTGAGGCCCTTTGTAATCCTCTGCTATGCATTCCCCCCCACCTGTCTCCCCAGAAGTAACCTCTCTCTTAGAAGTTGTTGCGTTTCTCTTCTTTTTATTTATAGACCCAAATGTATGTGCCCATAAACTATATATAATTTTTTATTCACTTAAAAATTTTACATAAGTTGCATCATGTATTTGTCATTTGGGAATATATGTTTTTAAATTTTTATTTATTTATTTTTTTATACAGCAGCTTCTTATTAGTTATCTATTTTATACATATTAGTGTACATATGTCAATCCCAATCTCCCAATTCATCCCACAGGAATATAGTTTTTAATTCAACATTAGGTTTTGGACATTTGTCCATGTAGTATAGCACTACCTCTTTAATTGTTACTCCCTATATGATTCCTTTATGTAAGGAGACCGTAATAATGTGTTTATTCATTCTGTTATTTACGTGGGATTCTTTGCTCTTCTCATATCACATTTCACAATTGTAAGAAAAACTGCAATGAAGATACCAGCGCACTTCCTGAAGTTTTCAATGGTGTACCCAGAAGTGGAATGATAAGACTGCAGAGAGCAAACACTTTCTGCTTTATTATAGGTTGCCACATGGCTCTCAACCCTGACTGTGCCAATGTACCCTTTCTCCAGAAGAGTATAAACATTCCTGCCTCCCTCTCCTCATAACACTTCCTTTCTCAGAGTGTAAATTATGAGGGGATGGGGGAATAGTGACCTGAGAAGAAACTAGAGAGTTGGCAAGGGCTAGATCATGAGGTGACTTACCGAACACCCTAGGGAGCTGGATCCTATTCTGAGAAGCCATTGAAGGGTTTTCATCAGGAGAATGTCAAGATCATTTTTCCCTTTAGAAAGATCACAGGAGGCAGTATGGAGAATGGATTGGAGTGGGAAGGCAGGCTTTAGGAAAGGCCTTTGGAGTAGGGAGGGATTGAGGGCTACTCAAATTTTTTCTCAGTTCGCTAGATCTCTTTGTTTTGTTTTTCAATGCAAACGATAAATTCTCCTGCCCACGTTAATTGATTTTCTCTAGTGGCCCTTCAAGGTCATGAAGCTCTAGCCTAAAGGAGAAGAGAACAGGTTTTGCCTCCATTGTCTGGCAGTTTTATAAAGGACACATACTGTGCAGAAGAGACACACAGCCTCTGTCAATTGCACGAACCAATAAACACACCTTTATTGCTAATTACCATTTTCTTTTTGTGCTACTGTTTGCCAAATGGCAATGAAAGCTGAAGCACAGATGCTCATTAACATCCTTCTTGATTTACTGACAATTCAGCACTGACAGTTTAATAAGCTTAGGATTCAACCCAAAGATTATTTGTCACATTTTGGGGGCAGTGTCTTTTCTTACCTCTTGAATGGAGTAGCCTGTCCACGTTTGTAACAATTGCACCAAAAATACTAACGTTTTAAATTTATGTTGTGTATTTTTAATGAAAAGCTCAAAACATGTCTCTGCTGTAGGGGAGCAATATTTACCAGCGCAATGTGTCTCTTTGGCAAGAGGATTCATTTAGGCTGATTATTTTTAAGGCCCAAAAGACTCAGGAAGAACCTTTGACCTTCCCCCTAACTGCCTAAAAGAATGTAGATGGAGGACCTGTTCCAGGAAGGGGTATCACCATAGATAACTATACTACGGACTAGCTGTGCTGACAGGGAGAAATCCAGCAAAGTCTGCTTATTAAAATTCCTCTCCGTGTCCCATTGTCTCTGCCTGGCCCAGCAAATATTTACCAAACATTCGCTTTTCCATCTCCATGTCAATGTCTTCCTCTCCTTTGAAGTACCAAACCTCTACCCCCAACATCCTCTTTTGTCTTTAGCTGAAGATGGCATTTAAGGTGAGGGTTTTGGCCATTTTGATGAATTACTCAGTTTTCCTGGGTCTCTCCCATGTGTATATGTTACTAAACTTTGGTTTGATTTTCTCCCGTTAATCTTTCTCACGTCAATTTAATTCTTAGACCAGCCAGAAGAACCTAGTAGGGGAAAAATTCTTCCTCCCCGACACTCCCCTTCTTTAATTTACCTTCACAATAAAATCTACGAACAAGAAAGAGGTTTTATGGACATAATTTCCCATAAGGGGAAACTGTGGGGAGGAGGGTATGCTCAAATGATGTTTAAACTTATTCGACCTATCTATAGCTGAATATAGAGAGCAAAAACTGCGTACTTCTTTGTCTGAGAGACAAGAGACTTCTTTTTTCCCCAGTTTTATTGAGATATGATTGACATATAACATTGTATTTGTTTCAGGTGTACAACATAATGATTAGATACATGTATACACTGAGAAATGATTAGCACAATAATTAATATCCATCACTTCACATAGTTACAATAATTTTTCTTGTAATAAGAACTTTTAAGATCTACTCTCTTAGCGACTTTCAAATATACGTTACAGTACTGTTAGCTATAGTCACCATGCTGTACGTTACATCCCCAGAACTTATTCATGTTATAACTGGAAGTTTGTACCTTTTGACCACCTTCACCAATTTCCCTCACCCTCCACCCTCTACCTCTGGCAGCCATTGATCTGTAAGAGACTTCTGGAAAGTGGAGCTTTAACCTACTTGTGGCTACCTGGGTGAGGAAACATTGAATATAACAGAATAAACTCTTTTTGAACCCATCTTAAATGGCTGGTCTATGTAAGACCTTCCCATATATTCATCTAGGAGGAGGGATCCCAGAGCAAAATCAGGCCTCAGCAGATGTTGCTGAGATAATATGAAGCTCCAGCCAAAAACATTGCTTCCTTTACTCTGCACTTTCCTTGATAGTTCATTCTTTATGTTGGAGACAGGAGATATTTTCATATTGGCCAATTTATAAATCGTCTGACATTCAATAACCTCATATGAGGGAATATTTTAAAATATGTCTATTTTTCTTTTTGTCCACTGGATTCCCTTTCACACATATTCACTCAACGCATGATCTTTAATCTCTATTGGATTTGGTCAACATAGGATCGCTGCACACATTTCCCTGGTGTAGGATATACCAAGGCATATCCTTGGTTGGTTGTTTAATAGTTGTTAACATTTCCTAGTTGATGTTTTCATCTAAGATATTTTTTAAAAACACTAAATATAGGGCTCAAATGATATAAGAGCTTATACATATCAGGGTAGGATTGTGGTGATAGTAGTGGTGGCCCACTTTTTACAGATTCTTTTCTACAACTAAAGACTTTCATTGGGACTTTGATTTGGGACTTTCCTTTTAACAAAGTTACTAGTAGATGCTAAGCCTTTTATAGTCTTTTCCTTGAATAAAACCATCATGGAATGGCAAAGAAGAGAGAGAGGCACCCTGTCTCTGAGAACTCTCAGACACACAAAAACTTGTATGCAAATGTTCATAGGAGCTTTATCGGTAATAGCCCAAAACTGGAAACAAACAAAATAACCTATAATGGATGAGTGGTTAAACAAACTGTGATACATCCATACCATGAAATTTTACTCAGCAATAAAAAGAAGCTATTTATAGTATACAATAACTTGGATGTGTTTCAAATACATTATGCCAAGTGTAAAAAAAGCCAGTCTCAGAATGTTATATCTGGTATGATTTCATTTATAATATTCTTGAAATGACAAAATTATAGAGATGGAGAACACATGAGTAGTTGCTAGGGGTCAGCTATGGTAGTGGATGGTGTGGGGGAAGCATGTAACTACAAAGGAGTTACACAAAGGATCTTTGTGGAGATGGGATGGTTTTTCTGGATTTGATGCTATAATATGATTAACTAAGATGTAAACCATCTTAGGGAACTGGGTGAAGCGTACCCTGGACCTTTCTTTACTATCTTTGTAACTTCCTTTGAGTCTATAATTATTTCAAAACAAAAAACAAATTTAAAAAAAAATGGATTCTAAAAAAATGTAAAACGGTTTCTCTAAAGCATTATGTTCAATCAAACTTTAGTTTTAACCAGACACAATAGAGTATTTAAAAGTCATAATAATTTCAAATGGAAAAATCTTATGTTCCAAAAATAATTATTCAATCATGGCTTAATCAATTGAATTTGCTTAAAGAATATTTTGGTTTTTTATTTTTATTATTTATTTATTTATTTATTTACTCTGCTACAGCAGTGTGAGTATTTTCTGATTTTTTTCACTTAGAACCATTCACACATAACCTGGTCTTCCTACTCTAATTGAGAATGAATAGAGCATGGATATTGATCAAAAACTCTTCCAAACTGGCAAAGGAATCCTACATATAGTAGGATGCAGGGGATTAGATCATAAATTTATGCTGAGTGGACAACATGATGTCACCAGGTGGCAGTAGAGTATTATGACCACTCTTGTAAGAACTGGATATTAGACTTAAAATATTTGCTAAGAAAAACTACTAAAACTCTGTATATTCCCCATATTCTCTAACAATACTGTAACATATATTTCAATCCCATAAAATATATATACAAGTTTGAGCAGAGAATAACAGAGCCATGTTAAGATACATAAGCTTGGGAGAGAGCTTGGCTCACTCATAAGCTAAGAGATGCACTGCCACATACTAACCTTGCCGGGTGTGCTGTTCATGCCTCAGTAAAATTACAGATCGTTGCATGCCATTAATATTTGGGTCTTCTGTGGATATCTGAAACTTTGAATTTTAAATCCTCAAATCCCAAAGATTTACTCTACTTAGCTTAGGGGAAAGCATTGGATTAAGAGATTAGTTTTTCTCTTGTTTCAAGTATTAAAAATAGAATTCTGTATTAACCAGCTAAACTAACAACTTTAATCAACAAAGTATATGTCTTTTAGAGAAAACACTTTTAAATGAATCAATGTTCATATACACTTATATAACTATTTCAGTAAACACAGTTATTAAAATGCTGATATAATCTAAATTGCATTAATAATGATAACCCAGGGACCAATGAAGCCTATTGGTCAGATCATATGTCTGAATATTTTAAAAGGCTAACAGAAATTCATGCAGTTCAAGGAATTGAATTATTTTGTTCTGATTAAAAGTAAAGAAACATGTAATAGCAGACCTTAATTCTCCAGAAGGGATTTGCTTTGTGTTTTTCAAGAAGGTTGGAAGAGATGGAAGAAGCTATGGATGCAGATTTCAGGTCAGCCTAAGAGAAAACCTTCGAATGAATAGACCTTTGGTTTAATCAGCGGGATAGTCTGCAGCAGGAAATAGCAAAGTCCCTCCTTTTATGGGAGCTTTCAGCAGAGACTCAAACTCAGGTTTCCAGTCAGAGAGACTGTGATACTCAAATACTCAAGTTTTTATTTTATCTTTTTATGATCTCCTCTGCCTTATCCATACTTCGTAATAAAAATAGCTTACACTTTTGAGCACTTATCATCTGTCAGGCACTTTTCTACTTGCTTTTCATGGCTTCACTTATCAGATATTTATTGAACAACTACAATGTGCCAGGAATAATTTTAGGTACTGGGGATATAGCAATGAAAAGAACAAACAAAGGGCCTCTCAAGTTGCTTACATTCTACTGAAGGAAGAAAGATGATAAATAATATATCAGATAGTGGTAAGTGCATTGAAGAAAAATGAAGCAAATCAACACACAGAGAATGACGTGGAAGGAAATGATCCTAGATTGAGAGGTTAAGGAAGTTCTCTCTGATTAGGCGATATTTGAGCATAGGCTACAATGAAGTGAGAGAGAGAGCCATGTGAAGTTTTGGAGGAGGCTGGAGCTTGCTTGGCATGTTCAAGGCACGGAAAGTTGGCTTTGATTTCTGGCTGATCTACCACCCCGTCTTGCACACTCCCATTCTTGAAATACTTTGGCCATACTTGCTTCTGTGCAGTGTGGCAGTAAATAGTCTCTCTGGGCTTTTTCATGTGTGTATTCTTTGCCATAGGCACCATACTTAATAAAATGTAAATGCTATGTAAATAGTTGTCAGATAGGCAAATTCAAATTTTGATTTTGGAACTTTCTAGAATTTTTTTCCCGAATTTTTTCAATCCACAGTTGGTTGAATCAGTGGATGTGGCATCTACGGATGTGGAGGGCCGACTGAATATCTTGCTCATGTTTTAATACTGTAGGGACTACTAAGGGTCTGGCGAAACATGGCTGCTTAATATATGTTTTACTCAATAAAAGAATGGATATAGTGGGATCCCTGAGAACACAGAGTTGATTCTGGGAACAATTTGTTCCTGTACTCCAGAAGCAGTTCATATGTATAGTAGCATATATCAATATTTTGTGTTTTCCTTTGGGTATATGGAGGTTGAGCTTGGGGGATGTGTGGTGACGATTGTGACGTGTAGCCAGAAGAAAGAAGAAAGAGGACAACCGGGCTTGGGACATTTTTTTCTTTGCAAGTTTCTGCTGACAACTAACTCTATGTACTTGCAAGCTTCACTCTGAGAAACTTTCTTTGAAAAGAAAGACACCATGGAAATTTAAGGTATCAAAATTACTTTCACTTAAAGGAGCAATTTCACATCTGATACTAGAAATTACAGCCTATGATTTCCAGCCATTCTCTGAAATAAGATGTGAATTTTGGCCATTATTAACTTGATAAGATTTTCTCAACTATGTCTGACATTTTCAGAGGCTTTAGTAGTTGATCTGCCTTCCCTTTCTTTCTCTCGGAGTCTTTATATGCCCCCTTTCCACATATCAGATGTCTCCAAATCACTTTACTCAGATTGTTCTCCCCTCGACTTCGATTCAGCTGGATATTTTCTACCATCTGGTTTCAAGCTTTTAAATGGGTATCTGGAGGCTAATATTTCCACATTCTAGTAAGAAATGGTAATTAAAAAATATGTTGCTTTTATTACCCTGTGGTGACTGAAGGAAACCATAGGCAGACAGCATTACATTTTCTCTTCTTTTAATGCAGCTGCATATCAATCAGATTGTCAGCTACTTGTGGATTTCTTTTTTCTGCTAGGTTAATGCAAAATTAGATTTCCCAACAAACAGAATGTATAGCTTCCTACAAGTCACAAAAGCCGGGACAAATTTGTCAGCTCTGGTACTAAATCTTTCACTGGGTCTATGGCTCTCAAGGGAAGTTATTCTTTCTTGGGATAGCAGGGAGAATGGCATGTTATGATCATTTGTCCTAACCAATAACGTAGGTATGATAAAAGCAATTATGTATATCTCTATTTATCTGAATATCTATACAGCAACTGACATAATTTATGTACTGTTTTGACAATAACCACTTCAAAAATAATTACTACTTAAGGCAGTTAGGAAATGAAAATTAATGATTACATTATGTGGCAATGAAGCTTAAGTCCTCCTCAGCTCTGAGATATTATAAACAGAATTAGATATTTGGCTAAACATCAGTTACATTAGTATCAATGATTTTCTAGAAGAAGCCAAAATAAACTTAAATTACACCATGAACAAGAAATGGATTTCACAACAATTGAGTAAGGAAAGGACAATCTCTTCAGTAGAACTTGTGGTATCTGTTCAGAGCCTTCTTCTGACAGAAGAAATCTCACAGTAGAACTTCTTTGTTTTAATTTTAAGGTTTAATCCATTTTCAAAAGTTAAATTCAGTTGGGAGGAGAAAACAATTGAGGCTTACCAGCCTGTCACTCCTAAGTCTCAATGAGCTTATCTCCTCACTTCTCGAAAACTAATGCTTCAGAACTAGGGAAGAATGTAAGAGAATGGTTTTGAGAATACTGATTGTACCACTGTGGAGAAAAGAAGACATGGAAAGGAGTGGCCAAAAGAACTAAACTCTTACTTGGTAAATTTCACTATTGTGCTGGTAAAGAGTCTATTCATTCATTCGTTCAACAATTATTCACTAGGCACTGGGAGTACAAGATGGACAAACACAGATATGCCCTCATAGAGTTTAGAGTCTGGACTCTGGAAAGAAAATGCAGGCAATAATAACGATACAAATAAACAACTACAAACTAAGAGTGATACTAGGAAAAAGGAAAGGGTATCACAAAGGGATATGACTTGAGTTCTGCAGGATGACTTGGAGGGACATGGGATAAAATGTTCTAGGAAACAAGAGGTAGCATATGCAAACGACTTGTGCTGTGAGGGAACAGGGCAAGAAAGCCCTGAAAGGTAGGCAAAGGCCAGACTACACAGAGCATAGTTGAAAATGTTAAGGAGTTTTAACCATATCCTAAGAGCAATGGTAAAACACTGAAAGAGTTTAAATTGAGAGAGGGACCACGATAAGATCTGCATTACAAATTTTGGCAGCCGTTGGAAGCAGATAGGAAAGGGGTAATAATGAATGCAATAAGACAAAATTGGGAAGCTGTCATAGTTCATTCAGGAGACACTGGCTTCCATTAGGGTGTTGACAGTGGAGATGGAAAAAACTGGATAAATGAAACAGATTTGGAAGGTAAAATCTATGAGCCAGTTCTGGATTAGCAATGGGGTAGGCATGAGGTGCCGTCAAGTGTCCATTTTGGTAAGGGGATCCTGGAAGAGGACTGTATTTGGTGGGGTAGATGTGTGTGAATATGTGTGTGTGTATGTGAGATGTGTTCATTGTTGGTCTGAGGTAACTTTAAAACAACTGAGGAAAGAACAAATACAATGAGTTGAATATTCTGTTATCCATTGAATATACTGCTTTGGATCACAGATGTCAGATGTCTGATATACATACACACACACAATACTTAACATAATGTATACACAATACTTAACGGTTACTACTTTTCTGTCTCTGTCTCTTTGTACTTTTTTTTTTTTACTCACTTGGGTATACGTGCTAGTTGAAACCAGGGGGAAGACTATAGAATGAGAAACCAGTGGGGTTTATGAACAAACCTTGATGAATTCTAACATGTAACATAGATTGGCTGGTAGATCAGGATGAGCCTGCAAAGGAGCAGAGAAGGAATGGGCAGAGACACAGTTAAGTATTGTGTTGTAGATGGTAACAAAAAAGAGTGTTTCAAGAAGGTTTGGGTAGTTTAACAGTGAATGCTGCTGATGAGAGGTCAAATAAAACATGAACTGTATTTTATTTAGTGACACTGATGGCATCAAGCAGATCTGTTTTTATAGAGGGAGGGGGCAAAAAGTTAGATTGAACAGGGTGAGTGGAAGGTAAAGAAATGGAGACAGTGAGTATAAATAATGTGGAGAAATTAGTCTTAGAATAAAGGGCAGCCTCATTATCCTAATTGGAGAGAAGGATGATAAGCTGTTTGAAGTTTTTAAGTAAATGTGTGGATTTTGTATAGAGAAAATGAGAAACTTTCCTTCTGGAAGTTTCTTTCTATCTTCTATTCTCAAATTTTGGACCCCTTCTCCCTCTTTCTGCATCAGCACAGAAAGGGAGAGAGAATCAGAGACTCAAGGATGGTAGAGAAGTTTTGAAATAGTGACTTAGAGAAAGATGGTGAGGATACTGAGTAAGGTTGAAGTCTTACGTAAAGTTAGTGAGTGTAATCTTACACTGGGAATATTGGCTGGGCATTACTGAAATGATGGGCCATGAAATCTACATTGATTTCCTCTTTGATTTCTTCAGTGATCACTTGATTATTAAGTAGTGCATTGTTTAGCCTCCATGTGTTTGTATTTTTTACAGATCTTTTCCCGTAATTGATATCTAGTCTCATAGCATTGTGGTCAGAAATTATACTTGATACGATTTCAATTTTCTTAAATTTACCAAGGCTTGATTTGTGACCCAAGATATGATCTATCCTGGAGAATGTTCCATGAGCACTTGAGAAAAATGTGTATTCTGTTGTTTTTGGATGGAATGTCCTATAAATATCAATTAAGTCCATGTTGTTTAATGTATCATTTAAAGCTTGTGTTTCCTTATTTATTTTCATTTTGGATGATCTGTCCATTGGTGAAAGTGGGGTGTTAAAGTCCCCTACTATGAATGTGTTACTGTCAATTTCCCCTTTCATGGCTGTTAGCATTTGCCTTATGTATTGTGGTGCTCCTATGTTGGGTGCATAAATATTTACAATTGTTATATCTTCTTTTGGGATCGATCCCTTGATCATTATGTGGTGTCCTTCTTTGTCTCTTGTAATAGTCTTTATTTTAAAGTCTATTTTGTCTGATATGAGAATTGCTACTCCAGCTTTCTTTTGGTTTTCATTTCCATGGAACATCTTTCTCCATCCCCTCACTTTCAGTCTGTATGTGTCTCTAGGTCTGAAGTGGGTCTCTTGTAGACAGCATATATATGGGTCTTGTTTTTGTATCCATTCAGCCAGTCTGTGTCTTTTGGTGGGAGCATCTAATCCATTTACATTTAAGGTAATTATCAATATGTATGTTCCTATTCCCATTTTCTTAATTGTTTTGGGTTTGTTATTGTAGGTCTTTTCCTTCTCTTGTGTTTCTTGCCTAGAGAAGTTCCTTTAGCATTTGTTGTAAAGCTGGTTTGGTGGTGCTGAACTCTCAGCTTTTGCTTGTCTGTAAAGGTTTTAATTTCTCCATCAAATCTGAATGAGATCCTTGCTGGGTAGAGTAATCTTGGTTGCAGGTTTTTCTCCTTCATCACTTTAAATATGTCCTGCCAGTCCCTTCTGGCTTGCAGAGTTTCTGCTGAAAGATCAGCTGTTAACCTTATGGGGATTCCCTTGTATGTTATTTGTTGTTTTTCCCTTGCTGCTTTTAATATGTTTTCTTTGTATTTAATTCTTGACAGTTTGATTAATATGTGTCTTGGCATGTTTCTCCTTGGATTTATCCTGTATGGGACTCCCTGTGCTTCCTGGACTTGATTAACTATTTCCTTTCCCATATTAGGGAAGTTTTCAACTATAATCTCTTCAAATATTTTCTCAGTCCCTTTCTTTTTCTCTTCTTCTTCTGGAACCCCTATAATTTGAATGTTGGTGCGTTTAGTGTTGTCCCAGAGGTCTCTGAGACTGTCCTCAGTTCTTTTCATTCTTTTTTCTTTATTCTGCTCTGCAGTAGTTATTTCCACTATTTTATCTTCCAGGTCACTTATCCGTTCTTCTGACTCAGTTATTCTGGTATTGATCCCTTCTAGAGTATTTTTAATTTCATTTATTGTGTTGTTCATCATTGCTTGTTTCATCTTTAGTTCTTCTAGGTCCTTGTTAAATGTTTCTTGCATTTTGTCTATTCTATTTCCAAGATTTTGGGTCATCTTTACTATCATTCTGAATTCTTTTTCAAGGGTAGACTGCCTATTTCCTCTTCATTTGTTAGGTCTGGTGGGTTTTTATCTTGCTCCTTCATCTGCTGTGTTTTTCTGTCTTCGCATTTTGCTTATCTTACTGTGTTTGGGGTCTCCTTTTCATGGGATGCAGGTTCGTAGTTCCCGTTATTTTTGGTGTCTGTCCCCATTGCCTAAAGTTGGTTCAGTGGGTTGTGCAGGCTTCCTGGTGGAGGGGACTAATGCCTGTGTTCTGGTGGATGAGGCTGGATCTTGTCTTTCTGGTGGGCAGGTCCCCGTCCGTTGGTGTGTTTTGGGGTGTCTGTGGAATTATTATGATTTTAGTCAGCCTCTCTTCTAATGGGTGGGGTTGTGTTCCTGTCTTGCTAGTTGTTTGGCATAGGATGTCCAGCACTGTAGCTTGCTGGTTGTTGAGTGAAGCTGGGTGTTGGTGTTGAGATGGAGATCTCTGGGAGATTTTTGTCGTTTGATATTACGTGGAGCTGGGAGGTCTCTTGTGGACCAGTGTCCTGAAGTTGGCTCTCCCACCTCAGAGGCACAGCACTGACTCCTGGCTGCAGCATCAAGAGCCTTTCATCCACATGGCTCAGAATAAAAGGGAGAAAAAGTAGAAAGAAAGAAAGAAACAAAGAGGATAAAAAAAAATAAAATAAAGTAAGAAAAATTAAAGTTATTAAAATAAAAAATAATTATTAAGAAAAAACTTTTTTTAAAAAGTAAAAAAAAACCCCAAAAAACGGATGGATAGAACCCTAGGAGAAATGGTGGAAGCAAAGCTATACAGACAACATCTCACACAGAAGCATACACATACACACTCACAAAAAGAGGAAAAGGGGAAAAAAATCATAAATCTTGCCCTCAAAGCCCACCTCCTCAATTTGGGATGATTCGTTGCCTATTCATGTATTCCACAGATGCAGGTACATCAAGTTGGTTGTGGAGCTTTAATCCGCTGCTCCTGAGGCTGCTGGGAGAGATTTCCCTTTCTCTTCTTTGTTCTCACAGCTCCCAGGGGCTCAGCTTTGGATTTGGCCCTGCCTCTGCTTGTAGGCCGCCAGAGGGCGTCTGTTCTTCGCTCAGACAGGACGGCGTTAAAGGAGCCGCTGATTCGGGGGCTCTGGCTCACTCAGGCCGGGGGGAGGGAGGGGCACGGAGTGCGCGGCGAGCCTGCGGCGGCAGAGGCCAACATGACGTTGCACCAGCCTGAGGCGTGCCGTGTGTTCTCCCGGGGAAGTTGTCCCTGGATCATGGGACTCTGGCCGTGGTGGGCTGCACAGTCTCCCCGGAAGGAAGGTATGGAGAGTGACATGTACTCGCACACAGGCATCTTGTTGGCGGCAGCAGCAGCGTTAGTGTCTCATGCCCGTCTCTGGGGTCCGCGCTGATAGCCGCCGCTCGCGCCCGTCTCTGGAGCTCCTTTAAGCAGCGCTCTTAATCCCCTCTCCTCGCGCACCAGGAAACAAAGAGGGAAGAAAAAGTCTCTTGCCTCTTCGGCAGGTCCAGACTTTTCCCCGGACTCCCTCCCGGCCAGCCGTGGCGCACTTAACCCCCTGCAGGCTGCGTTCACGCCGCCAACCCCAGTCGTCTCCCTGCGCTCCGACCGAAGCCCGCGCCTCAGCTCCCAGCCCCGCCCGCCCCGGCGGGCGAGCAGACACGCCTCTCAGGCTGGTGAGTGCCGGTCGGCCCTGATCCTCTGTGCGGAAATCTCTCGGCTTTGCCGTCCGCACTCCTGTTGCTGTGTTCTCCGCGGCTCCGAAGCTTCCCCACCTCCGCCACCCGCAGTCTCCACCCGCGAAGGGGCTTCCTAGTGTGTGTAAACCTTTCCTCCTTCACAGCTCCCTCCCACTGGTGCTGGTTCCGTCCCTATCCTTTTGTCTCAGTTTTTTCTTTTGCCCTACCCAGGTACGTGGGGACTTTCTTGCCTTTTGGGAGGTCTGAGGTCTTCTGCCAGCGTTCAGTAGGTGTTCTGTAGGAGTTGTTCCACGTGTAGATGTATTTCTGGTGTATCTGTGGGGAGGAAGGTGATCTCCGTGTCTTACTCTTCTGCCATCTTCCCTCTCCACCATCATTCTTAAGTAAAGCTCCTCATCCTTATAATTCCTCTTAATTCATCTTTCTTATTCCTATTTTCTTATTATCTTCTCTTATCTAAACTGAATCTCACTTCTTATCTTACCTTTGGTGCTTCTAGTTTTCCTTGTCAATCTTATTCTTGCTTAGGCTTGTTGATTTTTGCATTTCTGGTGATTCTTTTTGCCCTGAAATCCTCTCTACTGCTTTGGGTGCAAACACCACAAGATATTCTTTTGTGTCCTCTATTCACTTGTCTCCATTTGTCCTTTTTCTCAGCATACAGTGTGTTTAAAGAGTATCTGCCTTTTATGTTATTTTAAGTTCTATATTATTTTAAGTTCTTTGCTGTCAATATAAATTGAACAATTGAGAAAATCATTAAGATATTTCAAAGGAATATTCACTTTTGCAACAAATTCTTGTGAAAGGAGATTTTATTTTTCTGAGTTATCTGTACAAATAATCTGCTAACCACTTCATATGGCTCATCTGGACTGGTTCATTTACCTCCCATTAGAGATATTATACCCTAATATTTTTATTTTTTGTTTTGCTGATTTGTGGATTAAAAAAAATTATAAAATTATAGGATATAAGGCCTCAAATCACTAATGAATTCCTACTCAAGAAGCTAGAAAGAGTAAAGTAAAACCAAAGCAAAGAGGAGGAAGGAGACAAACATAAGAACAGAAATCAATGAAATAAAAACAGGAAAACAATAGAGAAAATATGAGAAAGCTGGTTTTATGAAAACGATTAATAATATTGGTGAAACTTTAACAAGATTTGAAGAAAAAAGACACAAATCTCCAATATCAGAAATAAAATAGGAGATATCACTACAGATCTTGCATCCATTAAAAAGATAATAAGACAATTCTGCAAACAGCTGTAGGATCATAATTTCAACAACTTAGAAGAAATTAACAAATTTCTTAAAAATCAAAAACTACCAAACTCAAAAAGATAAATAGACAATCTGAATACCCCTCTAACCATTAAAGAAATTGAATGTGCAATTTAAAAGTTCTTGAAAAAGAAATCTCCAGGTTCAGATGGTTTCCCTGGAGAATTCTAACAAACAGTTCAAGAAGAATGCATACCACTTTTACACAATGTCTTGCTAATATTTTGTTGAAGTGTTTTGAGTCTAAGTTTATGACAGCTATTGGTCTGAAGTTTTCATATTTTTTACTGCCCTTGTCTGGTTTTGGTATCAAGGTAATACTGATCTCATAAAATATGTTGGAAAGTGTTCTATCCACTTCTGTTTGCTTTCTGAAAGAGAATGTGTAAAATG
This sequence comes from Pseudorca crassidens, assembly GCF_039906515.1. Taxonomy (NCBI): domain Eukaryota; kingdom Metazoa; phylum Chordata; class Mammalia; order Artiodactyla; family Delphinidae; genus Pseudorca; species Pseudorca crassidens. Next base: position 32,170,652 of record NC_090317.1, read on the forward strand.
TCGCACTAATTCTTCTTTAAATGTACTCTCCCAGGCATGATGCCCCTAGGTGGAGACAGGAGACACTGGGCCTGATGGGACATGAGAACCACTCTTTGCCAAGTCACCTGGTGCTGGTGGAGTTCCCTCTTGATTCTTCCTGGTGCTGCCTGAAGGGGTAGGATATACTTCACTGGCCTACTGGGTACCACTAGGTCCTGTTGGGAGTAGCTGGGCCTGTGTAACAGAGAGTGCTCTCCAGGTCTCTTTTGGCTGTGTAGTGCCAGCAGGGCTACCAGTCTATCAAGGCACTGAAGCTGGCATGTTTTTTGTCTCTTGGAGAGTCAAGAAACTTTGGGCCTGGTTTTGCTTCTTCCCCTGGGAGGGTGGTCAAAAACTGGGTTGCTGTGTTTTCCCTCAAGTTCTGGGATTCCCTAGGCAGTCTGTTTTCTCTTTTTAACTCTTTAGGGTTATCCATGACTGTCCACTTTATTATTTCCAGGATTTTTATTTGTACTTAGTAGAGAGGAGCTGGGAGAGATGTGTCTATGCCATCTTGTCCCAAACCAGAGGCTGTTTTGTTCTCTTTTATAACTATATTTCTGGGTTGATTGTTTCCAGAGAGAAAGGGCTGGCAAGACTTTCTACTTCACTTTACCTCTGGAAGTGGAAGTTATACATCCTTAAATCCTTAGCCTAACATGTAAAGTTCTCCATAAATTTATTCTACATTCATATTATCTCCATAAATATATTTTTCATTCCTCATAATATTGCCTATCTCTCCAGTCAAATCACTATCATTAATACATCTTGCTCCCTCCTGCCACCATGCCTTTATTAATGCTACTGCCACTGTTTGGAATGTTCTCTGTTTTTCTCAATCAATTTACATAAATTTGGTTAAGAGCAAAATTATAATCATCAGCCATTATGAAATTCTACTTCGCTGACTTTATTTTGTGCCCAATTCTTAGCATCCCCAGGGGATCTTTTAATCAACATTCCTTCAGCACTAAGCATTTAGTATTTCTCCTGATATATTTTGTCCTTCCTCATGAGCTATTTTTTATATATTCAAACCACCTGGAACAGTACTACACATTGAGGAAAAAGGCTTTTAGTAGGAATTGGAGGGCAATTATTTAAACTATTTTGTTGAAAGCTTATCAAATACTTCTGCTCTGTATTTATGAATATTTCACACACCTTTTTCTGGATTTTATTTAAGTCTGGCGGTGCAGAGAGACTGAAGGCAGAATAATTTAGATAATAGGCTCTATTCTGCATTTTGATTTCCATTCGTAGACCTAAATTATGTGACCAGATGTCAAGAGAAAAACTGGAAACTTTCCCACCCTGTTAATGGATGATATTGTGTGAAAAGACAGATGGTAAAGAGCAGCAAACATTTTCCGGAATGTTTCTTGCTTTGAAAACTCCTGAAGTTTAAAATCTGGCCTTTAGTGAAGTTGCATAAAGGCATGTCTGTAAATTTCATATCTATGGTAGATTAGCTATACCGACTCATAGAAACAAAAGATAGAATAGTGGTAGTGAGGGGTGGGGGTAACTAGAGAGATGTTGGTCAAAGGGTAGAAAGTCTCAGTTATGCAGGATACATAAGTTTTGGAGATCTAATGTATGACATGGTGACTATATTTAATAATACTGTTTTGTACACTTGAAATTTTCTAAGAGAGTAGATCTTAAATGTTCTCATCACACACACAAAAAAAATGGTTAGTATGTAAGATGATGGAAGTGCTAAATAGCCTGATTGTGGTAATCATTTCACAATGTATACATACATTTATCAAAATGTTGCACACCGGGGCTTCCCTGGTGGCGCAGTGGTTGAGAGTCCGCCTGCCGGTGCAGGGGACACGGGTTCGTGCCCCGGCCCGGGAGGATCCCACATGCCGCGGAGCTGCTGGGCCCGTGAGCCACGGCTGCTGGACCTGCGCGTCCGGAGCCTGTGCTCCGCAACGGGAGAGGCCACAGCAGTGAGAGGCCCGCGTACCGCAAAAAAAAAAAAAAAAAAATGTTGCACACCTTAAATATATAAAACTGTTTATTTGTCAATTATACCTTAATGAAGCTGGGAAAAACCATATATGATTATTTAAACAAATGGAGAGACAGTCTATGTTCTTTGATGAAATGGCTTAATATTTATAAAGATGTTAATTCTTTCTTTTTTCTTTAACATCTTTATTGGAGTATAATTGCTTTACAATGGTGTATTAGTTTCTGCTTTATAACAAAGTGAATCAGTTATACATATACATATGTTCCCATATCTCTTCCCTCTTGCATCTCCCTCCCTCCCACCCTCCCTATCCCACCCCTCTAGGTGGTCACAAAGCACCGAGCTGATCTCCTTGTAATTCTTTCTTTAAAAGACCATTAAATTCAGTGCATTGAAAATAAATTTCAAAGTGATTTTTTGAGGAACTTTCTGAATTACTCCAAAATTCATGTGAAGGAATAATGGACTCTAAGGAGTTGAATCAGTCTTTAAAAAGAAAAATCAGAGGATTGCCTTACCAGTCACTGACATAATAAAATCACAGTAATAACACCAATGTGGTGTTGATGAGTAAGTAGACCAGTGGAGCAGAAGAGAGCCCAAAAGTTCATATGTGTTTAAAAGGTTACCACAAATCAATGAGGCAGTGAAAGACTGTTTAATTGATAATCTTGGGAAAACTGGTTCACTTTATGGAGAATGATGAAATTAGCTAACAAAACGTTTATTGACATAAACGTGAAAGATAAAACTATAATGTTAGTAGATGGGAATGAAGGAGATATTTGTGTGCCCTATGGGCAGGCAAAGAAAGGACTGTTAAAATGAAATTTTACCATTATAATTCATAAAGCAGAAAAATGACCCAATTAAATTAAAATTCAAGATTTATGTTCAACAAAAGACACAATAGACAAAGATAAGGGACAGTGACAGTAGAAATAAATATATTCAGTGTTTAAAAGTGCACAAATGATTAGTCTCGGTAAATCAATAAGATAAAGACAGGAACCCCAATAGAAAAACGGTCAATGAATACAAACAAGCTATTAACAGAAGTGGAAACCTCAAAAGCTAGCAAGTATATGAAGAGATGCTCACACTCATTAGAAATGAGAGAAGTACAAATTAAAATAATGAAGAGCTATCACTTTAAATCTAACAGACTAGCAAAAATTAGGAGACTGGATAAGCCCATGTTAGTAAGGAAATAGGGCTGTGAGAACTATACCAGATGCTCTGGTGCCTTGACTCACACCTTTCTGTCTCATCTCTGATTTTAATCCTCCTGGTACAGTTCTATGAAGACTTGCATCTCATCTCATGCACATATCATGGGTGTCCACTTTCCATGCTGAGCTCTTCCAATGTTTGGACAGCTATAGAAGCTCAGTATTCTCAAGGGCATGCACAGATCAGAAGTGCAGGGAGCATAGGGGCTTGCATAGCTCAGAAGTGCAGGAACCAGAGAAGGAGAGGCGGGGTTAACACCACCAGGAACAAACATTGACCAGTGAGTGTCATAAACTGACAAATGCTTCTACCTTACGTCTTTTTGTCAAACATATCCAGGAATTATTCTGTACACTTTCAGGTGTTTCTAAAATCTAGGACAAAATCGAGTCCTCTTTGTTCCCATCAGGGACAACTCATTAATGCACACATTATTGGCTTTCCTTCCTTCTCTGTCTCTGTCTCCCCAGTGGCTTATTCTGCTTCCTGAGATCACCTCCCCAATAAACCATCTGTACATAAATCCTTGTCTCATTCTTTTGGGGAAATTTAGCTAAGACATTCACCATCGTGTTCTTCTGGTAGGATTGTAATTGTGCAGCCCTCTATAGAGAAATCTGGCAATATTCATATAGGTAAATTACATATATGTGTATCCTATGGCCCACCAATTCCTTTCCTAGCTATATATCCCCAAATAATTATAATATAGCTCCATAAAGGGATATATTCAAAGATATTTATTGAAAAATATTGTTATGGAGGAGAATAAGAGACAACTTAATCCTGATCACTGGTTAAATGTGGTCAGTGTACACTGGAGTATTTATTATGCAACAGTTAAACGCATGCTTCAGATGTACATATAGCAACATGGACGGATCTTAAAAACACAATACTTGGTTCAAATAAATTAAAAACAGAATGATATAAGACAGTACCATTTACACAAATTAGAAAAACATGCACAAAGTAATACACGTTTTGCAAAACACTCATTCACATATGCAGATATACATTTAACATACTAAAATACTTGCCTATGATGTAGAAGGGAAAGGAAGTGGAGTATGAAGTTTAAAAAAGGGAAAATAAATAAGAAGGACTTCTCTGACCAATAACGATAATATGTTATGAATTAAGAAATAAGACTACAGTAACTGAAACCTCTTTACTTGAGGTTCAAACAAAGAAAAAAACATTTCTATATGCATATGTATTGCTTCATTTTCATCCTTAAATTATATGCTTGTACTACTTAGGGTTAGATTAATTCATCCCTCAGTCTTTCATTCCTTTATATATAAAATATTGAGTCTCTTACTATGTACCAGTCCTTTTCGAGGTATTTGTGATAAATCGATGAACAAAAAAATCAATCTTTGCCCTCATTAAGCTTACATTCTAGTTGAGAGAACAGGCAACAACAAACACAAGTAATTTTTTTTTTTAATATAAATTTATTTATTTATTTTTGGCTGTGTTGGGTTTTCGTTGCTGCATGAGGGCTTTCTCTAGTTGTAGCGAGGGGGGACTACTCTTTGTTGCTGTGCACAGGCTTTTCATTGCGGTGGCTTCTCTTGTTGCGGATCACGGGCTGTAGGCATGTGGGCTTCTGTAGTTGCAGCAGGCGGGCTCAGTAGTTGTGGTGCACGGGCTCCAGAGCGCAGGCTCAGTAGTTGTGGTGCACGGGCTTAGTTGCTCCGCGGCATGTGGGATCTTCCTGGAGCAGGGCTCGAACCCATGTCCCCTGCATTGGTAGATGGATTCTTATCCACTGCGCCACCAAGGAAGTCCAATACAAGTAACTTTTATGTTATGTTAGATTATTTTTATGGTACATTCGATGACTGTTAATGTTATGAGGAAAAATAGAGCAGAACAATGAGGGTAGGGATGTCAAATGGGGAATGGTTTACGATTTTAAACAACATGGAACGGGTAGGGCTCATGAAAAATTTAGCGTACTTTAATTCATTTTCCACCATCTCTTCTATTTTAGTGGCTATTATTTGGGTTGTATTTTTTTACATTATGTTTCATTTTGTTTAAGAATATTTTTATATTTTCTTACTGATTGAAATTTTTATAAGGTTGATTCTGTAATTCAATGTTTCTAGTAACATTGTACTTTGTGTCATGTTATTACTGACTTAATTATGTTCATTCTGGAACATTCCTACCTCCATTTTCATATGAATCTGTTGCATTCAACAGATTCAACATTCAAAATTTCTTTTATGGATTCATGATTTATTTAAATTTTATTGGAAGCAGGAAGCAGATGTTTTCTAAAAATTAATTCTGCTTACTCTAGTAAATAGTTTTAAAAGTGTTCTATTTTTTTCTTTATTTTTTCAGATTAGAAAATAAGATAAGAATTTATTAATGGCATCAGATCATTTTCAAATAATAAAAATACCCCTAAAAGCTGCCTTTTACGTTTTTACATATTTCACATGTTTGCCATTGGCAAATATGAATACCGGTGTCTGGGATTTGACAATATTTTGAAGAATATACTCTTGCAAAATATGGATTTCAGTAGCAGACGTTTTTTTAAAAAAAGGCAGTTACAGCTGTACTAAGCAAAAAGCTTCTAACCTATAACATGAGATTTACCCTCTTAACAATTATTAAGTGTACAATACAGCATTGTTAACAGTAAGCACAATGTACAATAGATCTGTACAACTCTTTCATCTTGTGTGACTGAAACTTTGTACCCACTGAACAGCAACTCTCCTTTTTCTCTTCTTCCCAGTCCCTAGAAACCACGATTCTACTTTCTGCTTCAATGAGTTTGAGTATTTAGGTAGTTCATTTGTATAAATGGAATCATGCAGTATTTGTCCTTCTATGACTAGCTTTTATCACTCAGACTTATGCCATCAAGGTTCATCCATTTTGCTGCATATGACAAGATTTCCTTCTTTTTTATGGCTGAATAATATTTCATTGTATCATATACAGCTTTTTCTTTACCCATCCATCCTTTGATGGACATTTGGGTTGTTTCCATCTCCTGGTTATTGTGAATAATACTGCAGTGAACATAGGAGTGCAGATATCTTCGAGATACTGATTTTATTTCCTTTGAATAAATACCCAGAAATGAATCATATGGTAGTTCTATTTTTAATTTTTTGAGGAGCCTCCATACCTTTTTTTAATAATAGTTGCATTACTTCCCATTAACAGTGCACAAACATTCCAATTTTTCCACATCCTCACAAACCTTGCTATTTTTTTATAATGGCCATCTTAACAGATATGAAGTGATATCTCATTTTGATTCTGATTTGCATTTCTCTGATGATTAGTGATGTTGAGCATCTTTTCATATCTGTTGGCCATTTGTAGCAGTTATTTTTTTGCAGGGAGGGGAATGTCTATTCAAAAATGGGCTATTTGTTTTTGCCTTTTCACTTTGTTGTTTACTTTGTTTTCTACTATTTAAATCTCATGTTCATCTTTTTCTTTAGCAGAATATTTTCATAAGTCACATGCTGGTTTCACAAAGTAACTGTTTATCTTTTAATTGGGGCAGGTCTATACTCAACTGGTCATTGACCCAAATTAGTGTATAAGGAGTTCCCTTGGATTCCCTCACTGTGTCTGAATACTATTGGACTTAATGACTCAGAAGTTTTGCAGGACACCTGGGTTGATGTATATTTATGTCACCAAATTAGTGATACTGAAGCCTGAGTGGGGAAGAATTTGGAGTTTGGGGCCTGTCTTTTCAGGGAAAATTTGTCTCTGCACACTTCCTCTTCACCATGTGATGAATTGCTATTCCTTGATTTAAAATTTTGTGTCTAGGGATTTCCCTGGCGGTCTAGAGGTTAAGACTTGTGCTTCCAGTGCAGGGGATGTGTGTTCAATCCTTGGTTAGGGAACTAAGATCCCACATGTCGTGCAGCGCAGCCAAAAAAAAAATATATATGTATTTTTCTCTGCTCTGCCTAAATTCTACTCCAGTTACATAATGTGGCTGAGTCAGGGTTTTTTCTTAGTGTTACTGTCAATTACTGCTAAGGTGGAAGCCAGGAGAAGGAAAGTCACAGCACTGTTAGGTTTTCTGTTAGACTTGACCTTGTGGTGCACTTGCAGCTGATTCCAAGTGGTGTGGATCTACAGTAATGAATTTGGTCAAAGTGCCTGTTCCACATTTGTCTCCATTTTTACCCAACTTCCAGCCCATATCTTCCAAATCAGGAGGTTCTGTTCGGCTTCTACTAGGCAGGGACTGCTCTAATTATTCACACACTATGAAATGATATTTTGAGGCTTTTCAGAGCCTTTGATTAATCTTGTTCCATTTTTAAAGTGAACTTTTAAAAATTTATTTATTTTTAATTGATTTATTTATTTTTGACTGCGTTGGGTCTTCGTTGCTGTGCACAGGCTTTCTCTAGTTGTGGTGAGCGGACTTCTCATTGTGGTGGCTTCTCTTGTTGCAGAGCAGGGCTCTAGGCACACGGGCTTCAGTAGTTGTGGCACGTGGGCTCAGTAGTTGTGGTTCAAGGGCTCTAGAGCACAGGCTCAGTAGTTATGGTGCACGGGCTTAGTTGCTCCGTGGCATGTGGGATCTTCCTGGACCATGGCTTGAACCCCTGTTCCCTGCGTTGGCAGAAGGAGTCTTAACCACTGAGCCACCAGGGAAGCCCAATCTTGTTCGATTTTTAAAATGAAACTACTCTGTTTCATGAAGGACACCACAGTGTGTGTGTGTGTGTGTGTGTGTGTGTGTGTGTGTGTGTGTGTTTATTTAATCAAACTCCATTACATTAGAGTTAGTGGAAATTCCTAATTTTGGCAAAGTTTCTCTGTAAACTTTAGTTTTCTGAAGAGTTGTGTATTTTATTTTTTTAAAAAAATGTATTTGGGTACTTTAGAGCACATTAGGAGAGGCTGTGAGAGCAGCTGCTGGTCATATATCATTTTTTAAAGCCACCCTTTTTTTGTGTGTGTGCCAAGGGCATATGAGAGGAAGAGCATTCTCTTTCTTTGATCAAAAAAAAAGTTAAACTTGTAAACACTCATTGATGAGAAACAATCTTTTATTATTTCCTTGACAGAACCCCTTTTCTTTAGTTTATGTTAAAATATTTTCTTTATTTTTGTGAAAATATATTTCATGCAGAAGATTAAAATATAAGCAATAATTTCATTCATATATAGTATCATGATTCTTCATGATTGCAAAGTCACTTATAGAAAAGAAAATGAATATAACAAAGTAAAATATTTTGTTAAACATAAAAGCCATGCCTTATAATCAGTCTATCCCAAATATCTAGTTTGCTAGGTGTGACTCGTTTCTAGAACACATTATTACCTTGGATTTTATCTTTAAATGTTTCCAAATGAGCAAGTAAAATTCGCTTAAGTTTTAATGCAGCAGGTAAACAAATCCTCCTGCTGATTGTTTTTATGATGAATTTTAAGATTGTAAAAATGAACGTCTGAATATAATTTATTCTCTTTTTGGACATCTTAATAGCAAGAGTATATCTATCTATCGAATCATGTAACTGTATTTTCTTCAAGGGGAAGCAATTTATGAATACTGGTTTGCTGCCCTTTTCTTCAGGAAGGCTGCAAGAATATGGCGTCTGACTATAATTCTCTTTTAAGTACCCTGTGAGCATTTTCACACCTATGACAGGTGCACATCCTGTTCTTCTTAATTTCCAGAAATGAGATCATCTATGTGAAATGTTAAAGGTGCTAGATATATTGAAGTGGCGCTATGATGGCTTTATTAGAATACTGAACATTTTTTTTAAAACTATAGGTTCATTCTCAAGTCTCATTAGTTCTGGGGGTAAAAGTTATTCTCAAGGTTTGAGGGGTTACCTGAGTGTCTTTTCTAATCAGATACAGATACTTCTCTTATGTTTTCAGCTTACAAGAATTTTTTTCAAATCCTGTTTGAAAACTTTGTTTACTTTGTGAATCTTTTTCAAATGTCAGTCTTGGTTTTATTGATATTCTTAAAAAGATTTTGGTGGTGTCTCTAGTAGTTCAAATTTCTCTTATCTTTATTACTTCCTTCACTCTCTTGCCCATGCCTCTGGTTCTTTTCCTAGCTTATTTATTTCAATACTCTACTCAATGACTTTCAATATTTATAGTTTTTAGCTATGCATACTTAATGTTATATATTTACCTGTAAGTACCACTTCAGTTTTGATACGTAGAACTTTCATTGTCATATATTCTAAATATTTTGTTTCTTTAACCCTCGAATTGTTTAGAAGTGACTTTTAAACCCACTAAACATGTTTTCCTATATTTAGATAATTTATTTCTCATTTAATGTTACATGTTCAGACTACCATTTGTATGATATTGATTCTTTGATATTTCCCCAAAATTCACTTAAATGCAGTACATCGCTTTTCCTTTTTTTTTAAACAATGTTTAATGTTTACTGGGAAAGATAGTATGTTTTCTGTTATACCTTAGATCAAGTTTATTTATGCTGTTGCTCAAAATCTCTATATCTTTAATTAAATCTTGTTTGTTTGATTGTTTTTTATAGAAATGAGTTAAATATCTTCCACTTTTATTATGGATTTGTCAACTTGTACTTCTAATTCTGTCATTACACACACTAAATGGTATTAGATGCATATGGGTTCATACTATTATTTCCTTTTGTTGGATTTTATTTTTATTATCATGTGGTAAAACTTTATCACTATTAATACTTTTTAACTCAAATTTTATACATGTTAGTGTTAATATTTTTGTGCCGTCTTTTTGGTTAGTATTTGCATAACATAGCATTTTTTTGCCATCCTTAATTTCAATCTTCCTGTGACAGTTTATTTTGGTATTTCTCTTTATAGCAACAGATTTCTGGCTTTTAAAAAAGTTGAATCAATCTTTGTTTCCAATAAACATTTATTTTCCATATGGTTATATTTTGAATTATATTCTAACATTTTTCTTTGATTTTCATCCCCTTATTCTTTTTTATTCTCCATTCTTGCCTTTGCTTAGATTGAAAATGTTCTATGTGAACTCCTTTCCCTTTATTTGCTGCTATAGAAGCAATACGTTGTTTTATTATTACCTGTCCACTTGTCAGTTATAATGTACACTATGTACTACTTCTCTATCCCATCCCCGTCCTACCAAAGGTAGTTACTATCCTGAATGTTATCATTTTTTTTGTTTCATTGTATGTGTATGTATGCTTAAACTTGTATCATTTTATACATTTGGGTTTTTATACATTTTAAAAGGTATAATAGTATATAAAATGTTGCATTATCATATTTATATGGGTAATGCCAATATCCTCCCTGAAACAGGGAGAGTTTTGTGCTGTCTTGGACTATGTCTAATTAATGCCTCGATTCAAACATTTTAATCAAGAGTCATATTGCATACTCATTTACCAGGCAGCAACTGACATGCTTCCAAGATGCTCAAATTCTATTTTGATATGCAAGTAAGCAACTTTATGGTTGATTCCATCAATATTAAATTAGTTCAATGTCCCTATCTTCTTCTATTCTTAATTAATTCAATTAATTAAATTCAATGTCCCTGCCTTCTTTCCTAAATAAGTTGTCAAGCATTAAATTTTTTCAGGTCAAACATATAATAATTGGCTTAACTTTATGCTTGGGAAGAGTGTTTGGTTAGATTGCTGGACCCTAACTTAAATCTTTGAGGTTATTTGAAGTTATGAGTGGATATTGAGCTAAACCCTAAAAGTGTGGATTGGACATAAGACTGCAAATTCCATGAGGAGAGGGGGATGTATATGAGTTCTTTCTGGAGTTTACCCTCCTTGCTGAAAATCCTCAAACAGCTTATAAAAGGAGACAGAACCATTGTCACCAACTTCAAGAATTGCTCAGTATTGAAAATAATTTTTAAAACAAATTTAAACCACATATAAGTACTATTGTAAATACATCTATAATGTCATTTTATCTTCTCAATAATTCTATGAAATGGGTTATTATCCCTATATTGTAGGTAATGAAATAAGGAAAAGAAAGTAAGTAGTAAGCATTTGATAGCTCTGATAGGAACTAATCATTTGGTTGGTGATCCTTGAACAAAAGCTTTGAGGTAATCAGGACCTAGTCAAAGATTTAATCATCTGTGGCACATTTTACCGTTGCCCCATCTTATTTCTGTGTCACAAGTCTCACTGCAAACAACCCCCTCACCAGAGAGACTAGTCAGGATAGTGTGGTTTGATCATTGAAGTCAATCTCATAGGAATACATACATTCAGTATCAGCTGATGGTGAATTTTTTTTATTCACAAAAGCCTGAGTTCTCTTCATACAAATTTGATGAGTTCTGTTGGTATTTACCATACCTAGCAATCAGATATAGCAACCAACCAATCACATAACTTCTGAATCAAGGAAAAATGTGTTGTCTGCTTTTACATGGCTGGAAAACGGTCGTATCTCTTAAGCCTAGAAGTTTATAATTCAACAACTGACCACATGAGAAGCACTGGGGACACACAACAAGCAAAGAAGTGATTCTTGCCATCGAAGAATTCACAATCCAGTGTGGAAGGCACACATGCCAACAATTCATTACAACACACAAGTGATTATGTGATAAATATATGCATAAGATATTGACATCATGTTGACATAATATAATAGAGAAAATAACTCATTGAGGGGGATCGTGAAAAAAGAAAGGCTGCGTAGGGAAAGTGATATCTGAGCATGGCTTTGAGAGATAAGGTGTTTCCCATGAAGAAGAGAATAAAAAAAAAAAAAACAGTAAGAGACCATCATTGTTCAAATGTACACAACAGGATATTGCATGTCTTTGGCTTTTTGCAGAAAAATTATTTACCTGTAGTCTTAAGAATTGGGTCACACTACTTCATAAATATTATGAGGAAAAACATTGTGCATTATTAGAGGGAAAGCAATCCAATTTGATGTGTTTTTTGAAGGGAGAATCTTTTGCCTCGCACTGTGCTACAGATTATGAGTGATATGTAATACTAAATTCTCAATAGGTCAGAAATGTCTCTTATTGGCAACTTCCAGGACTTTTGTCAGTACAGTATTTCATTGTCACTGTCATTGCATTGCTCATAATAGTATATTTTATACATTGTGCTGAATTTGGATTGTAAGGATTGTTATTTGTGGTACCTGTAGTTTGACAGATAATCACCTATAGTTGTATATTATGCATCATTTGTATCTGGCACACCTTTCCCATGACAGTCTTCAGCCACTGATAGAAGTGTCTCCTTCCACAGCATAATACCCCTCACCAGTGATCCTGGAAATAGTTGCTAAATGGAAATGCAGAGTCATGCCCTGATTCCTGCTAGCACTCTCAATACAAGGGTACTTTCATAAAGATGTAATTTGCGGGGGAGGTGCAGGGAGTAAGAGCAATAAATGACACATCCTTTAATTTCCTAAATTCTAAATCAATTGAGACATAGGACAAGATAGCCAGACAGACGACTATCAAAATATCAGCTATAATTTGATAAAGCGATACTAGATAGCATGTGTTAGATTGCCTAGCAACAACTGACTTCCTATTAATGTGCCCTAGAAGGATCACAGGCACAGCTTAAATACTTCCAGACCACTCCCCACAGTTGTAGGGATTGGACCACTAACTTTACTACATGGGTTGAGAGCAGAGCAGGGTGTTCCTTCCCTGTAGTCAATCAGATCTCCCAAAGAGAAATATTAGAGCCAAAAAACATCCACTTCTTTCTCCTAAACTCACTAACCAGGTAAATTACTCCTCTTTCGGTAGAGGGGCGGAAGTATTACAGTAATTAATGTCCATCCACATGGAAACCTGAAGTCAAGTAAAAGGAGGTCCTCTCCACATGAACGAACAGAAAAAAACATATGTGACACAAATAAAACAATAGATATTATATCAATGCTAACAAGCCTCACAAAACTCCTGTATCCATTGAGGGTACATGATTTCTAGAAACTTAAAGGCATTAAAGAGAAAAGACTAAACAGTAGAGTTTTTTCTGACTTGGAAACTAGAGTGGCTGTGCTGCCTATACTGGATCAATTTCAATTCCTAGTGGGTGCCTTTTAATTAATCACTCCATTTTGGTTTTCTCCATGATAACAATAACTCTTCTCCCACTGTGTTGCAAATTTTCTTATTCAACTTCACCCTGTTTTTTATTTTTCTTAAAGAAATACCTTTCTGAGTTCTTATTATATTTTAGGCATTAGAACCTACAAGAAGCCAAGCTGCCTCATATTTGCATTCAAAGAAATATCAATCAGGAATCTAAATACAAATAAAAAGCAATTAAAATTTTTACTGCAGCCTTTTAATAAACTGTCAGTGGGAGATTTTATTCATAATATGACCATACAAATAGCAGCTGTCTTTTCTCCTTCCCAGCTCCACTGCATATCTGGTGAACCTCTCTGGCTTTACTCTGCCTTTCCTCATTTTTATAAATTATAAGTAAATTATAACTGGCTAGTTAAAGGGAATTCATTCTCCTTAGAAATTAGACGAAGATAAGGGATGATTATTTT